>NC_069499.1:1402516335-1402888835 GCF_027579735.1 Bombina bombina | reverse complement strand
ATAACTGAAGGACATATTAATATTTCAGTAGTAAAATGAGGTTGGATTAACAGAAAATGTGCAATATGCATCTAAACGAACTTAGACAGGTGCATAAATTTGGGCATCCCAACAGAAATATTGCATCAATATTTAGTAGGTCCTCCTTTAGCAGAAATAACAGCCTCTACACTTCCTATAGCCTGTAATAAGTGTCTGGATTCTGGATGAAGGTATTTTGGACCATTTCTCCTTGCAAAACATCTACAGTTCAGTTAGGTTTGATGGTTGCCGAGCATGGACAGCCCGCTTCAAATCACCCCACAGATTTTCAATGATATTCAGGTCTGGGGACTAGGATGGCCATTCCAGAACATTGTACTTGTTCCTCTGCATAAATGCCAGAGTAGATTTTGAGCTGTGTTTTGGGTCATTGTCTTGTTGAAATATCCAGCTCCGGCGTAACTTCAACTTTGTGACTGATTCCTCAACATTATTCACAAGTATCTGTTAATATTGAGTGGATTCCATGCGACCCTCAACTTTAACAAGATTCTCAGTGCCGGCACTGGCCACACAGCCCCACAGCATGATGGAACATCCACCAAATTTTACTGTGGCTAGCAAGTGTTTGTCTTGGAACGCGGTGTTCTTTTGTCACCATGCATAATGCCCCTTGTTATGACGAAATAACTCAATCTTTGTTTCATCAGTTCACAGCACCTTCTTCCAAAATGAAGATGGCTTGTCCAAATGTGCATTTGCATACCTAAAGCGACTCTGTTTGTGGCGTGTGTGCAGAAAAGGCTTCTTCCGCATCACTCTCCTATATGTTGAATTGTTGAACGATGCACAGTGACACCATCTGCAGCAAGATGATGTTGTAAGTCATTGGAGGTGGCCTGTGGGCTGATTTTGACCGTTCTCATCATTTTATTGCCTTTGCCTCTCCGATATTTTACTTCTGGCCTTAAAAGAGAACTGTGCCTGTGGTCTTCCATGTCATCACTATGTTCCTCACAGTGGACACTGAAAGCTTAAATATCTGCAATAGCTTTTTGTAGCCTTCCCCTAAACCATAATGTTGAACAATCTTTGTTTTCAGGTCATTTGAGAGTTTTATTGAGGCCCCCATGTTGCCACTCTTCAGAGGAGAGTCAAAGAGAACAGCAACTTGCAATTGGCCACCTTAAATACCATTTCTCATGATTGGATGCACCTGTCTATGAAGTTCAAGGCTTAATGGGCTCACCAAACCAATTGTGTGTTCCAATTAATCAGTGCTAGGTAGTTACAGGTATTAAAATCAACAAAATGACAAGGGTGCCCAAATTTAGGCACCTGTCTAATTTCATTTTGATGCATATTGCACATTTTCTGCTCAGATGATGGTTATAATTTTGTAGCAATAAAGTATTTTTTGATTAAAGTATGTACATTGTTTTTTTAGACATACTGCTATTACACACTTAATAGACTACAGTATTTATTGTGGTGGTCTGGAACCAAACCCGCACTATCTCCTAGGTATGCCTGTATATATAAGTGCATTTGAGCTTTTTGCTGTCAAATAGCTGAAACCATAAAAAAATCATATTTAGTAAAGTGTCTAACTGTGTATTTACTGAGTATAACATTCGAGCGGGAGTGTTAATTAGCCGGAAACCCTCCAAAACTGCTTGGGACTGGAAAAGGTTTGGATTTCGGAATAGTTTGGATTTCGGAATATTTGAATATTTGCAGCGGTAGAATGGGACCAAGTATAAACAAAAATATCTTATGTAATTTATTTATATGTTATAATACAATTTATACATGCATACTAAAAGTAGTTTTACATCATTTTTATTACTTTTTTTTATTCACAGTACCATCATAAAGATAGTACAGTACAGTTATAAGAAAGGTAACAGTTGTTTTAAATAAATGAAGAGGAGCATTAGCATTTCAGAACACAAAAAAAAAAAAAAAAAAAAGATTCAGGCAGAGAAGTTTGTGACTTAATTATGGGGGAAATTGTAGTTTTAATTAATACTCAGCCAGATTACGAGTTTTGAGCACTATAGGGATTTTAACAAGCGCCACAAAAGCGTTGTTATTTCACCTCCCTTATAGCGCTGCTATTACAGGTTTTCCAAAACCCAGCTTGCGCAGGCGATATGGTAGCGTTGAGCTCCATACCTCACCCAAATACAAGCAGTGTTTTGACTTGCTCGTGCACGATTTCCCCATAGACATCAATGGGGAGAACTGGCTAAAAAGAAGCCTAACACCTGCGATCGCAGAAACAAAAGCTCTGTAACGCAGCCCCATTGATGTCTATGGGGAAAGAAAAAGTTATGTTTAAACCTAACACCCTAACATAAAAACCACATCTAAACACCCCTAATCTGCCACCCCCAACATCGCCGCAACCTACATAATGTTATTAACCCCTAATCTGCTGCCCCTAACAATGCTGCCACCTAAATAAAAATATTAACCCCTAATCTGCTGCCCCTATCATCGCCGCCACCTGCATTAAAGTTATTAACCCCTAATCTGTTGCCCCTAACATTGCTGCCACCTACATTACAGTTATTAACCCCAATCTGTTGCCCCTAACATCGCCGCCACCTACATTAGTTATTAACCCCTAAACTGCTGCCCCTAACATCGCTGCCACCTACATTATAGTTATTAACCCATAAACTGCTGCCCTTAACATTGCCGCCACCTACCTACACTTATTAGCCCCTAATCTGCCGCCCCCAATGTCGCCATCACTATACTAAAGTGATTAACCCCTAAACTTCTGGCCTCCCACATCACTAACACTACATAAATATATTTACCCCTAAACCTAACCCTAACGTAACCCTAACCCTAAACATAACCCTAACCTAACCCTGAACCTAACCCCCCTAACTTAAATATAATTAAAATAAATCTAAATAAACATTAAATTATTACCTACATAATTCCTATTTAAAACTAAATACAAACTTACCTGTAAAAAAACCTAACAGCTAGATTTAGAGTTTTGCGGCCAAAGGGGTGCGTTAGCTACGCGTGTTTTTCCCCCCCCGCACCTTTTAAATAACGCTGGTATTGAGATTTCTCTGAAGGGCTGTGTAGGCTCCAAAAAGGGAGCGTACAGGCATATTTACCGCCACTTCAACTCTCAATACCAGCGTTGCTTACGGTAGCGGCTAGCTGGAAAAACGTGCTTGTGCACGATATCCCCATAGGAAACAATGGGGCAGTTTGGGCTGAAAAAAAAACCTAACACCTGCAAAAAAGCAGCGTTCAGCTCCCAACGCAGCCCCATTGTTTCCTATGGGGAAACACTCTCTAAGTCTGCACCTAACACCCTAACATGTACCCTGAGTCTAAACACCCCTAACCTTACACTTATTAACCCCTAATCTGCCCCCCCCGCTATTGCTGACCCCTGCATTTTATTATTAACCCCTAATCTTCCGCTCCGGACACCGCCGCAACCTACATTATACCTATGTACCCCTAATCTGCTGCACACAACATCGCCGACCACTATACTATATTTATTAACCCCTAATCTGCCCCCCCACGTCGCCGCTACCTTACATACACTTATTAACCCCTAATCTGCCGCTACTCTAATAAATGTATTAACCCCTAAACCGCCGCACTCCCGCCTCGCAACCCCTATAATAAATAGTATTAACCCCTAATCTGCCCTCCCTAACATCGCCGACACCTAACTTCAAGTATTAACCCCTAATCTGCCGACTGGACCTCGCCGCTACTCTAATAAAGTTATTAACCCCCTAAAGCTAAGTCTAACCCTAACCCTAACACCCCCCTAACTTAAATATAATTTTATTCTAACGAAATACATTAAATCTTATTTACTAAATTCTTCCTATTTAAAGCTAAATACTTACCTGTAAAATAAACCCTAATATAGCTACAATATAACGAATAATTATATTGTAACTATTTTAGGATTTATATTTATTTTACAGGCAACTTTGTATTTATTTTAACTAGGTACAATAGCTATTAAATAGTTATTAACTATTTAATAGCTACCTAGTTAAAATAATTACAAAATTACCTGTAAAATAAATCCTAACCTAAGTTACAATTAAACCTAACACTACACTATCAATAAATAAATTAAATCAATTAACTACAATTACATACAATTAAATAAACTAAACTAAATTACAAAAACAAACACTAAATTACAAAAAATAAAAAAGATTACAAGAATTTTAAGCTAATTACACCTACTCTAAGCCTCCTAATAAAATAACAAATACCACCCCCCAACATTACAACCCACCACCCACATACCCCTACTCTAACCCAAACCCCCCTTAAATAAACCTAACACTACCCCCCTGAAGATCTCCCTACCTTGAGGAGTCTTCACTCAGCCGAGCAGCGATGGACCAAAAGAAGACATCCAGAGCAGCAGAAGTCTTCATCCTATCCGGGCAGAAGAGGACATCCGGACCGGCAAACATCTTCATCCAAGCGGCATCTTCTATCTTCATCCATCCGGCGAGGAGCGGCTCCATCTTCAATACCTCCGGCGCGGGACATCCTCTTCTACCGACGAATGAAGGTTCCTTTAAGTGACGTCATCCAAGATGGCGTCCCTCGAATTCCGATTGGCTGGGGTAGCCCAGCCAATAGAATGCAAGCTCAATCGGAACAGCCAATAGAATGCAAGCTCAATCTGATTGGCTGATTGGATCAGCCAATCGGATTGAATTTGAATCTGATTGGCTGATTGAATCAGCCAATCAGATTTTTCCTACCTTAATTCTGATTGGCTGATAGAATCCTATCAGCCAATCGGAATTCGAGGGACGCCATCTTGGATGATGTCACTTAAAGGAACCTTCATTCATCGGTAGTCATCGGTAGAAGAGGATGTTCCGCGCCGGGGGTCTTGAAGATGGAGCCGCTCCTCGTCTGATGGATGAAGATAGAAGATGCCGCTTGGATGAAGATGTTTGCCGGTCCGGATGTCCTCTTCTGCCCAGATAGAATGAAGACTTCTGCCGCTTCGGATGTCTTCTTTTGGTCCATCGCTGCTTGGCTGAGTGAAGACGACTCAAGGTAGGGAGATCTTCAGGGGGGTAGTGTTAGGTTTATTTAAGGGGGGTTTGGGTTAGAGTAGAGGTATGTGGGTGGTGGGTTGTAATGTTGGGGGGTGGTATTGTGTTTTTTTTACAGGCAAAAGAGCTGATTTCTTTGGGGCATGCCCCACAAAAAGCCCTTTTAAGGGCTGGTAAGGTAATAGAGCTGTTAACTATTTTAATTTAGATTAGAGTAGGGTTTTTTTATTTTGGGGGGCTTTGTTATTTTATTAGGGGGCTTAGAGTAGGTGTAATTAGCTTAAAATTCTTGTAATCTTTTTTATTGTTTGTAATTTAGTGGGGGGTTTTTTGTAATTTAGTTTAGTTTATTTAATTGTATGTAATTGTAGTTAATTGATTTAATTTATTTATTGATAGTGTAGTGTTAGGTTTAATTGTAACTTAGGGTAGGATTTATTTTACAGGTAATTTTGTAATTATTTTAACTAGGTAGTTATTAAATAGTTAATAACTATTTAATAGCTATTGCACCTAGTTAAAATAAATACAAAGTTGCCTGTAAAATAAATATAAATCCTAAAATAGCTAAAATATAATTATTCGTTATATTGTAGCTATATTAGGTTTTATTTTACAGGTAAGTATTTAGCTTTAAATAGGAAGAATTTAGTTAAAAAGATTTAATTTATTTCGTTAGAATAAAATTATGTTTAAGTTAAGGGGGGTGTTAGGGTTAGGGTTAGACTTAGTTTTAGTGGTTAATAACTTTATTAGAGTAGCGGCGAGGTCCGGTCGGCATATTAGGGGTTAATACTTGAAGTTAGGTGTCGGCGATGTTAGGGAGGGCAGATTAGGGGTTAATACTATACTATATTATATTTTGAAATGAATTCCTCTATGAAAACAAAGGGTTACTTTTGAACCCAACAAAGCTGATGGATACTGAGAGAGGAAATTAGTGTTGAAAATGGTCACTTTTGGACCTAGTACTGAAGAAAGCAAGATGGGGAAAATCAGCAGACCAGAGCTGCTTTAGAGAAATGAAAGAGGGGGAGAGAAGAAAAGATGAGCAGAAGGAGAGAACAGGAGGAGTGGGGGGGGGGGGAGGGAGATTTGGCCCCTGTTAGAAACGTGTGTTATCTGAGGTTGAGGGAATGAAAAGAGAAACAGGGGGTTAATGGAACTCAGTAAGTATAGATATTCTGAAGAATGATGGTTTATACCGGATCTGGGTCTAGAAATATCGACAATATCTGTATGGGAGCTAGCGAAGTATAGTTATTAATTGTTCAGTAATACCAGAGCATGAACCAACATCCTGCTAATCTATGTTAAAGGCAACTCTGAAGGAGTACCCAATATCTAATATGGAGGCTATAATCTGAGGCAGGGGACTCTCTGAGATAGGGTAAGTGAGAGAGCATGTTAAAGTCGGTATGTCAGACCTCAACTGGATATAATGCTCTAAGCTAAGAAGGGCCAGGTTAAAAAAAAAAATCATGTGCAGGAGACCTTCTTATTTGGTATAGAGATTAACCCTGCTGTTGTTTAGGTATAATGTATTACCATGAGTGAGCTAGAGTAATTTCCCATCAGGTAAAGGGACATACATAAATCAGTGCAGGCAGAATATAGGTAGAATAAGAATATAAGTAGGTCATAAGTGGAACAAGCCATTCAATATTAAAACATTCTGAGAAGACACTTGCTCATACATGTACCTTTGGACAGAAATGTAGCTATATGATTACAGTACTATACTATGAGGAGTTTAAATGATATATCTGTGGGATCTGCTACTATATACATAAGACAGCCTAAGATTATTAACCAGGCATATATAACAGGGGATCTCTCAAGTGGTTTAAATGTCTCATGTCTATAAGGAGATTAGGCTAAGCTATTGTAAATAAAGGACTTTGTAGTACACTTATATGTAAATGGGAGACCTGTATGCTATGAGACCATTTACTAGGCTGAAAAGAGTTTGAGACCTTATGCTATGCAATATATTAATTTGTCCCTTAGCAGAATATAATGGAGGCTGACACCACAGGGGAGACTGGATATGCTTTACCGTTAGTATTTACTATTGCGTTATCTTCAACTATATAGTAGCTACTGTACCATAGACCTCACCTTGTTCTAGATGTACTGAAACCAAACGTGGGTGAGAGAGTTTTAGAACCAATCTAGGTAGGATAAACAATTATAAACAAATATATATGAGTAAATGGTGTTAGTATCATTCAGTCCACTATCGCAGTAGAGTAAGCAATCAACTAGGTTTGTTAAAGATGTAAAGCTAACACTTGAGAGCAGATACGAGTCAAATTAGGCTCCTAAAGACAATAAATCAAATGTTAGGGATGGGAGCTGGAGCGGTAACTGTGGGTGCTCCACTTTCTCTAGGGCAGAGGTTGTTGGCAAAAACATATAGGAGCGAGATGAGTGTCTCCATCTGACATGCATAACACTCTATAGTTCCTACAGGGATGTAAAATGGATAGGTCTCTGGAGCAGGGGATTCCAAAAGTTGCAGAAAGGTGGTACTAGTGACTATTGTCCCGGCCATGTGGAGAGCTGCTTCCGATCAAGAGTGCCTGAGGTATACAGAAAGCAGGCTATACTTAGTGGGAGATCAGCCGATGCCAATTCTAGACTCAGGCAATATGGGACCAGCTGCGCAGGCTAAGATGTAAGGTAAGTTGCGGCTCCGGACACAAAGTACTGGAGTAAGGTGACCGGAGTCACTAGTCGCCAGCCGGGCGGTTGCAGAAAATCTTGGTAGTCGGGAATAGAGCTTAAGTTCCAACTGCAGCACATCTATTGATCGATCCGACTTGTGCAGAACACAGCTTCCCACCATGGCATACACGTCCTCAGACAGAGGTAGCGGTTCATTCAGAGCTACGGTAGGAGCGACAGTGTGGTCAAGCTGAGTCGGGACCTGGTAGGTAAAATGAGTAATACAGCAAGGTAATGCCGTCTCAGGTCCTTCTAGGCTAGCAGCACTGCATGCAGGCTCTGGGCGTAACGAGCAAAGTAAATTCTCAAAACACTCATCCATTTTCCGTTCGAAAGCCTTGAATGTGTCCATGATGAGTGTATGGGAGAAGTGTTCTGCCATGTTGAAGGGGTTATCAAAGCTTTAATATTGCCAGAATAAGCTACTTTCGAAAAAGAGATATCAGCGTGGCTAAGCTATCAAGATGGCATCTTCCCCTCTTGCTGGAGCGACCTCTGTGGGTCTAAGGTGTAGCGCTGCGCCAAAATTTTATTCCATCACGCTTGCCGAGGGTATTCTGCTGCTTAGTCCATTGCTGGTCAATGAAGAAGTTGCCTGCTCTGAGCGGTCGAAAAAAAGGGTAAATCTGGTAGAGATAGCCGGAGCTCATATGAAGTGCGACCGCTCAGAAGCAGGGCTAGCTCCTCCCCCACTAAACTTTATTTTGATAATTGGTAACGAAACATAAACGGTTAAATCTGATTCTGTTACACAGAACTAAATAAAGAATAATACTAGCGATGCACCAAAATTTGGGCCGCCGAAAATGTGCAATTCCAATTTCGGCCCAAAGAGGACCAAAATGGCTAAAAATGTACAGCCCTCCCCTGTTCTATTGAGTTACATGTCTATCCTTAGCATAAGGTGAGCAGCACAGCAATGGCATGGTACACAGAGCACACACATAAGTACCATTACATGATGATATTTGAAACTAGCAGAGAAGGAAACCAAAGTTCAGAATAGTGAATACAAATATCAAAGGAGGATAAGTAACATGTTTATAAACACTTGATATTATCAGACACAGCCCTAAGCACACACAGTGAATATCTTTAAAGCCTTATATACAGTGCTCATACATCAGCCTCTTGTGCGTAGACATTCTATTCGCCTGAGGCAAATATGCGTGCACACTTTATAAGCATAAGCCCCAAGCTCGCACACAGTTGGTACAAATTAGCACCCACCAGACAGTGTAAACAAAAAAAAAAGCATGGTAACTTTCTATAACCACCTTGCACGTAAGGTTGTAGCTAAGTCCAGTGGTCCTGGTGATAGGTGACAGGCAGACTCCATTTGGGGCTCTGGACATATAATCTGATGGGTCAGTGTGAGACCCGAACCAGGAACTAGGCAGAGATACGATGAGAGACGATCAGGTGCAGCCACGCTCATCGCACAGATAACTACACCCAAAAACAAAACACATGTCCACCTTGTATTGTTGTCTGGCTATAACCACGCTCTCCCTTATAGAGCTCCAGTTTCACTGCAGATCACGCCCTACTGTACAAGTGACCATGTCCATTTATTGGAGCTTTCCCGCCTACAAGCTCTCTCAGCTATACACACACACACACACTGTAGTTAAAAAAGAAAACAACAATTTCGGTTTCGTTTCGGTTTTCGGCCAGGATCATCCTGAATTTTCGGTATCGGTTTCGGTCCAGAATTTTCATTTCGGTGCATCCCTAGTTAATACTATTTATTATAGGGGTTGCGAGGTGGGAGTGCGGCGGTTTAGGGGTTAATACATTTATTAGAGTAGCGGTGAGGTCTGGTCGGCAGATTAGGGGTTAATAAGTGTAGGTAGGTAGCGGCGACGTTGGGGGGGCAGATTAGGGGTTAATAAATATTATGTAGGTGTTTGCGATGTTAGATGCAGCATATTAGGAGTTCATAGGGACAATGTAGGTGGCGGCAATGTGCGGTCGGCAGATTAGGGGTTAAAAAAATATTATAGTTGCGGCGATGTGGGGGGGCCTCGGTTTAGGGGTACATAGGTAGTTTATGGGTGTTAGTGTACTTTAGAGCACAGTAGTTAAGAGCTTTATGAACCGGCGTTAGCCCAGAAAGCTCTTAACTACTGACTTTTTTCTGCGGCTGAAGTCTTGTCGGTAGAGGGTCTACTGCTCACTTCAGCCAAGACTCTAAATACCGGCGTTAGGAAGATCCCATTGAAAAGATAGGATACGCAATTGACGTAAGGGGATCTGTGGTATGGAAAAGTTGCGGCTGGAAAGTGAGCGTTAGACCCTTTCCTGGCTGACTCTAAATACCAGCGGGCGGTAAAAGGCAGCGTTAGGAGCCCTTAACGCTGCTTTTGACGGCTAACGCAGAACTCTAAATCTAGGCGTATGCTAGCTACAAAATAACTAATAGTTATATTGTATCTAGCTTAGGTTTTATTTTTTATTTCACAGGTAAGTTTGTATTTATTTTAACTAGGTAGACTAGTTAGTAAATGGTTATTAACTATTTACTAGCTACCTAGTTAAAATAAATACAAATTTACCTGTAAAATAAAACCTAACCTGCCTTACAATAAAACCTACAATTACAATAAAATCAAATAAATTAAATTAATTAATACAATTATCTAAATTACAATTTGTTAACTAGGTAGTTATTAAATAGTTAATAACTATTTACTAACTTGTCTACCTAGTTAAAATAAATACAAACTTACCTGTGAAATAAAAATAAAACCTAAGATAGCTACAATATAACTATTAGTTATTTTGTAGCTAGCTTAGGTTTTTTTTACGGGTAAGTATGTATTTTGTTTTAAATAGGAATTATTTAGGTAATATTTTAAGGTTTATTTAGCTTTATTTTAATTATATTTAAGTTATGGGGTGTTAGGGCTAGGGTTAGACTTATGCTTAGGGTTACGCTAGGGTTAGGGTTACGTTAGGGTTAGGTTTAGGGGTTAATATATTTATGTAGTGATGTGGGAGGCCAGAGGTTTAGGGGTTAATAGTTTATTTTAGTATATTTCATTGTGGGGGGCTTGCGGTTTAGTGGTTAATAGGTTTATTATAGCGGCAGTGTGGGCGGACGGCAGATTAGGGGTTAATAATATTTAAGTGGTGTTTGCAATGCGGGAGGGCAGCGGTTTAGGGGTTAATAGGTTTGTTATAGTGGCAACGATGTCGGGGAGCGGCGGAAGAGGGGTTAATACATTTTAATAGTGGCGGCGATGTCCGGAGCGGCAGATTAGGGGTTAATCATTTTATTATAGTGTTTGCGAAGTGGGAGGGCCTCAGTTTAGGGGTTAATAGATAGTTTATGGGTGTTAGTGTACTTTGTGACAGTTTTATGTTACAGCTTTGTAGCGTAAAACTCATAACTACTGACTTTAGATGGCGGTACTGATCTTGTCATTTTAGGCTGTACGGCTCACTTTTTGGGCTCCCAGGCAAAGTCGTAATACCGGCACTATGGAAGTCCCATTGAAAAAGGACTTTTTTAAAAGTGCGGTACTGACCTTCCGTGACGGCCAAAAAGGTGTGCGGTACAGATATTCTGACAAGACTTGTAATTGTGGAGTTAGTGAAAAAGCATTGTTATGAAGCATAACGATGCTTTTTCACTCATAACGCAAAATTCGTAATCTAGCTGACTATTTCTTAAAAAATATGAATAAAAATTGGATTTTGGAATAATTCTGGATTTTGGAATTCCATATTTGGGGATTTACTAATACCTGTATTGTTATAATGAAAAAATGAAAAAAAATTCTCAGGTTAAATTCTTTTGTGAAAGTAGACCAAACTAAAGCTACTGACGAAATATCCTGTCCTTTATTCTATTTTAGGTGAGGGGGTTAAGGCAGTTTGACACATAAGAATTTACTAACTTTCTGCTAGCTGATATTAATTGCTTCCAATTCTCCTTCTAATTTACTGCTCTAGGTACAATCTCACTTACCACTCTCTTTTCTTACTGCCTGACCTTACATTTTAGTATTAAAGGGATAGGAAAGTCAAAATGAAACCTGCATGATTCAAATAAATCATGTAATTTTAAGACACTTTTTAATTCACTTCTATTTTCAAATGTGCTTCATTCTCTTGGTATCCTTTCTTAAAAAAGAATATGCACATATCTTACACTAATGGGAGCTAGTTGCTGATTGATGCTTGTACACATTTGTCTCTTGTGATTGGCTAACTAGATGGGGGATATTTATCAAGCCGTCAACCGCAAATACGGCGGAATTCCGCACTGTAATTATGGCGAGCTTGATCCGACCTAGTTATCAAAGACTACCCGACCACCAAAAGTTATGAAATTTCTAACAGGTATGCTCGCGGCTATTCCGGCCCAGTTTACCTGGTTTTCAATCCGCCACCCTGGAGGCAGCGGATGCCATAGAAATCAATGGGAATCTGAAAGCACCAAAAGCTTATGTTCGATGCTGCCCGATATCCCATTGATTTCTATGGTTGAAAACAAGTTACGTTTACACCTAACATCCTTACATAAGCCTGAGACTAAACACCCCTAATCCCATCGCCGCCACCTCTATAAAGTTATTAATACCTATTCTGCCGCTCTCGGACCCCGCCGCAACTTTAATAAAGTTATTAACCCCTATCCCTCCGCTCCCGGACCCCGCTGCCACTAAATAAACGTATTAACCCCTAAACCTCTGGCCTCCCACATCACTACCACTAACTTAACCTATTAACCCCTAAACCTCCAGCCCCCAACATCGCCATAAACTAAATTAAGCTATTAACCCCTAAACCTAACAACCCGCTAAGTTTACATTAAAATGACAACATCCCTATCTTCAAATAAATTAAAACTTTCCTGTAGAATTAAAATTAACTATTTTTAAACTATTAATTAACCTACCCTAACTATTATCCTACAATTACATTAAACTAGCAATTAAATTAACTAAATTACATATTAAAAAACCCTAACCCTACTCAAATGATTTAAATCTACTATTAACCTTATAAAAAATTACTAAATTACAAAAAAATAAACGCTGTTACAAAAAATTAAAAACACTAAATTACGAAAAAAACAAAGCCATATTATAAAAAATAAAAAAGAATTACACCTAATCTAATAGCCCTATCAAAATAAAAAAGCCCCCCCAAAATAAAAAAAACCCTAGCCTACAATAAACTACCAATTGCCCTTAAAAGGGCCTTTTGTTGGGCATTGCCCCAAAGAAATCAGCTCTTTTACCTGTAAAAAAAAATACAAACACCCACCAACAGTAAAACCCACCACCCAACCAACCAACCCCCATTGAGCGCTTTTACTGCCCAGACCCTACTCTAAAAATTAAACTCACCCAAAAAAAACTTAAATAAACCTAACACTAACCCCCGACTATCCACTTATAGTTATTGAAGTTCCGCTTAAAGGATCCATCCAGCCAGCACAAAGTCTTCATCCAGGCAGCAAGAAATCTTCATCCAGGCGGCAAGAAGTCTTCATTCGGGTGGCCTCTTTCATCTTCATCCAGCTGGCGAAGTCCTCATCCAGACAGCATCTTCTATCTTCATCCATCCGGCGCAGAGCGAGTCCATCCTAAAGACATCCGGGTCCATACCTTTTCAGGGCAATGGGGAGCTTAGGTTTTTTAGATAGGCTTTTTATTTGGGTCGTTTAAAATATCTTGTTCTATCCAAATCATGAAATCATTTTTTGGAGTTTCCTGTCCCTTTAACTATTATGTGGTGCATTATCTTACTTTCTCTTTTTTTTACCTCAATTTGATAAACAGTGACCTATCCTGATTTTGGGCTAGATTAAAAGTATTGCCCTATTTAGTGCTCCAACTTGAGTGATACGATTTCTAGAAGTAAGAATTTTGCGTACATCTGGATAGCGCGGAAATTACAAGTTCAAAGTGTAAAGTTGGTCAGGAGTGCCAACCTGACGCGCACAACATAAAAATATGAATATTTTACATTCCAATATTTTTCACATAGCAGAATATTTTCTATTTATTCTTAAATACACACACACACACATATATATATATATATATATATATATATATATATATATATATATATATATATATATAGGAATATATTTTTTTAAAATACTTAGAACATATTCCCCTATGTGAAGAGCATTGGAATGTGAAGTATTTACAGTGCATGCATAGTTAAACACTTTATTAAATATCAATATTGCTTAAATATAATTTTCATGTTTTTAACTACTTGGCTGCAAAGAGCTATAATGAACTTAAATGTATGTATTCATATGTATTTATGGGTTTATATCTTTAGAAATGTCTGTAAATACATAGAAACCCTAATTAACCAGTGAGGTACATGGTATCTTGCGGTCGATAAGGGATTAATAATAATATGTAATGCATATTAGTCCTGTTGGATATGATATTTTAGGGGTGGATGATGCTGTTTGGTGTTTTGTGCTCTTGTCCTGTTGGTGTCCTCTATTCAGAATGGGACTTAATTGGAATTTTCCATGCTGTACCTTTAAGGAGGCCTAGAAGGTAAAGTAGGCATTATTGTAGTAATTTTTATAAGTTCTCTGTTTGCAGTATGGGGTTGCTTGTGTATTGAGTATATGACTTCTTACTGTTGCAGTTTGTTGTTTGGATATTCTAGTATTGCTGCTGTTACCCAAATCTCCAGTGCCTATTTAGCTTGGATGTCTATGCCTTCAAGAGATCTGTCTTTGTCTGGATAGTGAGACTAAACTTTCACAAAGGTATGTTTTCCCTTGATATTAGATTAATGAATTTGCAGTCGCATTTTGAGTACTTAATTGTTGTTTTGTTTGTAGGTGATGATAAAAGTTTTAGAGAGAGTTCAGCAACCAAGTTTAGCCTCATTTCTCTCTTACCCCAAGATCTTGCTCAGTTGCTGTGTTTAATTTGCATTTTCCCAGTAAGAGTTTGTGGTGAGTTAGGCCTCTGAGCAATTGAGTCTAACCTGTTATATTTTGGGGACAATATTATTCCACCTGATGCTGGAGAAGGCACGGGTCAGGCAAGGAAAATGGTGTAATGTTTGTTACAGAACCTTAATTTGTGGCATTAAATTTATTGTATGTGTAAGATATAAGTATAAAAATTGTGTAAGTCACTTCCCTTCAAAGTGATTGCTGCCTGCCCTGGTCCTCCTTAACCGTATAGTCAAATAGTGGTAACAAATCTGGAAGTGCTGTATCTCTTTGGAAGTTTAGCTGTATGCTGTTCCTACTTTTTCTGGTCACATTCAATCGCTCCAACCTACAAAAGATAATAATCGAAAATAATGCAGTAACATCAGACACTGAGTGGCACTAATGGAAAATACTCACAGGGTTTAAAGTGGATTTTATTCCTGAATTAACAGCAGGACATCAGTATAATACAGCTTAAGAAATTTATTAAAAACATTGTTAAAAGCTCTACGCGTTTCAGCAATTATATTGCCTTTATCAAAAGCAAATCATAAAAGCATATCAAACAAACTGTGATAGCCTAGCTTTTAAACATCGATATATAGTGATCTGACCCTGCCTTCCTGTCTCTTAACACACCCACTTCACAGGTGTTTGGAGTCAGTTTACATCAGGGTTATCATATCCCTTTTGCTGCAATGAGACCTGTTCAATGCAAACAGCATTTTCAAATATAATTATTTTATGTCGCGATCACCGATCCTATCTTTCTAAGTAATTATATCCCATTGCATCAAAACTGCTTCCAATCTGAACACATAATGAATCCTTACATTCAAGTTAAATATACATTGATATATTGAATCAATTGTGCAAAAAAAAGTAGAATATATCACCTACTGATTTTAAGTCATATAGTTTATGGCAATCAATTTCTAATCTGATACAAAATAATGTAAACATATATTTAACCAATGATAGAAAACATTGCTGAGAAAACTTTTTTATCATGTGATGACATTGACCAATCAGCAATAGATTTTCTCTAGTTCTCAAACGAGTAGTCTTAACTGTAAGGTTTCCACATATGTACTTCCCAGGAGACAGTCACATGAATCTTAGACATGGTAATTCTGAGACAATCCGGATTCTCCTACACAATCATTTTGAAAACGAATAGAGATGGCTAAGCAAAACAAATCAACCATGTCCAATTGCACAATTGATTAAATATATCAATGTATATTTAACTTGAATGTAAGGATTCAATATGGGTTCAGATTAGAAGCTGCTTTGATGCAATGGGATATAATTACTTAAAAAGAGAGGATCTGTGTTCGCGACATAAAGTAATTGTAGTTTGAAAATGCTGTTTGCATAGAATAGGTCCCATTACAGCAAAAAGGATAGGATAACCCTGATGTAAACTGACTCGAAACACCTATGAAGTGGGTGTGTTAAGAGACATGTAGGCAGGGTCAGAACACTATATATATCAATGTTTGAAAGCTAGGCTATTACAGCAATTTTTATATGCTTTTTTAATTTGATCTTGATAAAGGCAATTTAATTGCTGAAACGCTTAAAGCGTTTAACATTGTTTTTATTAAATTTCTTAAGCTGTATATACATATACTGATGTCCTGCTAGTGATTCAGGAATAAAATCGTATTTCCGCTTTAAACCATGTGAGTATTTTCCATTGGTGCCACTCAGTGTTTGATGTTACTGCACTATTTTGTATTATTATCTTTTGGAGGTTGGAGCGATTGAATGTGACCAGAAAAAGCAGGAACAGCATACAGCTAAACTTCCAAAGAGATACAGTGCCACCAAATTTGTTACCACTGTTATATTTATTTTACCCTGACATTATTATGCTTGATTTCTATCTCATAACTTGAAATTTTGTGTATCTTGTTTTCTTGCTAATTTAAAAAATCAATAACTAATTAAAACAAAAAATATATATTTGAGAAAACATGCCTAGAATACCCATCATGACCATAATAAAATTGCCTATTTTAATATTGCTTAAAAAATCTCAGAATGGTTTAGGAACATGAGTTTTTTTTATTATTATTAACATGATACAGTGTGCAAACATATCAATGCATACAACTCAAATGTTGTTTTCAAAAAACCTTTTATATCTTAGCACACACATTGTGGGAGTGTGTGTACTAAGATATAAAAGTTTTTTTTGTGGTGTGCTTAACCAAACCCCCTTGTTGTTGTATTTTTTTAATAGGGAGCTGACCAAATCCTCTTTGGTTAATGCACACCACCCAGCCCAGGTGTGTTCCAGACAATGTGATTGTGGTATACATATAAAGCTAGGGAGTTTCATTCTGTGCAGACATGATTTGAGGCATAGTACTGCAGTGTGGGGATTCTGTATTTGACTATTAGAATCGAATGACTAAGCCTAGCAAAGCTAAACTGATTAGTGTTAGGACCAGTCTATTGTGGGACACCTTGTAAGTGGTGACTGGCTTAGCAGAATATGGTCATATTGTGTGACTAAGATCCTATCTTTATTTAAAATTTAAAAGCATATTTAAAAAGCAAAAACTTTTTGCAGCATAAATATATGTTAATAATATTGTGAGATATTGATCCCAATTTTATTTTAACTATTTTAAGAATATTTAGCAGAAAAAAGTATATATAAATATGCTATAAATATGTGGACTTAAGTGGTTGGATGTGCACCAATACTTTTTGTTGTTTTGTAAACATATATAGACATATATATATAAGTGTATTGGAGCCCTTTGCAGTTAAGTAGATAAAAACATGTAAAAACATATTTATGCAATATTCATATTTAATAAAGTGTTATACTGTGTATTTACTGTAAATATTTCACATTCCAATGTCCTTTTACAAAGGGAATATGTTCTATGTAACTATAAATAGATATTCCTACATATATCTGTATATATCTATATCTATCTATCTATCTATCTATCTATCTATCTATCTATCTATCTATCTATCTAGTTATAAATATATATGTGTGCAAAAAAATTATACATATATATATATATATATATATATATATATATATATATATATATATATATATATATATATATATATACACACACAAAATGAAGAAAACTCGATCCTCAGGTCAGAATGGATAGGTTTAAAAAGTCTTTATTTGGAATCCATTAAAAATCCCTGGAGGGGTCAATACAGCAGAAGAACATTGAGCACTGTGTACTCAAGCTGACATGTTTCGGCTGAGTGCCGTAATCATGGCTATATATATCATATATATCGTAATCATATATATATATGTGTGTGTGTGTGTGTGTGTGAATGTATGAATAAATAGAATATATTCTTGTATGTGAAGAACACGATTGGGAAATATTACTATTTTCATGTCAGGGTAGCACACTTGAGAATATGCAATTGGACATGCAAAAAGCTTAATTCTAGCACAGTTAACGATCAAGTGTAAAATAGTGATCTACTTGTAATTTGGCCCAAAATTGGGAGCAAATAGGAAAAAGATTTAAACATTATTGTAACAGAATAATGTGTACTGTGTAATTTGGATCATCATTTTTTCTGTTTATGGCAATGTAATAAAAATGTAGATATACAAAATACCTAAAAAATAAAACCCACAAAATTAAATTATGTTTCTTTAATATATATACTGTATATACAGGGAGTGCAGAATTATTAGGCAAGTTGTATTTTTGAGGATTAATTTTATTATTGAACAACAACCATGTTCTCAATGAACCCAAAAAACTCATTAATATAAAAGCTGAATATTTTTGGAAGTAGTTTTTAGTTTGTTTTTAGTTTTAGCTATTTTAGGGGGATATCTGTGTGTGCAGGTGACTATTACTGTGCATAATTATTAGGCAACTTAACAAAAAACAAATATATACCCATTTCAATTATTTATTTTTACCAGTGAAACCAATATAACATCTCAACATTCACAAATATACATTTCTGACATTCAAAAACAAAACAAAAACAAATCAGTGACCAATATAGCCACCTTTCTTTGCAAGGACACTCAAAAGCCTGCCATCCATGGATTCTGTCAGTGTTTTGATCTGTTCACCATCAACATTGCGTGCAGCAGCAACCACAGCCTCCCAGACACTGTTCAGAGAGGTGTACTGTTTTCCCTCCTTGTAAATCTCACATTTGATGATGAACCACAGGTTCTCAATGGGGTTCAGATCAGGTGAACAAGGAGGCCATGTCATTAGATTTTCTTCTTTTATACCCTTTCTTGCCAGCCACGCTGTGGAGTACTTGGACGCGTGTGATGGAGCATTGTCCTGCATGAAAATCATGTTTTTCTTGAAGGATGCAGACTTCTTCCTGTACCACTGCTTGAAGAAGGTGTCTTCCAGAAACTGGCAGTAGGACTGGGAGTTGAGCTTGACTCCATCCTCAACCCGAAAAGGCCCCACAAGCTCATCTTTGATGATACCAGCCCAAACCAGTACTCCACCTCCACCTTGCTGGCGTCTGAGTCGGACTGGAGCTCTCTGCCCTTTACCAAGCCAGCCACGGGCCCATCCATCTGGCCCATCAAGACTCACTCTCATTTCATCAGTCCATAAAACCTTAGCAAAATCAGTCTTGAGATATTTCGTGGCCCAGTCTTGACGTTTCAGCTTGGGTGTCTTGTTCAGTGGTGGTCGTCTTTCAGCCTTTCTTACCTTGGCCATGTCTCTGAGTATTGCACACCTTGTGCTTTTGGGCACTCCAGTGATGTTGCAGCTCTGAAATATGGCCAAACTGGTGGCAAGTGGCATCTTGGCAGCTGCACGCTTGACTTTTCTCAGTTCATGGGCAGTTATTTTGCGCCTTGGTTTTTCCACACGCTTCTTGCGACCCTGTTGACTATTTTGAATGAAACGCTTGATTGTTCGATGATCACGCTTCAGAAGCTTTGCAATTTTAAGAGTGCTGCATCCCTCTGCAAGATATCTCACTATTTTTTACTTTTCTGAGCCTGTCAAGTCCTTCTTTTGACCCATTTTGCCAAAGGAAAGGAAGTTGCCTAATAATTATGCACACCTGATATAGGGTGTTGATGTCATTAGACCACACCCCTTCTCATTACAGAGATGCACATCACCTAATATCCTTAATTGGTAGTAGGCTTTCGAGCCTATACAGCTTGGAGTAAGACAACATGCATAAAGAGGATGATGTGGTCAAAATACTCATTTGCCTAATAATTCTGCACTCCCTGTGTATATGTGTGTGTATATATATATATATATATATATATATATATATATATAATTTTTTTTTTCACACCCACTCACAGGATGCACCTGTGTTAGATAGAGCTTACTGGTTTTCAAAAAGCCACCACACAAAGAAAGTGCGTTTATACTCAAGATGAAGAATTACTTTTGCTTCTTGCTACCTTTGTTGTGTACAGACTTTTCTGGTAAGTTTAATCTTTATTATTTATTGTTAACAACTTAGAAGGAAACAACGTTAATACCAATTTTTGCTAATAAATTAAATTTAAGGAGTAAACTTTACAGCTAGAAACATAGAAAAACATATACTTATTTTACCACTATCTGTAAAGTTTACATCTGGTATTTAGAAAAAAAAACACACACACAGATATTGATTCACCTTATTCTCTGAAATGAAGCACCTTTTTAAGAAGCCACTTCTCTATTTAAAAAGTTTCTCTGGTTATAAGACATCTCAGGTATTAGAAAAAAAGGCAGTCAAAGGGATTTACCATAGTTATACAAACATATACATCTTTAAAAATATATATATACAGTATATACTGTATATATATGTGTGTGTGTCTATATATGTATATATATGTATTTATGTATTTATATGTGTATATACACATATAAACATATAAATACATATGTATACATATACTGTGTAATAGAGCATTGGAAACCTTTGCTGTTAAGTAGATGAAAACATGTTAAATCATATTTATGCAATATTCATATTTAATAAATGTTTTAACTATGTATTTACTTTAAATATTTGACATTCCAATGTTCTGCATATAGTAGAATATGATCTTTTTATTTTAAATAGATATTCCTATATATATATATATATATATATATATATATATATATATATATATATATATATATATATATATATATATATATATATATATATATATATATATATATATATATATATATATATATATATATATATAGGTATAGATATCTATTGTACAAAAATACCATCATATATATGTAGAAATATGTATTTAGGAATAAATAGAACATATTCTGTTATGTAAAGGACATTGGAATATGAAATATTGGTTTAGTGCAAATGAGAATATGGAATCGTGTTTGCGTGAGAGTTGGGTGTTTTATTTTTCCATTGACTTCTATGGGGGAATAGCGCAATTAACGCTCAAGCGGGAGCTATATAAGCGCTATATAAGGGACATACATATTTATGCTTTTTATTGGTTGGGTAAAATCAGTATATGAAATCTCAAGACAATACAATTTTGGTAAATATTAAGTACAGTTTTCTTGGTCTTTTCTTTTTTTATTAATTAACAGTTGGCCATAGGGGTTCCATTGAACTTATCAGTGCTAAAATTAAGGACATGTATTCCCTATAACCATAACTGTGGTCTTTTTAATGTTAACTTTAAAGGGACATTAAACTGCTGATTACAACTACAGTAGCATGGTTACTGATCAGCATGCTATTATTTTTCCTCCTTTGTCTGAAGCTGTCTTCAAAAGTTGTTCTCTTATTTAGTCCCTTGCTATTATCAGTTAGTGAAGTTTTGCATCTTCACACTGGACGCCGCCATCTTGGAACTTAAATTTGTTATGTAACTTTTAAACTTTGCAAATAACTGTAATAATGTAATGCTTTAGCTCTCTATTATGTGAGCTAAACCGAAGCTACAAAATGGTGGCACCCAGTATAAAAAAGCAGAACTTTACCAACTGGATTCTATAATGAATTAAAATAACAGAATTGCTTTAAATAGAGCTGCAGGTGCAAGAAGGAAAACAATATCATGGTGAGTATTAACCGTCCTACTGTATTTGTACCCAGCAGTTTAATGTACTTTTAATGTGCGATACTTTTCTGCTCCATCTAAACAGTACAATTTCATAGTCTATAGCAGTGTTTTGTTTGTTTGTTTTTGCGCTGAATAAAGCAACCTTTTTTCTGTGAGAGCTGTCCCTATCAGCTTGTAAGAAGTAGAATCCCAGGACAAATTATATGCCTCCTGTTAGTTTCAGGATTTTAACAAATTTGAACAGCTTTCACTATTAAAAAATAAAATAAAAAATTATATATATATATATATATATATATATATATATATATATATATATATATATATATATATATATATATATATAATTTAAATGGATAGAAAGTTCAAAAGTGAAATGTGCATTTCAATTTGAAATATAAGCATTTTTTAAATATACTTCCATTAGCAAACACAAGTTATTACTGGTATTACTGTTTTTTTAGTGGCGTAAGCACATATGCTGTGAGGGATGTGGCAAATATTTTGTCATAAAGACCTCATGATTTTAGAATATCAGGGGTTAATTTTTTTCTTTTCTTTTTATGTCCTGTATTTATGTGTCTGATATGTATATCATAACTGTCAGAACAGAAAGAATGGTGTTTATTACCTACATCTGAAAAGCCAGATATAAGGTGAGAATATACTCTTCTTAGGAGAATGATTTTTATGGGCCAACCTATCATCACAGAGTTACAGAAAACAGTATCCATATCAAGACAAAAACCTGAGGTGACACTCTAGAATATCTTTAGACATATTTTAATCACTTTTATGTTACTGTAAGACAAAATATGACAGGTTACGTTTGGTATCAAAATAATACTGTAACAATGGGATTGCTTATAGGTGTATGTGTAATGGGTATAAATAACTAAAATTATAAAATATCCTATAACTTCAGCCAGGGCTTGCAATGGGTTTATGGCCTGCCATAAAAAAGGGGAGGGGCCTGACCAGAAACCTGACATCCAGAAGCTGCAGGCAACAGCGTGTCTGACCATTTTGATTCCATTTCCCTTGAGCAGAGACAATTCTGCTAATGTTATTGGTTCTGTTATATTTCTCCTTTTTATTTTTTTTAAATCTGTTTTGCTTTGTGTAATTTAGTATGTTAACTCCTTTTTTATATAAATGCACTGTGACTCTTTTTTTGTTCATAATGCATTTTCTTTTATTAAGTTTTTGCCTTTGTCTAATATTTGAACCACATTACCAAAGAGAATAGTAATAACAGTCTTGTTTTTTGGGATTTTTTTTTATCTTTTAGTCTCAGGTTTTCTTTAGGATTTCCCATATAATAATCTTAGGGTTGTGGCATTAAAGGGGAGTTTGGGAATTTTTCTGGGTCTAGTACAGATGAGAGTGTTTGTTAACCCCTGCATCAACTGAGCTAAGTCACAGGCTTGCCTGGCGTGGCTAGACTGAGACAAACTGATTAATGTGGAAAGGAATCTGTTAACCCTTTCTGTGACAAACTGGTGACTGTAGCATAGTTGGTAAAACCCTGTATGTCACATATTTTAAGCATTAATATTCAAGGGTTTATTTATGGAATAACTTTAGTTTAGTCTGTTACAGATTTTCATAAAGCTTGGGGTGTCACTAAACCATTGTTGTGCTGTTTTCAATAATCCTAATTATTTAATTGTACAATTAGACACAACTTCTGTAATTCTTCACTTTTTGGGAAATATTTGTTATTATTCTTGAAAATGATTGGTGTATTTTGTAAATTTTCCTACTGTTGGTGCCTTTGTTAATATATACTAGACTATAAAAACATATCTTCCAACATTGGTGGCTAGGTATTAGGTACTCAGAAGGTTGAGAGGGGCTGTTACGGTTTTGTTTGTGGGTGGGGTCATGGATGCATAGTAGGTGAGATTTCTAGGTGGTTGATGGGTGTGTCTGGTGGGTTTGTGGGCATGTCTGTGGACTGGATAAGAGAAATTCTGCAAAATAGGAACATATGGATATATCAGAGGAATAGCAGCAGTACAGAGCTGAGAATTAGGGACTGTCTCTCTCAATTAGGGAGGTCTGTAATATAAGGAAAAATAATCATGTGAAATGCAAGTGATCAAGATATTATGTACTGATAGAACTGAGCTATGTTTTTGAAGTGGCTGCTTACCTTATGTTATATAAATAACTTGAGAAAAATACATTGTAGTTCTGCTCTTTTTCATGTTGCTAAAGCAGGATATCCTGTCTTCCTGATAATCTTAAATCTCACTTGTTTTGCAAAAACCTTGCAGAAGCCTTATCACAATTTTGCTTGTAAATAACTATTTGCTTAAACACATAGCTAAAGTTAGCTACATAGCAGCAATGCACTACTTGGATCTAGCCTAACATGTCTGATGATCCAATGATAACAGTCATATGTATGTAGCCGCCAATCACCACTTCGTTTTTAGTAGTGCATTGCTGTTCCCAAGCCTAACTAGTTATAGTTTTCAACAAAGGATACCAAGAGAACAAAGTAAAATTGATAGTAGAAGTAAATGAAACAGTTCTGCCAATCTAAATGTGAACACACAGCTTTCCTCTAGCTGCACAATTAACACCTTCATGATGTAGGCTTTAAGGCCACGGCATGGAACCTCCTACCTTATATGGCATCCTGCAGCCTCCCCCTTTGACAGTGTAGGCTGTCCCCCTATGATCCGACCCCAGCCTTTAAATCACGTGATTGCATCGACAATCCTTTTTCAAGCAAATGTTTCCAGCAAAACTTTGTCCGACGTTATACATTTGCTCCCAGCATGAAGGGTTAAACTCACGGAGCCACAGTGCAGAGAACAAATATTTAGGGTGATACCTTTGTTAGATGTGTAGAAAATGAGATAGGAAAGCTCCATATTAATGGTGTAGTGAATGAAAACCTAAGTCAAGGTGAACAGAAGGCACTTATAGAACTCCTTAGTCAAAAAGGATTGATTTTCAAGTCATCTGACAAAGGTGGTAACCTTGTCATTATGGATGAGTCACACTATATAGGTGAGGTTCTCAGATAACTGAGAAATAAAAATCATTATGAACTAACCAAGCAAGATGCTTTCAATAGGTCATGTGATGAATTGCAGTTTTTACTTCATGATGCGTTACTCAATGGTTTATTAACCAAAAAAGAATTTGACTTTATGTGTATTAAACATCCTATTGTTCCCACATTTTATTGTATTCCCAAATTGCATAAAGATATGACGAAACCACCCGGGAGACCCATTATCTTGGGCATAGGAGGCCCATTGGAGGGAGCCAGTAAATAAGTTGATTTTTTATGAGACATTTCCTGAGCTCCCTACCCTCCTATATCCAAGATACATCTAATGTTTTGAGGAAGTTAGATGGGCTGTAGGTCAGTGAGAATACACTTTTTGTCACCTTGGATGTAGAGTCGTTGTACTCTTCGACCCCACATAGTGTTGGCTTAAGAGCTGCAAGGTATTACTTTCAAGGCCATACCAATTTGGTAATTTCCATGTTGGAATTAGTGCTTACACATAACATTTTTATGTTTGAAGGTAGGTACTATAAACAGCTACAGGGAACGGTGATGGGTGCCACGTGCGCCCCCACCTATGCCTGTTTACACCTAGAGTTTTGGGAAGCTAGAGAGGTGTTCTCTGGTCTTGATGCCCTGGTGGAGGCGCATCTGGCCCTCTGGATCCGTTATGTGCATGACGTGCTGTTATTGTGGAATGGCAGTAGGGATTCACTAATGTCATTCATAGATACCCTTCATAGGGATAATGGCTATAACATCTTCCTAGCAAGCATTGTGAGTAATTGTGAAGCTAATTTCCTTGATTTGTAGATTTGGAAAGAAGGGGCAGCAATTAAATCTAAAGTTTACAGGAAACCAACAGCTACAAATAGCCTGCTGCATGCAGACAGTCATCACCCTGATAGCCTCAAAACAGGGATTCCAGTAGGCCAGTTCCTCCATCTGAAGAGGAACTGTTCTAGCGAATTTGACTTTGAAACACAGGCCACTGAAATGTCACATAGATTTTTGGAAAGAGGATATTCTAAACGCAGTGCTAAAAGGGCTTGGATTAAGGCCAGGAAAAGCCCTAGACGTGACTTGTTATATGAAAAGAAACAGTGTAAGAGCAATGACAAAGCCCGTCTTATTACAAGATATTATTCACACTGGAAGCAAATCAGGGATATCCTGAAAAAATATTGGCACATATTAACAGCAGATGCCGATTTAAAAGTATATAGGTGATCATCCACTTATGACTGCACGTAGGGCCTTCAGCCTCAAAGACAGACTTGTGCATAGGGAATTCACTAGGAAAGCTGTACCATATACATGGTTGGGGGAGAGGCAGAGGTGGATAGGCTGTAGCCCTTGTGGCCATTGTGTGTACTGAAGATTCATACAAAAACAAACAGATTTGGGATGAGCACTAGCAAACTATGAAATAAGAGAATGGATCACCTGTACAACTACAGAAGTAATTTATCTGCTGCATTGCTGGTGCCCAAAATATTATGTGGGAAAAACAAAGAGGGACTTGAAGGACAGGGTTAGAGAACACATAGATGACATAAAAGGAAAAGTAAAGGACAGCCCTGTAGCGAGACACTTTGAAACATGCCATAATTCAGATTTTACTAACTTGGGATAGAGCATATTAAACAACATAGAAGAGGTGGGGATGTTGACAAATTATTGTTACAACATGAGTCCCGTTGGATTTATAAGCTACAGACAGCTGCACCAACGGGACTTAATGAAAAAAAGAATATTCCTGTTTTCTATAATTCAATGCCACAAGCGATGTCTTCTGACTTTTTTGAAATTTCCCGGGATGAACCTAGGCTTCACCAGGTATTCAAAATGTGTATGTCTCTTTAAAAGGTTACAAAAATCTCTTTACCTGTACTTTTCATAGAAAGCCCTGTTCTACAAACATGTGAGATTAGGATTTAATGTAAAAATTAGGGGTTTTGGCCAACACAATACTATATTGTTTTATTTATGGTGAACATGTAAATATTCTTCATAATATTCACTATGTATGTTCCTGTAAATATGCTGCATTTAAATTGTTAGGAGTGATCTTCTCCTAAGTCATGTTATTAAGATACCGGTATCCCTGTATGCAGGGGAGTTTAAAAAGAAAGAGGAGGAGCTAATCAGAGCTAATTTACATGATGATATTTGAAACCAGCAGTGCCCTTTTTTTTTTTTTTTAGAAGGAAACCAAAGTTTTGAATACAGTTTTTAAAAGAGGATAAGTAACATGTTTATAAACACTTGATATTATCAGACACAGCCCTAAGCACACACAGTGAATATGTATAAGCCTTATATACAGTGCTCATACATCAGCCTCTTGTGCATAGACATTCTATTCGCCTGAGGCAAATATGCGTGCACACTATATATGCATAAGCTCCAAGCTCGCACACAGTTGGTACAAATTAGCACCCACAAGACAGTGTATACAAAAATCACTGTAACTTTCTATAACCACCTTGCACGTAAAGTCGTAGCTAACTCCGGTGGTCCTGGTGATAGGTGACAGGCAGACTCCATTTGGGGCTCTGGAAATATAATCTGACGGGTCAGTGTGAGACACAAACCAGGAACTAGGAGGAGATACGATGAGAGACGATCAGGTGCAGCCACGCCTATCGCACGGATAACTACACCCAAAAACAAAACACATGTCCACCTCGTATTGTTGTCTGGCTATAACCACGCTCTCCCTTGTAGAACTCCACCAGTTTCACTGCAGATCACGCCCTACGGTACAAGTGACCACGCCCATTTGTTGGAGCTTTCCCGCCTACAAGCTCTCTCAGCTACACACACACACACACACACTGTAATTAAAAAAAGGAAAAAAAATCGTTTTGGTTTTCGGCCAAGGGCATCCTGAATTTTCGGTATCGGTTTCGGTCCTGAATTTTCATTTCGGTGCATCCCTAATATATATATATATATATATATATATATATATATATATATATAGATTCAAGAAAACTTATAGTTGAGTATAAGACTAAGTACGAGTAATATAGCTAAATTTAATATTTTAATTTTTTTTTAAAGGGACAGTCAAGTCCAAAAAAACTTTCATGTTTTAAATAGGGCATGCAATTTTAAACAACTTCCCAATTTACTTTTATCACCAATTTTGCTTTGTTCTCTTGGTATTCTTAGTTGAAAGCTAAAACTAGGAGGTTCATATGCTAATTTTTTAGACCTTGAAGACTGCCTCTAATCTGAATACATTTTGACCACTAGAGGGCATTAGTTTACATGTTTCATATAGATAACATTGAGCTCATGCACGTAAAGTGACCTAGGACTGAGCACTGATTGGCTAAACTGCATGTCTGTCAAAAGAACTGAAATAAGGGGCCAGTCAGCAGAAGCTTAGATACAAGGTAATCACAGAGGTAAAAAGTGTATTTCTATAACAGTGTTGGTTATGCAAAACTGGGGAATGGGTAATAAAGGGATTATCTTTCTTTTTAAACAACAAAAATTCTGGTGTTGACTGTCCCTTTAATTTTGGTCCTCTAATAATGTTTTATAATGGTTTGGTTTCTTTAAGGACTACAGCAGTGATTAATAATGTTGATTACTAAGCTGTTGAAACACTAAGTAGTGTATCATGGCTGTGTCTATGACTAAGGCAACTCAGTCGAAACACGTCAGTCTGGCAGAATGCTGTTAGTCCTTTGGATGTTTTTATTCACTTTTTATGTTTCCATGTCTCTCCTGTATTTCTAAATAAATACCTTTTGATGTTTGCCTGGAGGTTTTCAGAGTTTTGTCATTGTCACAGGCAGTCTGGGTGCAGCACAGCTTCCTGTGCAAGCCATTGAGCACCCAGGGCTGAGCATGTTGCAGGGTCATGGGATGTGTACCCAGTCCACTCTGAGAGTGCAGTCCCCTTCAGTGTTTTATATATGTCTAGGGTGATTACATGAGCCTGTGCACCCTTCACTTGTTCCCAGTTTGTCCCATTTGGCCAGATGCGGTAACTAACACTTCCATTTTTGCTTTAAATCTTAGCTTAGAGCTTGTAAGTGAGTGCTGGACTTTCTGTGTGTTGTATTAATTTCTTTTTTAATTTTCCCTATGGGCCTTGCACCCAGACCTATCTGGGGATAACTACCTGTGACTCTAGGGACAGCACAGCTTCCTGTGAGTGCCATTGAGCACCCAGGGCTGAGCTGAGAGTCCCCTTTCGTGTTTTGTATATGTCTAGGGTGATTACATAAGCTGGTGCACTCTTCACTTGTTACCAGTTTTTTTTTTTATTGAGAGCTGGCATTGTTTGGCTGTTTTAGGGACCCAGGTTTTGAAGAAACCTTGACGTGGTACCTGGGCTTGTCCCATTTGGCCAGATAGGGTAACTAACCCTTCCATTTTTGCTTTTAATCTTAGCTGAGAGCTTGTAAGTGAGCGCTGGACTTTCTTATTGTATTGTATAAATTTGTTTTGTAATTTTCCCTATGGGCCTTGCACCCAGACTTGTATGGGATTAACTGCCTGTGACCCTAGGGACAGCACAGCTTCCTGTGAGTGCCATTGAGTCCCCAGGACTGAGCATGTTGCAACTTGCAGGGTCATGGGATGTGTACCCAGTCCTGTCAGAGTGCAGTCCCCTTCTGTGTTTTGCATATGTCTAAGGTGATTACATAAGTCTGCGCACCCTTCACTTGTTCCCCGTTGTTTGATTGAGAGCTTGCATTGTTTGGCTGGTTTAGGGACCCAGGTTTTGGAAGGGACCTTCTCGGGGTACCTGGTCTTGGCCAGATGCGGTAACTAACCCTTCCATTTATGCTTTTAATCTTAGCTGGGAGCTTATAAGTGAGTGCTGGACTTTCTCTGTGTGTTTTTTTTATATATATATATATATATATATATATATATATATATATATATATATATATATATATATATATATATATATATATATATATATATATATATATATATATATATATATATATATATATATATATATGTGTATGTGTAATATATATATATATATATATATATATATATATATATATATATTACAGTAACTATAATAATTAATAATTCTTATTAATATTTTTTACAATATTTAATATTTGTATAACGTGTCTTAAGATAACTAATTCTTCATGTGCGCTAACCTGACACCGCGTTAGACCTACAGCACGCAACCCCAAGCACATTACTCATGTTTTACATTTTAATGTTTTTCACATTGAAAAAAAAGTCTTTACATTTTTAAATAAATATTTCTATATATATGTCTCACAATGTGAATGTAAAATATACAGTGGGGCAAAAAAGTATTTAGTCAGCCACCAATTGTGCAAGTTCTCCCACTTAAGAAGATGAGAGAGGCCTGTAATTTTCATCATAGGTATACCTCAACTATGAGGGACAAAATGTGGAAACAAATCCAGATAATCACATTGTCTGATTTGGAAAGAATTTATTTGCATATTATGGTGGAAAATAAGTATTTGGTCACCTACAAACAAGCAAGATTTCTGGCTCTCACAGACCTGTATCTTCTTCTTTAAGAGGCTCCTCTGTCCTCCACTCATTACCTGTATTAATGGCACCTGTTTGAACTTGTTATCAGTATAAAAGACACCTGTCCACAACCTCAAACAGTCACACTCCAAACTCCACTATGGTGAAGACCAAAGAGCTGTCGAAGGACACCAGAAACAAAATTGTAGACCTGCACCAGGCTGGGAAGACTGAATCTGCAATAGGCAAGCAGCTTGGTGTGAAGAAATCAACTGTGGGAGCAATAATTAGAAAATGGAAGACACACAAGGCCACTGATAATCTCCCTCAATCTGGGGCTCCACGCAAGTGCTCACCGTTCTTGTGATCATTTTGACCCCACGGGGTGAGATAACATCCCAGAACCACACGGGGGGACCTAGTGAATGACCTGCAGAGAGCTGGGACCAACGTAACAAAGGCTACCATCAGTAACACACTATGCCGCCAGGGACTCAGATCCTGCAGTGCCAGACGTGTCCCCCTGCTTAAGCCAGTACATGTCCGGGCCCGTCTGAAGTATGCTAGAGAGCATTTGGATGATCCAGAAGCGGATTGGGAGCATGTCATAGTCAAGTAGAACTGTTTGGTAGAAACACAACTCGTCGTGTTTTTAGGAGAGAGAATGCTGAGTTGCAACCAAAGAACACCATACCTACTGTGAAGCATGGGGGTGACAACATCATGCTTTGGGGCTATTTCTCTGCACAGGGAACAGGACGACTGATCCGTGTACATGAAAGAATGAATGGGGCCATGTATTGTGAGATTTTGAGTGCAAACCTCCTTCCATCAGCAAGGGCATTGAAGATGAAACGTGGCTGGGTCTTTCAGCATGACAATGATCCCAAACACACCGCCCGGGCAATGAAGGAGTGGCTTCGTAAGAAGCATTTCAAGGTCCTGGAGTGGCCTAGCCAGTTTCCAGATCTCAACCCCATAGAAAACCTTTGGAGGGAGTTGAAAGTCCGTGTTGCCCAGCGACAGCCGCAAAACATCACTGCTCTAGAGGAGATCTGCATGCAGGAGTGGGCCAACATACCAGCAACAGTGTGTGACAACCTTGTGAAGACTTACAGAAAACGTTTGACCTCTGTCATTGCCAACAAAGGAAATATAACAAAGTATTGAGATGAACTTTTGATATTGACCAAATACTTATTTTCCACCATAATATGCAAATAAATTATTTCCAAATCAGACAATGTGATTGTCTGGATTTGTTTCCACATTTTGTGTCTCATAGTTGAGCTATACCTATGATGAAAATTACAGGCCTCTCTCATCTTCTTAAGTGGGAGAACTTGCACAATTGGTGGAGTGGCTGACTAAATACTTTTTTGCCCCACTGTATATCTATACTTATATATCTATGTGAATATATATATATATATATATATATATATATATATATATATATATATATATATATATATATATATATATATATATATATATATATATAGGTATAGATATACTGTATATAGAAATATCTATTTTTAAAATATTTTCCTGTATGCAAAAAAACATTGGAATGTGAAATATTAACTCCTTGTGGGTTAGCCTGCTTCAATAAATGATATGTTTTTTCTTCTGCACTCTCTATTAAATTATATGGGGAGTAGAAGTTACCAAGATTGCGATATCTGAAGTCCTGAAGTTAGGGTGCAACACTTTTCGCTTGCTTGCAAAAGTTTTACTTTCAACTTGTAATACTTGCTCTAGCCCGCACATGCAATATCTTTACTTCTTGCAGCGTTATCACTCGAGTGAAAGCGCTAAATAGGGAGTTACTTGTAGTCTGGCCAATAATTGGCTATCATCCAAAATTAATTCAACATACATGTTTATAGTTCCCGTTCAGTAGTTGTTGGCTATATGCAAGAGGTGGATAGAACAACAAAAAATATTTAACATCTCATATCTTCACTGACGCTGTGTTGCTGGTCCTAAACAGCACACAAGCACTTAATTAACATTTTAATGTTTGTATTTAGAGCATCAAGATGATAACTTTTACAAAAAAGTAAATGTATTGAATTACAAAGATTTTTTTTTTAAAACTATATAAAAATATAATTTATGCTTACCTGATAAATTCATTTCTCCTGTAGTGTAGTCAGTCCACGGGTCATCCATTACTTATGGGATTATAACTCCTCCCTAACAGGAAGTGCAAGAGGATCACCCAAGCAGAGCTGCTATATAGCTCCTCCCCTCTACGTCATATCCAGTCATTCGACCGAAACCATACGAGAAAGGAGAAACTATAGGGTGCAGTGGTGACTGGAGTTTAATTAAAATTTAGACCTGCCGTAAAAACAGGGCGGACCGTGGACTGACTACACTACAGGAGAAATGAATTTATCAGGTAAGCATAAATTATATTTTCTCCTGTTAAGTGTAGTCAGTCCACGGGTCATCCATTACTTATGGGATACCAATACCAAAGCTAAAAGTACACGGATGACGGGAGGGACAGGTAGGATCTTTACACGAAAGGAACCACTGCCTGTAGAACCTTTCTCCCAAAAAAAGCCTCCGAAGAAGCAAAAGTGTCAAATTTGTAAAATTTTGAAAAAGTGTGAAGTGAAGACCAAGTTGCAGCCTTGCAAATCTGTTCAACAGAGGCCTCATTCTTAAAGGCCCAAGTGGAAGCCACAGCTCTAGTAGAATGAGCTGTAATCCTTTCAGGAGGCTGCTGTCCAGCAGTCTCATAGGCTAAACGTATTATGCTACGAAGCCAAAAAGAGAGAGAGGTAGCCGAAGCTTTTTGACCTCTCCTCTGTCCAGAATAAACGACAAACAGGGAAGAAGTTTGACGAAAATCTTTAGTTGCCTGCAAATAAAATTTCAGGGCACGGACGACGTCCAGATTGTGCAAAAGTCGTTCCTTCTTTGAAGAAGGGTTAGGGCACAATGATGGAACAACAATCTCTTGATTGATATTCTTGTTAGTGACTACCTTAGGTAAGAACCCAGGTTTAGTACGCAGAACTACCTTGTCTGAATGAAAAATCAGATAAGGAGAATCACAATGTAAGGCCGATAACTCAGAGACTCTTCGAGCCGAGGAAATAGCCATTAAAAACAGAACTTTCCAAGATAACAGCTTGATATCGATGGAATGAAGGGGTTCAAACGGAACACCTTGCAGAACGTTAAGAACTAAGTTTAAGCTCCACGGCGGAGCAACAGTCTTAAACACAGGCTTAATCCTAGCCAAAGCCTGACAAAAAGCCTGAACGTCTGGAACTTCTGCCAGACGTTTGTGTAAAAGGATAGACAGAGCTGAAATCTGTCCCTTTAACGAACTAGCAGATAAACCCTTTTCTAAACCCTCTTGTAGAAAAGACAATATCCTAGGAATCCTAAACTTACTCCATGAGTAACTCTTGGATTCGCACCAATATAAGTATTTACACCATATTTTATGGTAAATTTTCCTGGTAACAGGTTTCCTAGCCTGTATTAAGGTATCAATCACTGACTCCAAGAATCCACGCTTTGATAGAATCAAGCGTTCAATCTCCATGCAGTCAGCCTCAGAGAAATTAGATTTGGATGTTTGAAAGGACCCTGAATCAGAAGGTCCTGTCTCAGAGGCAGAGACCATGGTGGACAGGACGACATGTCCACTAGATCTGCATACCAGGTCCTGCGTGGCCACGCAGGCGCTATTAGAATCACCGATGCTCTCTGCTGTTTGATCCTGGCAATCAATCGAGGAAGCATCGGGAAAGGTGGAAACACATAAGCCATGTTGAAGACCCAAGGTGCTGTCAGAGCATCTATCAGCACCGCTCCCGGGTCCCTGGACCTGGATCCGTAACAAGGAAGCTTGGCGTTCTGGCGAGACGCCATGAGATCCAGATCTGGTTTGCCCCAATGATGAAGCAGTTGGGCAAACACCTCCGGATGAAGTTCCCACTCCCCCGGATGAAAGGTCTGGCGACTTAGAAAATCCGCCTCCCAGTTCTCCACGCCTGGGATGTGGATCGCTGACAGGTGGCAAGAGTGAGGCTCTGCCCAGCGAATTATCTTTGAGACTTCCATCATCGCTAGGGAACTCCTTGTTCCTCCTTGATGGTTGATGTAAGCCACAGTCATGATGTTGTCCGACTGAAACCTGATGAACCTCAGAGTTGCTAACTGAGGCCAAGCCAGAAGAGCATTGAAAATTGCTCTTAATTCCAGAATGTTTATTGGAAGGAGTCTCTCCTCCTGAGTCCATGATCCCTGAGCCTTCAGGGAATTCCAGACTGCGCCCCAACCTAGAAGGCTGGCGTCTGTTGTTACAATCGTCCAATCTGGCCTGCGGAAGGGCATCCCCTTGGACAGATGTGGCCGAGAAAGCCACCATAGAAGAGAATCTCTGGTCTCTTGATCCAGATTTAGCAGAGGGGACAAATCTGAGTAATCCCCATTCCACTGACTTAGCATGCACAATTGCAGCGGTCTGAGATGCAGGCGCGCAAATGGTACTATGTCCATTGCCGCTACCATTAAGCCGATTACCTCCATGCACTGAGCCACTGACGGGTGTTGAATGGAATGAAGGACACGGCAAGCATTTAGAAGTTTTGATAACCTGTCCTCCGTCAGGTAAATTTTCATTTCTACAGAATCTATGAGTCCCTAGAAAGGGAACTCTTGTGAGTGGCAATAGAGAACTCTTTTCTACGTTCACCTTCCACCCATGCGACCTTAGAAATGCCAGAACTAACTCTGTATGAGACTTGGCAGTTTGGAAACTTGACGCTTGTATCAGAATGTCGTCTAGGTACGGAGCTACCGCTATGCCTCACGGTCTTAGTACCGCCAGAAGAGAGCCCAGAACCTTTGTAAAGATTCTTGGAGCCGTAGCTAACCCGAAGGGAAGAGCTACAAACTGGTAATGCCTGTTTAGGAAGGCAAATCTTAGATACCGGTAATGATCCTTGTGAATCGGTATGTGAAGGTAGGCATCCTTTAAATCCACTGTGGTCATGTACTGACCCTCTTGGATCATGGGTAAGATGGTTCGAATAGTTTCCATTTTGAACGATGGAACTCTTAGGAATTTGTTTAGGATCTTTAAGTCCAAGATTGGTCTGAAGGTTCCCTCTTTTTTGGGAACCACAAACAGATTTGAATAGAATCCTTGCCCGTGTTCCGACCGCAGAACTGGGTGGATCACTCCCATTAGTAAGAGGTCTTGTACACAGCGTAGAAACGCCTCTTTCTTTATCTGGTTTGCTGATAACCTTGAAAGATGAAATCTCCCTTGTGGAGGAGAAGCTTTGAAGTCCAGAAGATATCCCTGAGATATGATTTCCAACGCCCAGGGATCCTGGACATCTCTTGCCCAAGCCTGGGCAAAGAGAGAAAGTCTGCCCCCCACTATATCCGTTTCCGGATCGGGGGCCCTCACTTCATGCTGTCTTAGGGGCAGCAGCAGGTTTTCTGGCCTGCTTGCCCTTGTTCCAGGACTGGTTAGGTTTCCAGCCCTGTCTGTAGCGAGCAACAGTTCCTTCTTGTCTTGGAGCGGAGGAAGTTGATGCTGCTCCTGCCTTGAAATTACGAAAGGCACGAAAATTAGACTGTTTAGCCTTTGGTTTGGCCCTGTCTTGAGGCAGGGCATGGCCCTTACCTCCAGTAATGTCAGCGATAATTTCTTTCAAGCCGGGCCCGAATAATGTCTGCCCTTTGAAAGGAATATTAAGCAATTTAGATTTAGAAGTCACATCAGCTGACCAGGATTTAAGCCACAGCGCTCTGCGCGCTTGAATGGCGAATCCGGAGTTCTTAGCCGTAAGTTTGGTTAAGTGTACTACGGCATCAGAAATAAATGAATTAGCGAGCTTAAGGGCTTTAAGCTTGTTCATAATCTCATCCAATGGAGCTGTGCTAAGGGTCTCTTCCAGAGACTCAAACCAGAATGCCGCCGCAGCAGTGACAGGCGCGATGCATGCAAGGGGTTGTAATATAAAACCTTGCTGAACAAACATTTTCTTAAGGTAACCCTCTAACTTTTTATCCATTGGATCTGAAAAAGCACAGCTATCCTCCACCGGGATAGTGGTGCGCTTAGCCAGAGTAGAAACTGCTCCCTCCACCTTAGGGACCGTCTGCCATAGGTCCCGTGTGGTGGCGTCTATTGGAAACATTTTTCTAAATATAGGAGGGGGTGAAAAGGGCACACCGGGTCTATCCCACTCCTTGTTAACAATTTCTGTAAGCCTTTTAGGTATAGGAAAAACGTCAGTACACGCCGGTACCGCTAATAGCCGCTAATACCTCCCCTAGTAATACACGGAGGTTCTCAAGCTTAAATTTAAAATTTGAAATCTCTGAATCCAGTTTACTTGGATCAGATCCGTCACCCACAGAATGAAGCTCTCCGTCCTCATGTTCTGCAAATTGTGACGCAGTATCAGACATGGCTCTACTATTATCAGCGCACTCTGTTCTTACCCCAGAGTGATCGCGTTTACCTCTTAATTCTGGCAATTTAGATAGTACTTCAGTCATAACATTAGCCATGTCTTGCAAAGTGATTTGTATGGGCCGCCCTGATGTACTTGGCGCCACAATATCACGCACCTCCTGAGCGGGAGGCGAAGGTACTGACACGTGAGGAGAGTTAGTCGGCATAACTTCCCCCTCGTTGTCTGGTGATATTTTTTTAACATATAAAGTTTGACTTTTATTCAAAGTAACATCTATACATTGAGTGCACAAATTTCTATTGGGCTCCACATTGGCCTTTAAACATAGTGAACAAACAGATTCATCTGTGTCAGACATGTTTAAACAGACTAGCAATAACACTAGCAAGCTTGGAAAAAACTTTTAAATAAATTTACAAGCTATATAAAAAACGCTACTGCGCCTTTAAGAAACATAAAAATGTGACACAGTTTTATTAACAATGAACCAAATATGTTAAAACAACCAAAATTTAACAGAAAATGTATAAAGTTAGCAGAGGATTGCACCCACCAGCAAAAGGATGATTAACCCCTTAATACCACCCTCAAAACTAGTTTTGGAGACCCCTGGGCTCTGTAGAGACGTTCTGGATCATGGAGGAAGAAATAGGAAGACCGTGACTAAATTTTTACTGCGCAATAAAGCGCTAAAATAGGCCCCTCCCACTCATATTACAACAGTGGGGAAGCTTAGTAAACTGTTTTTATGCGGAAAAAAAAACAGCCATGTGGTAAAAATCATGCCCATAAAATTTTATCACCAAGTACCTCAGAAAAAACGATTAACATGCCAGTAAAACGTTTTAAAATTGAAAATTATGAAGTGTTATTAATAAGCCTGCTGCTAGTCGCTTTCACTGCAGTGCAGGTTCAAATATTACTTTAATATTGACAGTATTTTCTTAGTGAAATTCCATTCCCCAGAAATACCTCAGAGTATACATACATACATACATATCAGCCTGATACCAGTCGCTACTACTGCATTTAAGGCTGCACTTACATTACATCGGTATTAGTAGTATTTTCTCAGTCAATTCCATTCCTTAGAAAATAATTTACTGCACATACCTCCTTGCAGGTGGGCCCTGCATGCTATCCCCTGTTCTGAAGTTACCTCACTCCTCAGAATGGCCGAGAACAGCAAGTGGATCTTAGTTACGACCGCTAAGATCATAGAAAACTCAGGCAGATTCTTCTTCTAATGCTGCCTGAGAACAAACAACACACTCCGGTGCCGTTTAAAATAACAAACTTTTGATTGAAGAGATAAAAAACTAAGTTTAACACACCACAGTCCTCTCACACGTCCTATCTTTAGTTAGGTGCAAGAGAATGACTGGATATGACGTAGAGGGGAGGAGCTATATAGCAGCTCTGCTTGGGTGATCCTCTTGCACTTCCTGTTAGGGAGGAGTTATAATCCCATAAGTAATGGATGACCCGTGGACTGACTACACTTAACAGGAGAAATAAACAACATTGAGTAGCACAGCTCTATCTATTGATTGAAAGTTCCTGGACATTGTGTAACACAGCGCCATCTGTTGGCAGAAGGTTCATCCCCAAAATGAGTACTTGGGGAAAAAGACTAATTTGCATACATCTTGCATAGTGTAACAATGTTATGGTTGTGAGTTTTATTGTTTATTCCTCCCCTGAATTCCCCTTCCCTTTGTTACAGTAATATTGTATTTTTATGTTGATGTCTATATGTTTTCTCTATGTTTAAGTATTATGTGGAGTTTTTTTACCAAACGTTAAATGGTGTTTTGTTAGAGTCTAGTCCTGAGTTAAATAAAACATTATGAGCAGTTCCTTTTGGAACAGTTGGGTTTACTTGGTTCTTTCAGGAATGTCAGTGTCAGTGTCAGTGTTAGAGTCCTTGACCTTGAACCTGCTTTCTGGCTACAGTTTCCAAAATCATCAAACTTTAGAATTGCTACTGTTATTTTTGTTAACATATTTAAATGCAAGACAAATACTTATTATATTCTTATTTTACTGAGCAAGAGCACAAGGTAGGTGAATATATTTTTTAATATTTTTTAATAAATGTGATCTATCTTCTTTTTGTAATTTATAATATGCTGTATTGAGTACAAATATGCCATCGTGAGGTACAAATGGTTTGTCATGGCAGCTGTACCCTTTAAAGGCCAGCACTGCAACATTTTTAAAGGGATATGAAACTCAAAAATTGTCATGATTCAGATAGAGCACCCAGTTTTAACCAACTCTCTAATTTACTTCTATTATTCATTTTTCTTTGTTCTCTTGGTATCACAGAAACCGGCCTATTTCTGGAGCACTATATGGCAACAGTTTTGCAAGAATGTTACCCATTTGCAAGAGCTCTAGATGGCAGCGCTATTTCCTGCTAGGTAGTGCTCCAGGTGCCTACCTAGGTATCTCTTCATCACAAAATATCATAGGAACGAAGAAAATTTGATAATAGAAGTAAATTGAATTTTTTTTAAATGTATGCTCTATCTGAATCACAAAATACATTTTTTTGGGTTTCATATCCCTTTAAGAGTACATTATGGTACCATAGAACTGAGGTCCAATTTAGTCACCAAAGGTACATATTTGCATTTGAAAGGTACAATCTGCAAGTGTACAAATATGTACCCATGTTAAAGGGTAGATCAGGTGTACCTTTGAGAGTACTGTCCCAGTAACAAGCTATTGTCCCTCTAAAGCAGTGCTTTCCAAACGGTGTGTCGGGACACACTAGTGTGTCGGCAGCAGTGTGTTGGTGTGTCCCTGCTTCAGCACAAATTTTTTTTAATTTATTTTTTTGGGTTTCTGACTTTCCGCCTGCCTGCTACACATATCACATGGTTGACACGTGATTGATACCTTGTGGGTCACAGATCATCTTAACCAATTGGCGCAGCTCAGTGGGAACTGAAACTATTCCCATTGGCGGCTTTGGCGGCACATTGGCTCCTGACTGCATGTGTAGTCTCCTTAATTGGCTCGTGACTACATGTATAGTCATTGTATAGTCATTGTATAGTCATTGTATAGTCATTGAGTGGGACAGCAGTGTGTTTGCAGCGCGGGCAGTAGTCAATCGGACTCACCGAGCTCAGAGGGCGGCAGCTTAAATGCTGAGCTGAAGTCAGAAGTCAGTGGGGGGTTTTTTGCAGCTAGCTCCCAGTAGTGCATTGCTGCTCCTGCTCTTGATATATGGATAGGAAGTGAAAACTTAAAAATGCTTGATGATGAAATGTGGGTATCTTTATCTAATATTCCACCAAATATTCCGAAACTGTGTTCATGCCATCAACCTCATACATCACATTAAAATAGTAAGTAACTATTGGTGTTATTAAACTTTTTTTAATTCTTGCACATACTTACATACTGTTACTTATACATAAATGATATAATAATGAAATTTACGTGTCCGTATCTCTTAAAACAAGTTAGTTTAATCTCCTTTTTGCTAGTACAACTGAATTAATTACTGTGTCGCAAAATGATGTAGGTCTAAAAAGTGTGTCACCAACATGAAAAGTTTGGAAAGCTCTGCTCTAAAGATATATTTATTTGCACATTTGTTCTTACAGTATGGGGCTAAAAAGATCTTGGTGATCAAAATCCATTTTCAAGTGACTTTTCCACAGTTTTTCAAGATCAATTTTTCCTTTTGGAACTTGATAAAGCTCTGAAATGGCCTTTTGGACATCTTTGCAAGTACTCCAAATGTATTTTAAATCATTTGATAATTTGCACATTGGCAAGACACTCTAAAATGGCCCTAGGAGACATATTAGAGGTGTATTAACATACAAGGTATTGATTCATCAAACCTCTATTGATCACTATTGTTGTCAGATTCAGCCGTCTCAATACCTTCTCACCTAGCTACACCCATTATTTCCTGATTGGTTGGCCCTTCCTTAAATAAGCTGTTCACCTTTCATTCCCTGCTCAGTATTGAAGTTTTCTGCCACAGTGACGATTGCTTGCCAAAGTCTCTCCTAATTTCTCCTTGAAGAAAGGATTCTCTGAGCCTCCGGTTCTACTAATGATTTACACTGGATTCCTTACATAGGAAACTCTGCATAATTTTCCTCCTTGCCTCTTTCCGCAGCTGCAACCTTCTCTGCTACGCTTCTGCTTGTCAGCAAGATTCAGCGCTGTTCCCAAAAACAGCGTGACGTCACTTCCGGTTTCTCCGGTCTCAAACTAACTACTCTCAGACGCCACCGAAGGGATTGCTGCTAGCTCTCCACGCTTCACTTTGCTCCAAGGTACTTTCTACTTGTTTATGCAAATACCATATCTACCTCAGGCACTATATTGTTACATGTACGCTAAGCACATACCTTATCCTTTGTACTGGATCTTTTCTACAATCTGCATATTTAATCTGGGAATCTGCCTGTTTGAAATCTCTATCTGTCTCTGCATAAACTGTTGTTATCTGAGTGTGATATTAACAGTTGTAGTCCACATTATCCAGTTCCATTCTGTATGAGCTTATCATACTTGATATAGTATATCCTAATCACTACACTGAAGGAAGCCTTTCCAGCGATAAGGGTTTCAGACAGTTTTGTGATACATACATACATTTATTCAGTTTTCTGCAGTTGTGTTCCACTCCTACCTTTATAGACTGAGTCTGATATATATTGTTTCTAACATAATACTGAGCCTAAAAAAATTATGGAACCAGCAGACTTACGTCAGATAGTGTATAATCTTTCTCAAAAGGTTGAGCAGCTTGCACAAGGCCTGCATGACTTACAAATTGAGAATGCTGCACTAAGGAAAGTAATTACTGAATCTATTGCCATAAAGGGTAACCAGACTGAAAATGTTATTGAGCCTCAAGTGTCCCTCCTTGATCTTTTTTGTGGTAATAGAAAAGCCTACAGGCAATTTAAAAATGCCTGTCTGTTACTCTTCTCTTTGAAACCTAGGACTTACCCCACTGAGAGAGTGAAAGTCCTCACTACTATCTCCTTTCTCAGGGGGGATCCGAGGAACTGGGCTGATAAATTTATAGAGAATCAGGATCCCATTTTAACATCTCTTGTGGATTTCTTTACCAGTATGGATGAGATGTTTCAGGACACAGACCTTCAGCTTACTGCTGAGATGAGTCTGAGGAGTCTCAAACAAGGAAAGAGACCTGTGGAAGACTATATCTCAGACTTCAAACAGTTCTCCACAGATGCTGTCTGGACCCCTGTTGCCCTTCGTAACCAATTCCGGTTAGGACTTTCAGAGTCATTAAAAGACGAATTCGCCAGAATCGATCTACCTACAACCCTTGAAGCTTTCATGAAGACAGCTATTCAGATAGACCGCCAACTACGTGAAAGAAAGGCTGAAAAATATGCCTCTGACATTAAACCTAAACCCATTTATTCTTCCACGGCCTCCGCCTCTGTTACTCCTACAAAACCCTGTGTAGAACCCATGGAAATTGGTTTCCTCAGAGGCCCCTTCTCCCAGGAAGAGAAGCAATGCAGACGCATAAGGAATTTATGCATGTATTGCGCTAGCTCAAATCACGGGGTTCAGGATTGTTCACTACTCTTAAAGAATAAAAAATGTAAGTCCACTTATTTGTATACCTCACTACATTCACCTGAACAACCGCCTTACTGTACTATGTCTGTCTCCCTACAGCTGGAGCAAAGTCATCTGAGGATCAGTGACGCCATTATTGATTCTGGCGCTTCAGGGAACTACATAGACCATGATTTTTGTATCAAGAAGAACATACCTCTTATCAAGAAAAACATCCCCATACCTATCAGAGTCATAGACGGTTCACTTATGTTCTCTGGTCCAGTAACTCATCAGACTACACCTATAATGCTCAATATAGCTGGACATTTTGAACTTCTTTCTTTTGATGTTCTTCCTTCTCCTCATTTTTGTTTGGTTTTGGGTTTGAAGTGGCTTCAAATTCATAATCCCACTATTGTTTGGCACCCTTTTCAAATAAAGTTTTGTTCCACTTATTGCAGAGAAACATGTTTTCCTAGTCCCATTTTGTTACACACTACCACTTACTCCGAGGGCTTACCCTCTCAGTATATCGAATTCAAGGATGTTTTCAGTAAAACGGAAGCAGAGAACCTGCCACCCCATAGGACATATGATTGTCCTATCGATCTCCAACCAGGTGCCCGTATACCTTTTGGACACCTTTACCCCCTAAGCACTCCTGAGTTAGAACAACTTAAGGTATATCTCGACGAAAATCTAAAGAAAGGGTTTATTAGGCCATCCACCTCACCAGCTGGCGCTGGGTTTTTCTTTGTTCGTAACAAAGATTCCAGCCTCAGACCAATCATAGATTATCGCGAACTCAACAAATGTACGGTTAAAAACCGCTATCCCTTGCCCCTGATCCCAGAGATGCTTGAGAGGCTTTCTGAAGCTACCGTTTTTACTAAACTTGATCTCAGAGGGGCATACAACCTCATCAGGATTAAGGAAGGTCACGAGTGGCTGACGGCATTCAGGACCAGATACGGTTTGTTCGAATATCTTGTAATGCCGTTTGGTCTTTGCAATGCCCCAGCCACCTTTCAATACTTCATTAATGATGTATTTCGAGATCTTCTAGATATGTCTTGTCATCTATCTCGACTATATACTCATCTATTCCAGATCTTTGGTAGAACATGTCAGGCATGTCCGTCAGGTCCTTGCACGTCTCAGAGCGCATAAACTCTATGCTAAATTGGAGAAGTGCAATTTCCACACATCTGAAGTATCCTTTCTCGGATATGATATTTCTCCATCCGGAATTCAAATGCAGAAAGAGAAAGTTGAAGCAGTTCTGGATTGGCCTGAACCAAAGAATAAAAAAGACTTGCAACGTTTCCTTGGTTTTTCAAACTACTACAGGAAATTTATTAAAGGGTTCTCTAAAATCGTAAAGCCACTCACACTCTTAACAGGCTCTACAACTCCCTTCACATGGGGAACAGACGCTGTAGAAGCTTTTCGTTATTTGAAAACCAGATTTACCCCTGCACCCATTCTCCAATTTCCTAATCCTTCCTACCAATACACCTTAGAAGTTGACTCTTCCGACTTCGCCATTGGTGCTGTACTCTCACAACAAAAATCTCCTACTGATCCTCTCCATCCAATCTCTTACTTTTCCAAATTAATGACACCTGCTGAACAGAATTACGCCATTGGAGACAAGGAGTTACTGGCCATTAGACGGTCTCTTGAACATTGGAGACATCTCCTTGAAGGCACTCCTCAACCTATTAATATTTACACTGACCACAAGAACCTTCAATATTTGCAATCTAACAAGACGTTATCTGCTAGACAGGTACGTTGGAGCCTGTACTTTGACCGCTTCAATTTTGTTATTATCTATAGACCAGCTAATAAAAACATCAAAGCTGATGCCTTATCCCGCATACCTGAACGACCATCCCACAATCCTACCAGAAAGGACATTGTATCTCCACAATGTTTCATTGGGCTGACCACCCCAATCTTAGTCGACCTCCAACAACCCTTCCTTTAGCACCGGATGAATACGAAGTTGACTCCATATTGGATTCTAGGATCTCCAAGGGTGTTCTTCAGTACCTGGTCAGGTGGAAAAACTATTCAAGCGATGAGGATTCCTGGGAACCTCTTTCCAATCTAAACTCGCCTAGGCTTTTGTCCCTATACCACCGCCGTCATCCTGATCGCCCTCGTCCTGCCGCTGTGGAACAGCGTCCTTGAGGAGGGGGTTCTGTCAGATTCAGTCGTCTCAATACCTTCTCACCTAGCTACACCCATTATTTCCTGATTGGTTGGCCCTTCCTTAAATAAGCTGTTCACCTTTCATTCCCTGCTCAGTATTGAAGTTCTCTGCCACAGTGACGATTGCTTGCCAAAGTCTCTCCTAATTTCTCCTTGAAGAAAGGATTCTCTGAGCCTCCGGTTCTACTAATGATTTACACTGGATTCCTTACATAGGACACTCTCTCACTTTCATGGGGTAAAGTACCTTGTCTAACTTTGCATAATTTTCCTCCTTGCCTCTTGCCGCAGCTGCAACCTTCTCTGCTACGCTTCTGCTTGTCAGCAAGATTCAGCGCTGTTCCCAAAAACAGCGTGACGTCACTTCCGGTTTCTCCGGTCTCAAACTAACTACTCTCAGACGCCACCGAAGGGATTGCTGCTAGCTCTCCACGCTTCACTTTGCTCCAAGGTACTTTCTACTTGTTTATGCAAATACCATATCTACCTCAGGCACTATATTGTTACATGTACGCTAAGCACATACCTTATCCTTTGTACTGGCTTTTTTCTACAATCTGCATATTTAATCTGGGAATCTGCCTGTTTGAAATCTCTATCTGTCTCTGCATAAACTGTTGTTATCTGAGTGTGATTAACAGTTGTAGTCCACATTATCCAGATCCATTCTGTATGAGCTTATCATACTTGATATAGTATATCCTAATCACTACACTGAAGGAAGCCTTTCCAGCGATAAGGGTTTCAGACAGTTTTGTGATACATACATACATTTATTCAGTATTCTGCAGTTGTGTTCCACTCCTACCTTTATAGACTGAGTCTGATATATATTGTTTCTAACAATTGTATAGTCCATCTGCAGTGGCCAGGGCATACATTTACATATGTATAGGTTCATGCACGCTAAGTCCAAACATGGTCACGATAGGGCATTTTAACAGTGCTTGCGCCAACATTAATGAACTTCTAGATGGGATTGCACCTTTGTGAGTGGGAGTTAAATAATGTAGGAGCAAGCACTGTAAAATACACTGTTGCGACCATGTTTAGAATTAGCGTGAGTGAAGGCGTGTTCCCTATAAAAACCCAGTCACAAAGACGTAATCTTGCTTGAACATATTCTATTCAGATACAATGTTGCAAAGGAGTGGGTTCATGCTTTACAGTTTCTGTTAAAACCTAGTATAAAAAGATATCATAGAAAATCTGTAGTCTAACTCTTTTCTTTTTTTTTTTTTTTTTTAGATCATGCCAAACCAGAAATGGTGCTTTTACAATCAATAAATGTAAACATTGTAAAAAAACAATCCTTGTAAAATATTAAAAATGACAATACAGTGAATGAGCAATCATGCCCAGCATTACCATCATGCCTAGATTCAAATGGTTAAGCAGTGGTGAGGATGGAATCAGATTGCAGTAGGTTTAATGTCACACATATAAATGAACATTTCCCTGAAACAATGAACAAAGTGATTCAAGAGCAAATTACTTTAACCTTAAGAGGTATGAAAAAGTTATTGTATATGTTAGTTTCAGGTGACTTCCCATTTGCTATCCTGATAACATGAACTAAGCACACAGAAAGGCACCTCAATAAACCCTACCTTTAATAATAGCAATGTAGACAGTCCCCCATGATCCGATCCAGACCTTGAAATCACATGATCGCAATGACGATCGCGTGATTCCATTGTTACAGAAAATGTTTAGGTCCGATGTTAACACTTTGATGCTGGCATGAAGTGGTTAAACAATCAGAAATCTCTACTTTTGATTAGTCTTTGTAGGCTCACAGTCTTATACTACTCTGATTGTTTTCTGTCTCTAAAACAATATGGTGCTTCTCACACGCACTGCCTGTCTAAATCTCATAAAAAAATACCTGTAACACTGCATGAAAAATAAAATTAAAATGATGTATATAAGTGCAATGCTAATATGCTATAATTACATATATGTGCATACTTTAAAAACATATTTAGAAAATCTTCTTTGGTATACTTTTTATGCAACTGATTCTCTCCATTCTGCAACATGTTTCTTGATTTACAACTTTGATAACAATAACTGAGATTAATCATTTTACATGGTAGCTTTAACCACTTTAACCATAATGGAAAAGTACAGTGAGTCATTTAAGAAACAGTACCATGACAAAAACAATGCAGAAGGGTACTGAGAATCTGATTTTCCTGTTATGAGGCTTTTGAACTTAAAACATATTGAATAAAATATTTATTAAGCTCAATCAACCACTCCCAACCAGACATGTGCATTCTTTTTCAGATGAGTGTAGAAATAATTTTTTTTTTTTCAGTATTAATTACTTTTCTCTGAAAATTATAAACAAGTAGTTCCTTTAATGAAATAAAAAAACAAACAAACAATCATTCATTTTGCCAATGCTTTGTTTTAAGTGGGAAAACAATTATCCAATAAGACTGCAAAAAATGTACCTCTGAGCTAATTGGTTCCTGCATCAGTCAATCATGACCCTAAACACTGTAGAGGATTTTAGGAATGCCTGGGTTAAGAATAAGGTTATCCTACAAACTAAATAAGTTTATACTTTTATGAAATATTGGGCAGACTTGCTGGGCCTATGGCTCTTATCTGCCTTCAAAATCTATCGCCTAGATTACGAGTTCTGCGTTAGCTTTAAAAAGCAGCGTTAAGGGGTCCTAACGCTGCTTTTTAACGCCCGCTGGTATTACAAGTTTGGCAGGTACAGATGTACCGCTCACTTTTTTTCTGCGACTTTTCCATACCGCGAATCCCCTTACGTCAATTGCGTATCCTATATTTTTAATGGTATTTTCCTAACGCTGGTATTACAAGTCTTGGAGAAAGTGAGCAGTACAGCCTCTACCTCCAAGAATCCTACTGCATATAAAAGTCAGTAGTTAAGAGTTTTATGGGCTAACGCCGGAACATAAAGCTCTTAACTAAAGTGCTACAAAGTACACTAACACCCATAAACTAACTATTAACCCCTAAACCGAGGCCCCCCCCCACATCGCAAACACTATAATAAAATTATTTAACCCCTAATCTGCCGACCGGACATCGCCGCCACCTACATTATACCTATGAACCCCTAATCTGCTGCCCCTAACATCGCCGACACCTACATTATAGTTATTAACCACTAATCTGCCGCCGCTACCTAACTACACTTATTAACCCCTAATCTGCCGACCGGACATCATCGCCACTATAATAAATGTATTAACCCCTAAACTGCCGCACTCCCGCCTCGCAAACACTATAATAAATTATATTAACCCCTAATCTGCCGTCCCTAACATCGCCGCCACCTACCTATAATTATTAACACCTAATCTCCCGCCCCCAACATCGCCGCTACTATAATAAAGTTATTAACCCCTAAACCTAAGTCTAACCCTAACCCTAACACCCCCCTAAGTTAAATATAATTTAAATAAATCTAAATAAAATTACTATAATTAAATAAATTAATCCTATTTAAAACTAAATACCTATAAAATAAACACTAATATAGCTACAATATAATTAATAGTTACATTGTAGCTATTTTAGGATTTATATTTATTTTACAGGCAACTTTGTATTTATTTTAACTAGGTACAATAGCTATTAAATAGTTAATAATTATTTAATAGCTACCTAGTTAAAATAACTACAAAATTACCTGTAAAATAAATCCTAACCTAAGTTACAAATACACCTAACACTACACAATCAATAAATTAATTAAATAAATTAAATACAATTATCTAAAATAAAATACAATTAAATAAACTAAACTATATTACAAAAAATAAAAAATATTACAAGAAGTTTAATCTAATTACACCTAATCTAAGCCTCCTAATAAAATAAAAAAGCCCCCCAAAATAATAACATTCCCTATCCTAAACTAAATTACAAAGTAATCAGCTCTTTTACCAGCCCTTAAAAGGGTTTTTTGCGGGGCATTGCCCCAAAGTAATCAGCTCTTTTACCTGTAAAAAAAAGAAATAAAATCCCCCCCCCCCAACATTACAACCCACCACCTACACACCCCTACTCTAAAACCCACCCGATCCCCCCTTAAAAAAACCTAACACTACCCCATTGAAGATCACCCTACCTTGAGCCATGTTCACCCAGCTGGGCACCAATGGGGCAGACGAGGACATCCGGACCGGCAGACATCTTCATCCAGGCAGCATCTTCTATCTTCATCCTTTCGGGGCGGAGCAGAGCCATCTTCTATCCAGCCGACGCGGAGCCATCCTCTTCAATCGAAGTCCTAACGAAGAATGAAGGTTCCTTTAAATGACATCATCCAAGATGGCGTCCCTCGAATTCCGATTGGCTGATAGGATTCTATCAGCCAATCGGAATTAAGGTAGGAAAAATCCGATTGGTTGATTTAATCAGCCAATCGGATTGTAAAATAAATATAAATCCTAAAATAGCTACAATGCAACTATTAGTTATATCGTAGCTATATTAGGGTTTATTTTATTGGTAAGTATTTAGTTTTAAATAGGAATAATTTATTTAATTATAGAAATTTTATTTAGATTTATTAAAAAACAGAATTTATGTTTACCTGATAAATTACTTTCTCCAACGGTGTGTCCGGTCCACGGCGTCATCCTTACTTGTGGGATATTCTCTTCCCCAACAGGAAATGGCAAAGAGCCCAGCAAAGCTGGTCACATGATCCCTCCTAGGCTCCGCCTTCCCCAGTCATTCGACCGACGTAAAGGAGGAATATTTGCATAGGAGAAACCATATGATACCGTGGTGACTGTAGTTAAAGAAAATAAATTATCAGACCTGATTAAAAAACCAGGGCGGGCCGTGGACCGGACACACCGTTGGAGAAAGTAATTTATCAGGTAAACATAAATTCTGTTTTCTCCAACATAGGTGTGTCCGGTCCACGGCGTCATCCTTACTTGTGGGAACCAATACCAAAGCTTTAGGACACGGATGAAGGGAGGGAGCAAATCAGGTCACCTAAATGGAAGGCACCACGGCTTGCAAAACCTTTCTCCCAAAAATAGTCTCAGAAGAAGCAAAAGTATCAAACTTGTAAAATTTGGTAAAAGTGTGCAGTGAAGACCAAGTCGCTGCCTTACATATCTGATCAACAGAAGCCTCGTTCTTGAAGGCCCATGTGGAAGCCACATCCCTAGTGGAATGAGCTGTGATTCTTTCAGGAGGCTGCCGTCCGGCAGTCTCATAAGCCAATCTGATGATGCTGTTAATCCAAAAAGAGAGAGAGGTAGAAGTTGCTTTTTGACCTCTCCTTTTACCAGAATAAACAACAAACAAGGAAGATGTTTGTCTAAAATCCTTTGTAGCATCTAAATAGAATTTTAGAGCGCGAACAACATCCAAATTGTGCAACAAACGTTCCTTCTTTGAAACTGGATTCGGACACAAAGAAGGCACGACTATCTCCTGGTTAATGTTTTTGTTAGAAACAACTTTCGGAAGAAAACCAGGTTTAGTACGTAAAACCACCTTATCTGCATGGAACACCAGATAAGGAGGAGAACACTGCAGAGCAGATAATTCTGAAACTCTTCTAGCAGAAGAAATTGCAACCAAAAACAAAACTTTCCAAGATAATAACTTAATATCAACGGAATGTAAGGGTTCAAACGGAACCCCCTGAAGAACTGAAAGAACTAAATTGAGACTCCAAGGAGGAGTCAAAGGTTTGTAAACAGGCTTGATTCTAACCAGAGCCTGAACAAAGGCTTGAACATCTGGCACAGCTGCCAGCTTTTTGTGAAGTAACACAGACAAGGCAGAAATCTGTCCCTTCAAGGAACTTGCAGATAATCCTTTCTCCAATCCTTCTTGAAGAAAGGATAGAATCTTAGGAATTTTTACCTTGTCCCAAGGGAATCCTTTAGATTCACACCAACAGATATATTTTTTCCATATTTTGTGGTAAATTTTTCTAGTTACAGGCTTTCTGGCCTGAACAAGAGTATCAATAACAGAATCTGAGAACCCTCGCTTTGATAAGATCAAGCGTTCAATCTCCACGCAGTCAGTTGGAGTGAGACCAGATTCGGATGCTCGAACGGACCTTGAACAAGAAGGTCTCGTCTCAAAGGTAGCTTCCATGGATGAGCCGATGACATATTCACCAGGTCTGCATACCAAGTCCTGCGTGGCCACGCAGGAGCTATCAAGATCACCGATGCCCTCTCCTGATTGATCCTGGCTACCAGCCTGGGGATGAGAGGAAACGGCGGGAATACATAAGCTAGTTTGAAGGTCCAAGGTGCTACTAGTGCATCTACTAGAGTCGCCTTGGGATCCCTGGATCTGGACCCGTAGCAAGGAACCTTGAAGTTCTGACGAGAGGCCATCAGATCCATGTCTGGAATGCCCCATAATTGAGTTATTTGGGCAAAGATTTCCGGATGGAGTTCCCACTCCCCCGGATGAAATGTCTGACGACTCAGAAAATCCGCTTCCCAATTTTCCACTCCTGGGATGTGGATTGCAGACAAGTGGCAGGAGTGAGTCTCCGCCCATTGAATGATTTTGGTCACTTCTTCCATCGCCAGGGAACTCCTTGTTCCCCCCTGATGGTTGATGTACGCAACAGTCGTCATGTTGTCTGATTGAAACCGTATGAACTTGGCCTTTGCTAGCTGAGGCCAAGCCTTGAGAGCATTGAGTATCGCTCTCAGTTCCAGAATGTTTATCGGTAGAAGAGATTCTTCCCGAGACCAAAGATCCTGAGCTTTCAGGGGTCCCCAGACCGCGCCCCAGCCCATCAGACTGGCGTCGGTCGTGACAAAGACCCACTCTGGTCAGCGGAAGCTCATCCCCTGTGACAGGTTGTCCAGGGACAGCCACCAACAGAGTGAATCTCTGGTCCTCTGATTTACTTGTATCGTCGGAGACAAGTCTGTATAGTCCCCATTCCACTGACTGAGCATGCACAGTTGTAATGGTCTTAGATGAATGCGCGCAAAAGGAACTATGTCCATTGCCGCTACCATCAAACCTATTACTTCCATGCACTGCGCTATGGAAGGAAGAGGAACGGAATGAAGTATTTGACAAGAGTTTAGAAGTTTTGTTTTTCTGGCCTCTGTCAGAAAAATCCTCATTTCTAAGGAGTCTATTATTGTTCCCAAGAAGGGAACCCTTGTTGACGGAGATAGAGAACTCTTTTCTACGTTCACTTTCCATCCGTGAGATCTGAGAAAGGCCAGGACAATGTCCGTGTGAGCCTTTGCTTGAGGAAGGGACGACGCTTGAATCAGAATGTCGTCCAAGTAAGGTACTACTGCAATGCCCCTTGGTCTTAGCACCGCTAGAAGGGACCCTAGTACCTTTGTGAAAATCCTTGGAGCAGTGGCTAATCCGAACGGAAGTGCCACGAACTGGTAATGCTTGTCCAGGAATGCGAACCTTAGGAACCGATGATGTTCCTTGTGGATAGGAATATGTAGATACGCATCCTTTAAATCCACCGTGGTCATGAATTGACCTTCCTGGATGGAAGGAAGAATTGTTCGAATGGTTTCCATTTTGAACGATGGAACCTTGAGAAACTTGTTTAGGATCTTGAGATCTAAGATTGGTCTGAACGTTCCCTCTTTTTTGGGAACTACGAACAGATTGGAGTAGAACCCCATCCCTTGTTCTCCTAATGGAACAGGATGAATCACTCCCATTTTTAACAGGTCTTCTACACAATGTAAGAATGCCTGTTTTTTTTATGTGGTCTGAAGACAATTGAGACCTGTGGAACCTCCCCCTTGGGGGAAGCCCCTTGAATTCCAGAAGATAACCTTGGGAGACTATTTCTAGCGCCCAAGGATCCAGAACATCTCTTGCCCAAGCCTGAGCGAAGAGAGAGAGTCTGCCCCCCACCAGATCCGGTCCCGGATCGGGGGCCAACATCTCATGCTGTCTTGGTAGCAGTGGCAGGTTTCTTGGCCTGCTTTCCCTTGTTCCAGCCTTGCATTGGTCTCCAGGCTGGCTTGGCTTGAGAAGTATTACCCTCTTGCTTAGAGGACGTAGCACTTGGGGCTGGTCCGTTTCTACGAAAGGGACGAAAATTAGGTTTATTTTTGGCCTTGAAAGACCTATCCTGAGGAAGGGCGTGGCCCTTGCCCCCAGTGATATCAGAGATAATCTCTTTCAAGTCAGGGCCAAACAGCATTTTCCCCTTGAAAGGAATGTTAAGCAATTTGTTCTTGGAAGACGCATCCGCTGACCAAGATTTTAACCAAAGCGCTCTGCGCGCCACAATAGCAAACCCAGAATTTTTCGCCGCTAACCTAGCCAATTGCAAAGTGGCGTCTAGGGTGAAAGAATTAGCCAATTTGAGAGCACGGATTCTGTCCATAATCTCCTCATAAGAAGGAGAATTACTAGTGATCGCCTTTTCTAGCTCATCGAACCAGAAACACGCGGCTGTAGTGACAGGGACAATGCATGAAATTGGTTGTAGAAGGTAACCTTGCTGAACAAACATCTTTTTAAGCAAACCTTCTAATTTTTTATCCATAGGATCTTTGAAAGCACAACTATCTTCTATGGGTATAGTGGTGCGTTTGTTTAGAGTAGAAACCGCCCCCTCGACCTTGGGGACTGTCTGCCATAAGTCCTTTCTGAGGTCGACCATAGGAAACAATTTTTTAAATATGGGGGGAAGGACGAAAGGTATACCGGGCCTTTCCCATTCTTTATTTACAATGTCCGCCACCCGCTTGGGTATAGGAAAAGCTTCGGGGGGCCCCGGGACCTCTAGGAACTTGTCCATTTTACATAGTTTCTCTGGGATGACCAAATTCTCACAATCATCCAGAGTGGATAACACCTCCTTAAGCAGAGCGCGGAGATGTTCCAACTTAAATTTAAATGTAATCACATCAGGTTCAGCTTGTTGAGAAATTTTCCCTGAATCTGAAATTTCTCCCTCAGACAAAACCTCCCTGGCCCCCTCAGACTGGTGTAGGGGCCCTTCAGAAACAATATCATCAGCGTCCTCATGCTCTTCAGTATTTTCTAAAACAGAGCAGTCGCGCTTTCGCTGATAAGTGGGCATTTTGGCTAAAATGTTTTTGATAGAATTATCCATTACAGCCGTTAATTGTTGCATAGTAAGGAGTATTGGCGCGCTAGATGTACTAGGGGCCTCCTGTGTGGGCAAGACTGGTGTAGACGAAGGAGGGGATGATGCAGTACCATGCTTACTCCCCTCACTTGAGGAATCATCTTGGGCATCATTTTCTCTAAATTTTGTGTCACATAAATCACATCTATTTAAATGAGAAGGAACCTTGGCTTCCCCACATTCAGAACACAGTCTATCTGGCAGTTCAGACATGTTAAACAGGCATAAACTTGATAACAAAGTACAAAAAACGTTTTAAAATAAAACCGTTACTGTCACTTTAAATTTTAAACTGAACACACTTTATTACTGCAATTGCGAAAAAGTATGAAGGAATTGTTCAAAATTCACCAAAATTTCACCACAGTGTCTTAAAGCCTTAAAAGTATTGCACACCAAATTTGGAAGCTTTAACCCTTAAAATAACGGAACCGGAGCCGTTTTTATATTTAACCCCTTTACAGTCCCTGGTATCTGCTTTGCTGAGACCCAACCAAGCCCAAAGGGGAATACGATACCAAATGACGCCTTCAGAAGTCTTTTCTATGTATCAGAGCTCCTCACACATGCATCTGCATGTCATGCTTCTCAAAAACAAGTGCGCAATACAGGCGCGAAAATGAGACTCTGCCTATGATTAGGGAAAGCCCCTAGAAAATAAGGTGTCCAATACAGTGCCTGCCGGTTATTTTACAAAATTCCCAACATTAAAATAATTCCTCAAGGCTATGGAGTATAAAATATGTTTATATATAAATCGATTTAGCCCAGAAAATGTCTACAGTCTTAAAAAGCCCTTGTGAAGCCCTTATTTACTGTCTGTAATAAAAATGGCTTACCGGATCCCATAGGGAAAATGACAGCTTCCAGCATTACATCGTCTTGTTAGAATGTGTCATACCTCAAGCAGCAAAAGTCTGCTCACTGTTCCCCCAACTGAAGTTAATTCCTCTCAACAGTCCTGTGTGGAACAGCCATCGATTTTAGTAACGGTTGCTAAAATCATTTTCCTCTTACAAACAGAAATCTTCATCTCTTTTCTGTTTCAGAGTAAATAGTACATACCAGCACTATTTTAAAATAACAAACTCTTGATTGAATAATAAAAACTACAGTTAAACACTAAAAAACTCTAAGCCATCTCCGTGGAGATGTTGCCTGTACAACGGCAAAGAGAATGACTGGGGAAGGTGGAGCCTAGGAGGGATCATGTGACCAGCTTTGCTGGGCTCTTTGCCATTTCCTGTTGGGGAAGAGAATATCCCACAAGTAAGGATGACGCCGTGGACCGGACACACCTATGTTGGAGAAATAGATTTAAGTTAGGGGGTGTTAGGGGTAGGGTTAGACTTAGGTTTAGGGGTTAATACATTTAATATAGTAGCGGCGACATTGTGGGTGGCAGATTAGGGGTTAATAATTGTAGGTAGGTGGCGGCGACGTTGGGGGTGGCAGAGTAGGGGTTAATAAATAAAATGTAGGTGTCGGCAATGTTAGGAGCAGCAGATTAGGGTTTCATAGGGATAATGTAGGTGGCGGCGGTGTCCGGAGCAGCAGATTAGGGGTTAATAGTATAATGCAGGTGGCGACTATGTTGGGGGCGGCAGATTAGAGGTTAATAAGTGTAAGGTTAGGGGTGTTTAGACTCAGGGTTCATGTTAGGGTGTTAGGTGTAGACTTAGAAAGTGTTTCCCCATAGGAAACAATGGGGCTGCGTTAGGAGCTGAACGCTGCTTTTTTGCAGGTGTTAGTTTTTTTTTTCAGCCAGCTCAGCCCCATTGTTTCCTATGGGGAAATCGTGCACGAGCACGTTTTGCCAGCTTACCGCTACCGTAAGCAACTCTGGTATTACAGGTAGAAGTGGCGCTAAATTTGCTCAACACTCACTTTTCTGAGGCTAACGCAGTCATTCAGAAAACTTGTAATACCAGCGTTGTTTAAAGTGAGTGCTGGAAAAAAAGGAGCGTTAGCTCCGCAAGTTTTTACTGACAAAACTTGTAATCTAGCCGAATGTTTGTATGTTAAGGGAAAAGTTAAAAACTTTATATATTTCCTGCTTCCTCCTTTTCCTTCACTTCACACTTGGGGCCTATTGATCTAAAGCTCTCTGATTTGGGAAGATTATTTAAGAGGGCCTGTCAGTATTGCAAGGGCCTTCAAGCAATTTTATAAAAATACATTTTAGCTTGAGAGCTGTTTATTTTGTTATGCATGGTTCCAGATGTGAATGAGAGCCAACTAATATAATTCTCAAAATCAAACCCAAAATATTTTGGGCCAGCATAAACTTTGCTTGAATTAATCGTGTAGTGCGTGTATTACAAGTGGAAAGTAAAATATTTATACACGCACAGGAGTTATCCATATTTCACAATCCAATGTTCTTCACTTACAGAGCAATATAATTTGTATTATAAATACATATTTCTATATATATATCTGTACATACCTATATCTGTATGTCTATTCCTATAGCTATATATAGGTATAGATATCTTTTCTACATTGACATTATCAGATATATATATATTAGAAATATATATTTAATAATAAAAAAACATGTGTACTGTATGTTTTGAAATTTAGGTCTAATGCACTCTCAGGTTAGTGCACATGAAGAATTGCTAACTTCAACATGCATCATTGAAATATTAAATATAAAATATTACTAATAATTATTAAAAATTATTATACATACTGTAAACAATTCTAAATAGTCCATAGAATATAATATAGATAGATATTACAGTATGTATAATAATTATTGGGGTTTATATATATATAAATTTAATTACAAGAAAAATTACATTATCCTGTATGTAAAGAACAATGGAATTTCAAAAAAGTACATTAAATATACAGTACAGTAAAACACAAATACATAAATATATATGCACACAATCATATTATATACTCAGCTGCCTGTGCTCTGTGCTGTACTTAGTGCATTGCTTACAACTACTGCTTTGCCTTAAGGCATAAAATTATTATTATATAATTTATTTGCTGTCTTTTGAGATTGGGGAGAAGGAGAGAAAGGTATTTAAAGGGATGGTCTTCTTGATTTTATTCTTTAAAAATGATAAATCACTCCTTTACTACCATTCCCCAGGTTTGCGCAACTAAATATGGGAAACATTTCTAGTTTTGTGGTACAGCTATACCGCTAAAAAATTGGCCTTTTTGAGCAGAATGGCAGGTCTTCCGTATTACAAGTCGCAGCAATACGGCTATACCGCTAGCCTTTTAGCCTGTACCGCAACTCTCCATTCCGCACTCAAAAAATGGCTTTTGAGTGTGGAATTTTCAGGTCTCCTGTGTTACAAGTTGTTCGGTCAGGCTATTACGCTAGCATTATAGCTTATACCGCCACAATACATTCCGCGAACAGTGTACTTTGTAAAATGTTACAAAGTACACTAACACCCATAAACTACACTATTAACCCGCAAAGCAAATACTTTAACTTATTGACCCCTAATCCGCTGCCCACCCACATAGCCAACACTAAAATAAAGTATTATCCCCTAAACCGCCGACCCCACTCATCGCCAACACTAAATAATCCTATTGACACCTAAATCGCCGACCCCCCACATCGCAACTACTATAATAAGGCTATTAACCCCTAAACTGCTGTCCCCCCACATCGCAACTACTATATTAAAGCTATTAACCCATAAACCGCCGGCCCCGCACATCACAACTACTAAACTAAACCTATTAACCCCTAAACCGCTGCACCCCCCCCCCACATCTGGACACACTAAATTAAACTATTAACCCCTAAACCTAACACCCCCCTAACTTTAAATTAAAGTTACATTATAACTATCTTAAAATAAATAAAAACGTACCTGTGAGATTAAAAAAAAACTATGCTTAAACTATAAATAAACCTAACATAACTATTTTTTTAAAAAAATAGAATAAACGAAAAATAAAAAAACTAAGATACAAAATTAAAAAATCCTAACACTACGAAAAAATTAAAAAACTAACATTACAAAAAAAACTAACATTACAAAAAAAACATTAAAATTACAATAAATAAAAATAATCTAACATTACAAAAGATTACAAAACATAATAAATGAAATGATCCAAAACAAAAACAAAAATAAACCTAATCACTACTCCTATAAAAAGAAAAAAACCTCCCCAAAATAAAAACACCTCCATAATCTAACACTAAACTACCAATAGCCCTTAAAAGGGCCTTTTGTAGGGCATTGCCCTGAAGCAATCAGCTCTTTTACCTAAATAAAATTACAAAGTACCCCCTAACAGTAAACCCCCCCACCCAACCAACCCCCCCAAAAAACAAAAAAAACCCCTAAGCTACCCATTGCCCCTAAAGGAGCATTTATATGGGCATTGCCCTTAAACCTAATCTAATACCCCTATAAAAACAAAAAAGCCCCCCTAAAATAAAAACACCCCCTAATCTAACAATAAACTACCACTTAAAGGAGCCTTTTGTAGGGCATTGGCCTGAAGCAATCAGCTCTTTTACCTAAATAAAATAACAAAGTACCCCCAACAGTAAAACCCCCCCACCCAACCAACCCCCCAAAATAATAAAAACTGACTCTAAAAAAACCTAAGCTACTTATTACCCCTAAAGGGGCATTTGTAAGGGCAATCAGCTCTTTTGCTGCCCATTAAAATAAAAAATCCCTAATCTAAAAAAAAAACAAAACACCCAAAAAATAAAAAAAGAACCTAACACTAATCCCAACTACTCACAGTTCCTGAAGTCCGGACATCCATTTTCATCCAGGTGGTGACAGGTCTTCATCCAGGTGGCGACATCTCCATACATCACGGGGGCATTTTCTATCTTCAACCAGTGGCGACAACAACATCCTGCGTGGAGGCTCCTCTTCATGCAATCTCCACCGCACACTGAAGATTGAATGCAAGGTACCCCTTTTATATTTGGGGTACATTGCATTCCTATTGGCTGAAATATTCAAATCAGACAATAAAACGAGAGCTGCTTAAATCCTATTGGCTGTTCAAATCAGCCGATAGGATTAAAGCAGCTCTCATCCTATTGGCTGATTTGAAGAAGATGAAGAGGATAAAGAATGAAGATGGATGTCCGGACTTCAGAAACTGTAAGTAAATCTTTGGGGGTTAGTGTTAGTTTTTTTTTTAGTTTTTTGTGTGGGATTTTTTTTAAATTAGGGATTTTATATTTAATGGGCAGCAAAAGAGTTGATTGCCCTTACAAATGCCCCTTTAGGGGCAATAAGTAGCTTAGGTTTTTTTAGAGTTAGTTTTTATTATTTTGGGGGGTTGGTTGAGTGGGGGGGTTACTGTTGGGGGTACTTTGTAATTTTATTTAGGTAAAAGAGCTGATTGCTTCAGGCCAATGCCCTACAAAAGGCTCCTTTAAGTGGTAGTTTATTGTTAGATTAGGGAGTGTTTTAGGGGGGCTTTTTTGTTTTTATAGGGGTATTAGATTAGGTTTAATTTTTATTATTAGATTGTTAGATTTCTTTATTTTTTTTAATTTTGTGTTTTTTAAATTTTGTAACTTAGTTTTTATTTTATTTTATTTTTTAAAAATAGTTATGTTAGGTTTACTTATAGTTTAAGCTTAGGTTTTTTTATTTCACACATAATTTTTATTTATTTTAAGATAGTTATATTGTAACTTTAATTTAAAGTTATGGGGGTGTTAGGTTTAGGGGTAATAGTTTAATTTAGTGTGTCCCGATGTGGGAGGCCAGGGATTTAGGGGTTAATAGGTTTAGTTTAGTAGTTGCGATGTGGGGGTGGTGGTTTAGGGGTTAATAGCTTTATTATAGTAGTTGCGATGTGGGGGGCTGGCGGTTTAAGGGCTAATAGCTTTATTTAGGTGTTACCGATGCGGGGGATGGCACTTTAGGGGTTAATCACTTTAGTGTCGGGGGCGGCGGATTAAGGGTATTTAGACTAGGGGTATGTTAGGGTGTTAAGTTTTTATGTAACCTTCTTGTCCCCATAGACATCAATGGGGATTGCGTTATAGCGATCGCCATTCTGCGATCACAGGTGTTAGTTTTTTTCTAACACTTTCTCTACATTGATGTCTATGGGGGAAAACGTGCGGCCTTGGCTTTTGTGTGGTATGGAGTTTAACGCACCATACCGCACAACAAAAGAAGGTTTTTATGTAACTTGTAATGGCAGCACTATGGAAAGTGCGGTACCACTAAATTTTAAGTGTTATTTATGCACCGGGTTTAGCGCACAACTTGTAATCTTGGTGATTGTTCTAGTAATATCTCTGCCTGTTTTAAAGCCCTGCAGGCTGCCTCTTATCTCAATGCATTATGTTAGCTTTTCACAGCCAGACAGTGCTAGTTGATGTGTGCCATATAGTGAACATTGTGCTCACTCAGGTGGAGTTATGCATGAACCAGCACTTTTGCAAGCTTGTAAAATTAAGGGGGCAGTTTGCAGAGGCTTAGATACAGGTTTGTTATGCTGAGGCACTAAGGTTGAAATTGCTCACAGACTGAGTTATTTTTGTTGTCTTGATAAGTAACTTGCAAACATCTTTTATGGGGGGGGGGGGACGGGGACTGTCTTGTGAATTTTTTCAAAGGGGAGACCCACCACCTAAGATTTTAAAAACCCTTGTCATATGCTAATATGGATAGTACTCAGAGTCTTCAAAGCTGTGAACCCAGCTCCTTGTAATGAAGGTGTTTATTAAAGGTGTTCCTCGTAACTCCAAAGCTTTTTCTAATTCTGTTTTGCAGATTTATTAAACTATATCAATAAAATCAATTATACCTCAAAGTGCTTTTGGCCATTTAAGTCCTAAATCCACTTTCCTTTTAACTACAGATCACACCCCCTGACCCTACAGCTACCTATAATTCCCTTGTTATATTCATCTCCACCTAAGCTGTATACCAGCTCTGGGACCACTTGTATGTGAAAAGGGTGAGTGATGTCACATTTTGGAAACGTATTATGGAAACAGCATTTGATTCAGTGGGCTTAAGGGTTACCAACAACTGTAGTTTTGTCTGACCTATTAGTGCCACCCACACTGTTGCCCCACAAGGTCTGACAGCTTGTGCCACCCACACTGATACATGCTGCCACCCCGAAACAATGGAATGGAAATACTTTTATTACTCATAGTTCACATATTAGGCAAAAGTTTCTAAATGAATATGTACTATGAATAAAAATAGTCACAGTGCATTAAACAAAAGAATTAACAAAGAGAATTACATTGTTAAAATAAAATACTAAAAATAACAGAAGCCATAAAGTAACAATTTATGGGTTAATCACAATCTTGCACTTGTTTTTGGCCAATAACGATTTTTGAACTGCAGCCAGTGGCCTCTATTTATCATTGTCTGTCGGACCTGATCCGACAGTGGGGATCAGGTCCGACAGACATCGCTGAATAAGGCGAGCAATACGCTCGCCGTATTCAGCATTGCACCAGCATCTCACAAGAGCTGCTGGTGCAACGCCGCCCCCTGCAGACTCGCGGCCAATTGGCCGCCAGCAGGGTGGTGTCAATCAACCCGATCGTACTCGATCGGGTTGATTTCTGGCAATGTGTGTCCGCCTGCTCGGAGCAGCGGTCTTTGTGACTGCTGCTTCATAACTGCTGTTTCTGGCGAGCCTGCAGGCTCGCCAGAAACACGGGACATCAAGCTCCATACGGAGCTTGATACATATGCCCCAGTATGTCAGTATGTTTTTCCAGTGATCACAATCCCATCATGTTTCTGCCGTTAATACCCCTGAAGTTCATAAAAACAACATAAGATAGATATTAGTTATCATCATTGTTAATCTCATGATTTTGTAATTAAAAAATGAATTGTGCGTGATTAACAACAAGCCAAAATGGCTTTTTTAGGGGTTTAACCTCACAGGTTGAAGGTCCAGTATGTTTATTGATACTTTTTAATATTGTTTAATCATGCTAATAGTTAACCCCTTAGTGACCACAACAATTTTTCATTTTCTGACCGGTTTGGGACCAAGGCTATTTTTACATTTCTGTGGTGTTTGTGTTTAGCTGTAATTTTCCTCTTACTCCTTTACTGTACGCACACATATTATATACCATTAAATGGACTTTCTAAAGATACCATTATCATATCTTATAATTTACTATAAAAAAATTATAAAATATGATGAAAAAATGGAAAAAAACACACTTTTTCTAACTTTGACCCCCAAAATCTGTTACACATCTACAACCACCAAAAAAACACCCATGCTACATAGTTTCTAAATTTTGTCCTGAGTTTAGAAATACCCAATGTTTACATGTTCTTTGCTTTTTTGCAAGTTATAGGGCAATACGTACAAGCAGCACTTTGCTATTTCCAAGCCATTTTTTTGAAAAAAAATTGCGATAGTTACATTGGAACACTGATATCTGTCAGGAATCCCTGAATATTCCTTGACATATTAAATACAGATAAGGATTGAGAGCATAGCAACATAGGCAACTTGGTCAAAATAGGAAACAAAGGGAAGCTTTATCGGCGCCTCTCCCGACACAAACTTGAGTCAGCAGTGGGTTGCTGCTTGCGGCTCAAATATGAATAAACACAAGACAAAAATCCCTTATGACAAGTTCCCAGACCTATGTATTCCGCTAGCACCTGTGTCTCCTGGTAATCACCCTGCATGTGTTTGCTGAGTGTTTGTATGTAACACCGAAAAAAAAGGTATGATCTTTTTACACTATCCAGTGTGATGTGCCTGCAAAGTGCCAACTATATTGGAGAATACATAGGTCTGGGAACTTGTCATAAGGGATTTTTGTCTTGTGTTTATTCCTTGACATATATATATATATATATTAGTAGACAACACAAAGTATTGATCTAGGCCCATTTTGGTATATTTCATGCCACCATTTCACCGCCAAATGCGATCAAATAAAAAAAAATCGTTCACTTTTTCACAAACGTTTTCACAAACTTTAGGTTTCTCACTGAAATTATTTACAAACAGCTTGTGCAATTATGGCACAAATGGTTGTAAATGATTTGCTGGGATCCCCTTTGTTCAGAAATAGCAGACATATATGGCTTTGGCATTGCTTTTTGGTAATTAGAAGGCCGCTAAATGCCGCTGTGCACCACACATATTATGCCCAGCCGTTAAGGGGTTAATTAGGTAGCTTGTAGGGAGCTTGTAGGGTTAATTTTAGCTTTAGTGTAGTGTAGTAGACAACCCAAAGTATTGATCTAGGCCCATTTTGGTATATTTCATTACACAATTTCACTGCCAAATGCTATCAAATAAAAAAAAAACACGTTAACCCTGCTACAGCTCCCACCCACCATCAATGAAGTGGCTCCATCAATGGAGTGGCCCTCTCTGCATCAGTGGGTAAAAAAGGGTATTGCAGTGATGCCTCAATATCGAGGCATCACTGCAATACTCTGAAAGCGTATGGAAAAGATCACCATCACTTCCAGAGCTTGAAACCCCAGAGGACTTGTCAGGCACGTCCTTGGTCCTTAACTGTATTTTTTTGTAGGACGTGCCTGACACATCCTTGGTCGTTAAGGGGTTAAAGGGACATGAAACCCAAACATTTTCTTTCATGATTTAGGTAGAACATACAATTTTAAACAACTTTCCAGTTTACTTCTATTATCAAATTTGCTTCATTCTCTTGGTATGCTTTGTTGAAGGAGTAACAATGCACAACTGGTTTCTAACTGAACACATGGGTGAGCCAATGTGACAATCGGTGTATATATATATATATAGCCACCAATCAGCAGCTAGAACTTAGGTTCTTTGCTGCTCCTGAGCTTTCCTAGATAAAGATTTCAGCAAAGGATAACAAGAGAAGGAAGCAAATTAAACAATAGAAGTAAATTGGAAAGTTGTTTAAAATTGTATGTTCTGTCTAAATCATGAAAGACAATTTTTGGGTTTCATGTCCCTTTAACATGTGTGCAATTTGCCTGCCGTGCTCAAAAACCATAGATATGAGTGTATGTCTCGCTAAGGAATTTGAACAACGACATTATGTTTACCGTGGGAGGTGTCTATGTTAGGTGATCTTTATAGAGTAAAAATGCTTATTTATTTAGATCGTCAGTTCCTGTTCTGCTGGAGTGTGTTTTAACAAGAGTTTTTAACTTAGGCTCTGTTTGAAACTGTGTTGCACTATTGGCTGTCGTTTTCTCTTTGAGGTTAACTGCAAGCAAGTTGCAACTATTGGATATACATTTACTCTTACACTGTTGTCCTGCTGTAGCATGTCATTAAGACTATGAGGCCGAATTATCAAAGGTCTTGCGGACCTGATCCGACAGTGCGGGTCAGGTCCGCAAGACCTCGCTGAATGCGGAGCGCAATATGCTCTCTGCATTCAGCATTGCACCAGCAGCTCACAAGAGCTTCTGGTGCAATGCCGACCCCTGCAGACTCGCGGCCAATGGGCCGCCAGCAGTGTGGTGTCAATCAACCCGATAGTACTCGATCGGGTTGAATTGTGGCGATTCCTGTCCGCCTCATCAGAGCAGGCGGACAGGGTTATGGAGAGCGGTCTTTAGATTAATTGGCCTCTATGAGGGATATTTATCAAGCCGTCAACCACAAATACACTGGAATTCTACAGCGTAATTGTGGCAAGCTTTATTCAACCTATTTATCAAAGTCTACAGACCGGCAAATGTTGAAATTTGTGACGTAACATACGATTGGCCGGTCTCAATCTGACACAGATCGATGCTTACGTCATTACAGATGTTCCGAAAACAAATTTGGCACTATCTGACAACTTTTCCAAGTTATCAAACTTCTAACAGGTACACTCGCCACTTTTCCGGCCCAGCGTACCTGGTTTTCAATCCGCCACCCTGGAGGCTGCGAATGCCATAGGAATCAATGGGAGTCTGAAAGCAGCGAAAGATTATGTTCGCTGCTGCCAGAAATCCCTTTGATTTCTATGGTAGAAAACAAATTACGTTTACACCTAACACCCTTACATAAGCTCTGAGTCTAAAAAACCCTAATCTGTCGCCCCAACATCGCCGCAAGCAAAATAAAATATATTAACCCCTATTCCACTGCTCCTGGACCCCACCGCAACAAACTAAAATTATTAACCCCTATCCCGCCGCTCCCGGAGCCCACCGCAACTAACTAAAAGTTTTAACCCCCATACCACCGCTCCCGGAGTCCACTGCAACTAACTAAAATTACTTACCCCTATTCCGCCGCTCCCGGAGCCCACCGCAACTAACTAAAAGTATTAACCCCTATCCCGCCACTCCCGGACCCTGCCGCAACTGTAATAAAATGATTAAACCCTAAACCCCTGACCTCCAACATCACTACCACTAACTAAACTGATTAATCCCTAAACCGCCAGCCCCCCACATCGCCATAAACTAAATGAAGCTATTAACCCCTAAACCTAACAAGCCGCTAACTTTACATTATAATTACCTCATCCCTATCTTATAATAATTTAAAACTTACCTTTAGAATTAAAATACACTATATTAAACTATTAATTAACCTACCCTAACTATTATACTATAATTACATTAAACTATATTAAACTATTAATTCAGGGGGGAAAATCCTATTGGGTTTTGCAATCAGCCAATAGGATTGAGACTCCATTCTATTGGCTATTCCAATCAGTCAATAGGATGAAAGCTATTGCCTGATTGGAATAGCCAATTGGCTGATAGAATTCTATCAGCCAATTGGAATGTAAGTGATGCCATCTTGGATGACGTCATTTAAAGGGAAACTTCATTCTTCAAGAGACGTCGTAAGAGGATGCTCCGCGCCGGATGTCTTGAAGATGGACACGCTCCACGCCGGATGGATGAAGATAGAAAATGCCCTCAGGGTGAAGACTTCTGCCCGCTTGGATGAAGACTTTAGCCCGCTTGGATGAAGACTTCTGCCGGCTTCGCTGAGGACTTCTGACGCTTGGATGAGGATGGATGTCCGGTCTTCAGAAACTGTAAGTGGATCGTCGGTGGTAAGTGTTAGGTTTTTTTAAGGGTTTGTTGGGTGGGTTTTAATTTTAGGCTAGGGACTTTAGGCAGAAAAAGAGCTAAATGCCCTTTTAAGGGCAATGCCCATACAAATGCCCTTTTCAGGGCAATGGGGAGCTTAGGTTTTTTAGATAGGTTTTTGTTTGGGGGTATTGGTTGTGTGGGTGGTGGGTTTTAGTATTGGGGGGTGTTTGTATTTTATTTTACAGGTAAAAGAGCTGATTTCTTTGGGGCAATGCCCCGCAAAAGGCCCTTTTAAGGGCCATTGGTAGTTTATTGTAGGCTAGGGTTTTTTTTATTTTGGGGGGCTTTTTTATTTTGATAGGGTTATTAGGTGTAATTATACCTAGATTAGGTGTAATTCTTTTTTTTTTTTTTATACTGTGGTTTGTTTTTTTTGTAACTTACGGCTAGATTTAGAGTTTTGCGGCCAAAGGGGTGCATTAGCGACGCGTTTTTTTTCCCCCCGCACCTTTAAACAACGCTGGTATTTAGAGTTCACTGAAGGGCTGCGTTAGGCTCCAAAAAGGGAGTGTACAGGCATATTTACAGCCACTTCAACTCTCAATAGATAAAGTGATGTTAGGATCAGCACTCCTGGGTCATCCCCTCCATATGTAACACTGCAGGATTTGCAGGAGATAGGTGCTCAAACCTTCACAGACCCCCAACCAAGATCTGAAGGAATCAAATAGGACAAAAGGATGAAGGTAGCACTCTCAGCAACTGGAAAACACCTTTAATAGAAGCAACGTTTCGAGGCTACTTGCCTCTTTCTCAAGCTTACACAAACTGAAAAGTGAACAAGACTTTATTCACATGGCAATTAGTGGAGGGCCAATCCCCAAGCTCACAAGGGGCGTGTGCAATATGACATCACACTAACAGAGAAAAATTCAATTGTTAACCAATTAGAGACTAACTGGAGGATTGGTCCAACAACTAAATACAATAATAATTCAAAAGCAATTACACAGAGACAGGAGATAGCATAATAGGATCAAAAATAAAAATGTTAAACAAAAATAAAAAGCAGAATACTTAAACAACAACAGTATTTTAAATTAATGGCAAGAGATCAAACTCTCTGTTGAGTCCTTTAGGTGACATGGTGTTTAATTGCCAAATCCATTTGGCCTCTCTATACAATAAGTCTCTCAACCTGTCTCCTCCTCTGGGTTTTTTATTGGCATGGTCAATCACCATGAATCTTAATTGATTTGCTTGATGGCCTTTTTCCAGAAAATGTGAGGGGACAGGAAGATGAGACAATTTCTCATTGCCAATACTGGACTTGTGCTGACAGAAGCGGTCCTTGACCTTCTGGGTGGTCTCGCCTATATATAGTAAACCACATGGGCACTTTAGGGCATAGACTACGTATGTAGAGTTACATGTAAAATACCCTGGGATCTTAAATTTCTGGCCTGTGTATGGGTGAGATATTTCTCCACCTTTAATTACGCTGTTACATTGTGCACACCCCAGGCATGGAAAAGTTCCATTCCTAGGGGTACCCAAAAAATGGAACTTTTCCATGCCTGGGGTGTGCACAATGTAACAGCGTAATTAAAGGTGGAGAAATATCTCACCCATACACAGGCCAGAAATTTAAGATCCCAGGGTATTTTACATGTAACTCTACATACATAGTCTATGCCCTTAAGTGCCCATGTGGTTTACTATATATAGGCGAGACCACCCAGAAGGTCAAGGACCGCTTCTGTCAGCACAAGTCCAGTATTGGCAATGAGAAATTGTCTCATCTTCCTGTCCCCTCACATTTTCTGGAAAAAGGCCATCAAGCCAATCAATTAAGATTCATGGTGATTGACCATGCCAATAAAAAACCCAGAGGAGGAGACAGGTTGAGAGACTTATTGTATAGAGAGGCCAAATGGATTTGGCAATTAGACACCATGGCCTAGATTTGGAGTTTGGCGTTAGCCGTGAAAACCAGCGTTAGAGGCTCCTAACGCTGGTTTTGGCCGCCTGCTGGTATTTGGAGTCAGTGATTAAAGGGTCTAACACTCACTTTTCAGCCGCGACTTTTCCATACCGCAGATCCCCTTACGTCAATTGCGTATCCTATATTTTCAATGGGATCTTCCTAACGCCGGTATTTAGAGTCGTTTCTGAAGTGAGCGTTAGAGCTCTAACGACAAAACTCCAGCCGCAGGAAAATAGCAGTAGTTAAGAGCTTTCTGGGCTAACGCCGGTTTATAAAGCTCTTAACTACTGTACCCTAAAGTACACTAACACCCATAAACTACCTATGTACCCCTAAACCGAGCTCCCCCCACATCGCCGCCACTCGATTAAAATTTTTTAACCCCTAATCTGCCGACCGCCACCTACGTTATACTTATGTACCCCTAATCTGCTGCCCCTAACCCCGCCGACCCCTGTATTACATTTATTAACCCCTAACCTGCCCCCCACAACGTCGCCGCCAGCTACTTAAAATAATTAACCCCTAATCTTCCGACCGCAAAGCGCCGCCACCTACGTTATCCCTATGTACCCCTAATCTGCTGCCCCTAACACCGCCGACCCCTATATTATATTTATTAACCCCTAATCTGCCCCCCTCAACGTCGCCGACACCTGCCTACACTTATTAACCCCTAATCTGCCGAGCGGACCTGAGCGCTACTATAATAAAGTTATTAACCCCTAACCCGCCTCACTAACCCTATAATAAATAGTATTAACCCCTAATCTGCCCTCCCTTAAATCGCCGACACCTAACTTCAATTATTAACCCCTAATCTGCCGACCGGAGCTCATCGCTACTATAATAAATGTATTAACCCCTAAAGCTAAGTCTAACCCTAACACTAACAACCCCCTAAGTTAAATATAATTTAAATCTAATGAAATTAATTAACTCTTATTAAATAAATTATTCCTATTTAAAGCTAAATACTTACCTGTAAAATAAATCCTAATATAGCTACAATATAAATTATAATTATATTATAGCTATTTTAGGATTAATATTTATTTTACAGGCAACTTTGTAATTATTTTAACCAGGTACAATATCTATTAAATAGTTAATAACTATTTAATAGTTTACCTAGTTAAAATAATAACAAATTTACCTGTAAAATAAATCCTAACCTAAGATATAATTAAGCCTAACACTACCCTATCAATAAATTAATTAAATAAACTACCTACAATTACCTACAATTAAGCTAACACTACACTATCAATAAATTAATTAAACACAATTCCTACAAATAAATACAATTAAATAAACTAGCTAAAGTACAAAAAATAAAAAAGAACTAAGTTACAAAAAATAAAAAAATATTTACAAACATAAGAAAAATATTACAACAATTTTAAACTAATTACACCTACTCTAAGCCCCCTAATAAAATAACAAAGCCCCCCAAAATAAAAAATTCCCTACCCTATTCTAAATTAAAAAAGGTAAAAGCTCTTTTACCTTACCAGCCCTGAACAGGGCCCTTTGCGGGGCATGCCCCAAGAATTTCAGCTCTTTTGCCTGTAAAAAAAAACATACAATACCCAAGCCCCCCAACATTACAACCCACCACCCACATACCCCTAATCTAACCCAAACCCCCCTTAAATAAACCTAACACTAAGCCCCTGAAGATCTTCCTACCTTGTCTTCACCATCCAGGTTCACCGATCCGTCCTGAAGAGCTCCTCCGATGTCCTGATCCAAGCCCAAGCGGGGGGCTGAAGAGGTCCATGATCCGGTCAAAGTCTTCATCCAAGCGGGGCAGAAGAGGATCTTCCATCCGATTGAAGTCTTCATCCAAGCAGCATCCATCCGGAGCGAAGCGGCAGGATCCTGAAGACCTCCAGCGCGGAACATCCATCCGGCCCGACGACTGAACGACGAATGACTGTTCCTTTAAGGGACGTCATCCAAGATGGCGTCCCTCGAATTCCGATTGGCTGATAGGATTCTATCAGCCAATCGGAATTAAGGTAGGAATTTTCTGATTGGCTGATGGAATCAGCCAATCAGAATCAAGTTCAATCCGATTGGCTGATCCAATCAGCCTATCAGATTGAGCTCGCATTCTATTGGCTGATCGGAACAGCCAATAGAATGCGAGCTCAATCTGATTGGCTGATTGGATCAGCCAATCGGATTGAACTTGATTCTGATTGGCTGATTCCATCAGCCAATCAGAAAATTCCTACCTTAATTCGATTGGCTGATAGAATCCTATCAGCCAATCAGAATTCGAGGGACGCCATCTTGGATGACGTCCCTTAAAGGAACAGTCATTCGTCGTTCAGTCGTCGGGCCGGATGGATGTTCCGCGCCGGAGGTCTTCAGGATCCTGCCGCTTCGCTCCGGATGGATGCTGCTTGGATGAAGACTTCAATCGGATGGAAGATCCTCTTCTGCCCCGCTTTGGATGAAGACTTTGACCGGATCATGGACCTCTTCAGCCCCCCGCTTGGGCTTGGATCAGGACATCGGAGGAGCTCTTCAGGACGGATCGGTGAACCTGGATGGTGAAGACAAGGTAGGAAGATCTTCAGGGGCTTAGTGTTAGGTTTATTTAAGGGGGGTTTGGGTTAGATTAGGGGTATGTGGGTGGTGGGTTGTAATGTTGGGGGGCTTGGGTATTGTATGTTTTTTTTTACAGGCAAAAGAGCTGAAATTCTTGGGGCATGCCCCGCAAAGGGCCCTGTTCAGGGCTGGTAAGGTAAAAGAGCTTTTACCTTTTTTAATTTAGAATAGGGTAGGGAATTTTTTATTTTGGGGGGCTTTGTTATTTTATTAGGGGGCTTAGAGTAGGTGTAATTAGTTTAAAATTGTTGTAATATTTTTCTTATGTTTGTAAATATTTTTTTATTTTTTGTAACTTAGTTCTTTTTTATTTTTTGTACTTTAGCTAGTTTATTTAATTGTATTTATTTGTAGGAATTGTGTTTAATTAATTTATTGATAGTGTAGTGTTAGGTTAATTGTAGGTAATTGTAGGTAGTTTATTTAATTAATTTATTGATAGGGTAGTGTTAGGTTTAATTATATCTTAGGTTAGGATTTATTTTACAGGTAAATTTGTTATTATTTTAACTAGGTAACTATTAAATAGCTATTGTACCTGGTTAAAATAATTACCAAGTTGCCTGTAAAATAAATATAAATCCTAAAATAGCTATAATATAATTATAATTTATATTGTAGCTATATTAGGATGTATTTTACAGGTAAGTATTTAGCTTTAAATAGGAATAATTTATTTAATAAGAGTTAATTTATTTCGTTAGATTTAAATTATATTTAACTTAGGGGGGTGTTAGTGTTAGGGTTAGACTTAGCTTTAGGGGTTAATCCATTTATTATAGTAGCGGTGAGCTCCGGTCGTCAGATTAGGGGTTAATAATTGAAGTTAGTTGTTGGCGATGTTAGGGAGGGCAGATTAGGGGTTAATACTATTTATTATAGGGTTAGTGAGGCGGATTAGGGGTTAATAACTTTATTATAGTAGCGCTCAGGTCCGCTCGGCAGATTAGGGGTTAATAAGTGTAGGCAGGTGTCGGCGACGTTGTGGGGGGCAGATTAGGGGTTAATAAATATAATATAGGGGTCGGCGGTGTTAGGGGCAGCAGATTAGGGGTACATAGGGATAACGTAGGTTGCGGCGGTTTACGGAGCGGCAGATTAGGGGTTAAAAAAAATATGCAGGGGTCAGCGATAGCGGGAGCGGCAGATTAGGGGTTAATAAGTGTAAGGTTAGGGGTGTTTAGACTCGGGGTACATGTTAGAGTGTTAGGTGCAGACGTAGGAAGTGTTTCCCCATAGGAAACAATGCGGCTGCGTTAGGAGCTGAACGCTGCTTTTTTGCAGGTGTTAGGTTTTTTTACAGCTCAAACAGCCCCATTGTTTTCTATGGGGGAATCGTGCACGAGCACGTTTTTGAGGCTGCCCGCGTCCGTAAGCAACTCTGGTATCGAGAGTTGCATTTGCGGTAAAAATGCTCTACGCTCCTTTTTTGGAGCCTAACGCAGCATTTGTTTGAACTCTCGATACCAGAGTTAAATTTATGGTGCGGCCAGAAAAAAGCCCGCGGAGCGTTAACAGCCCTTCTACCGCCAAACTCCAAATCTAGGCCCATGTCACCTAAAGGACTCAACAGAGAGTTTGATCTCTTGCCATTAATTTAAAATACTGTTGTTGTTTAAGTATTCTGCTTTTAATTTTTGTTTAACATTTTTATTTTTGATCCTATTATGCTATCTCCTGTCTCTGTGTAATTGCTTTTGAATTATTATTGTATTTAGTTGTTGGACCAATCCTCCAGTTAGTCTCTAATTGGTTAACAATTGAATTTTTCTCTGTTAGTGTGATGTCATATTGCACACGCCCCTTGTGAGCTTGGGGATTGGCCCTCCACTAATTGCCATGTGAATAAAGTCTTGTTCACTTTTCAGTTTGTGTAAGCTTGAGAAAGAGGCAAGTAGCCTCGAAACGTTGCTTCTATTAAAGGTGTTTTCCAGTTGCTGAGAGTGCTACCTTCATCCTTTTGTCCTACTTCAACTCTCAATACCAGCGTTGCTTATGGACTCGGCCAGCTTCAAAAACGTGCTCGTGCACGATTCCCCCATAGGAAATAATGGGGCAGTTTGAGCTGAAAAAAACCTAACACCTGCAAAAAAGCAGCGTTCAGCTCCTAACGCAGCTCCATTGTTTCCTATGGGGAAACACTTCCTAAGTCTGCACCTAACACCCTAACATGTACCCCGAGTCTAAACACCCCTAACCTTACACTTATTAACCCCTAATCTGCCGCCCCCGCTATCGCTGACCCCTGCATTATATTATTAACCCCTAATCTGCCACTCCGTACACCGTCGCAACCTACATTATACCTATGTACCTCTAATCTGCTGCCCCTAACATCGCCGACCCCTATATTATATTTATTAACCCCTAATCTGCCCCCCCCCCAACGTCGCCGCTACCTACCTACACTTATTAACCCCTAATCTGCCGACCGGACCTCGCCGATACTCTAATAAATGTATTAACCCCTAAAGCTAAGTCTTACCCTAACCCTAACATCCCCCTAAATTAAATATAATTTAAATCTAACGAAATAAAATAAATCTTATTAAATAAATTAATCCTATTTAAAGCTAAATACTTACCTGTAAAATAAACCCTAATATAGCTACAATATAACAAATAATTATATTGTAGCTATTTTAGGATTTATATTTATTTTACAGGCAACTTTGTATTTATTTTAACCAGGTACAATAGCTATTAAATAGTTAATAACTATTTAATAGCTACCTAGTTAAAATAATTACAAAATTACCTGTAAAATAAATCCTAATCTAAGTTACAATTAAACCTAACACTACACTAGCAATAAATTAATTAAATAAACTACCTACAATTATCTACAATTAAATCAACTAAACTAAATTACAAAAAAGAAACAAACACTAAGGCCTAGATTTAGAGTTCGGCGGTAGCCGTCAAAACCAGCGTTAGAGGCTCCTAACGCTGGTTTTGGGCGCCCGCTGGTATTTGGAGTCAGTGATTAAAGGGTCTAACGCTCACTTTACAGCCGCGACTTTTCCATACCGCAGATCCCCCTACGCCATTTGCGTAGCCTATCTTTTCAATGGGATCTTCCTAACGCCGGTATTTAGAGTCGTTTCTGCAGTGAGCGTTAGAGCTCTAACGACAAGATTCCAGCCGCCTGAAAATAGCAGGAGTTAAGAGCTTTCTGGCTAACGCCGGTTTATAAAGCTCTTAACTACTGTACCCTAAAGTACACTAACACCCATAAACTACCTATGTACCCCTAAACCGAGGTCCCCCCACATCGCCGCCACTCGATTAAAAATTTTAACCCCTAATCTGCCGACCGCCACCTACGTTATACTTATGTACCCCTAATCTGCTGCCCCTAACACCGCCGACCCCTGTATTATATCTATTAACCCCTAACTTGCCCCCCACAACGTCGCCGCAAGCTACTTAAAATAATTAACCCCTAATCTTCCGACCGCAAATCGCCGCCACCTACGTTATCCCTATGTACCCCTAATCTGCTACCCCTAACATCGCCGACCCCTATGTTATATTTATTAACCCCTAATCTGCCCCCCACAACGTCGCCGACACCTACCTACACTTATTAACCCCTAATCTGCCGAGCGGACCTGAGCGCTACTATAATAAAGTTATTAACCCCTAATCCGCCTCACTAACCCTATCATAAATAGTATTAACCCCTAATCTGCCCTCCCTAACATCGCCGACACCTACCTTCAATTATTAACCCCTAATCTGCCGACCGGAGCTCACCGCTATTCTAATAAATGTATTAACCCCTAAAGCTAAGTCTAACCCTAACACTAACACCCCCCTAAGTTAAATATAATTTTTATCTAACGAAATAAATTAACTCTTATTAAATAAATAATTCCTATTTAAAGCTAAATACTTACCTGTAAAATAAATCCTAATATAGCTACAATATAATTTATAATTATATTATAGCTATTTTAGGATTAATATTTATTTTACAGGCAACTTTGTAATTATTTTAACCAGGTACAATAGCTATTAAATAGTTAAGAACTATTTAATAGTTACCTAGTTAAAATAATAACAAATTTACCTGTAAAATAAATCCTAACCTAAGATATAATTAAACCTAACACTACCCTATCAATAAAATAATTAAATAAAATACCTACAATTACCTACAATTAACCTAACACTACACTATCAATAAATTAATTAAACACAATTGCTACAAATAAATAAAATTAAATAAACTATCTAAAGTACAAAAAATAAAAAAGAACTAAGTTACAGAAAATAATAAAATATTTACAAAGATAAGAAAAATATTACAACAATTTTAAACTAATTACACCTACTCTAAGCCCCCTAATAAAATAACAAAGCCCCCCAAAATAAAAAATTCCCTACCCTATTCTAAAATACAAATATTACAAGCTCTTTTACCTTACCAGCCCTGAACAGGGCCCTTTGCGGGGCATGCCCCAAGAATTTCAGCTCTTTTGCCTGTAAAAAAAAACATACAATACCCCCCCCCAACATTACAACCCACCACCCACATACCCCTAATCTAACCCAAACCCCCCTTAAATAAACCTAACACTACCCCCCTGATGATCTTCCTACCTTGTCTTCACCATGCCAGGTTCACCGATCCGTCCTGGCTCCAAGATCTTCATCCAACCCAAGCGGGGGCTAGACATCCACTGAAGAAGTCCAGAAGAGGGTCCAAAGTCTTCCTCCTATCCGGCAAGAAGAGGACATCCGGACCGGCAAACATCTTCTCCAAGCGGCATCTTCTATCTTCTTCCATCCGATGACGACCGGCTCCATCTTGAAGACCTCCAGCGCGGATCCATCCTCTTCTTCCGACGACTAGACGACGAATGACGGTTCCTTTAAGGGACTTCATCCAAGATGGCGTCCCTCGAATTCCGATTGGCTGATAGGATTCTATCAGCCAATCGGAATTAAGGTAGGAATTTTCTGATTGGCTGATGGAATCAGCCAATCAGAATATAGTTCAATCCGATTGGCTGATCCAATCAGCCAATCAGATTGAGCTCGCATTCTATTGGCTGTTCCGATCAGCCAATAGAATGCGAGCTCAATCTGATTGGCTGATTGGATCAGCCAATCGGATTGAACTTGATTCTGATTGGCTGATTCCATCAGCCAATCAGAAAATTCCTACCTTAATTCCGATTGGCTGATAGAATCCTATCAGCCAATCGGAATTCGAGGGACGCCATCTTGGATGACGTCCCTTAAAGGAACCGTCATTCGTCGTCTAGTCGTCGGAAGAAGAGGATGGATCCGCGCTGGAGGTCTTCAAGATGGAGCCGGTCGTCATCGGATGGAAGAAGATAGAAGATGCCGCTTGGAGAAGATGTTTGCCGGTCCGGATGTCCTCTTCTTGCCGGATAGGAGGAAGACTTTGGACCCTCTTCTGGACTTCTTCAGTGGATGTCTAGCCCCCGCTTGGGTTGGATGAAGATCTTGGAGCCAGGACGGATCGGTGAACCTGGCATGGTGAAGACAAGGTAGGAAGATCATCAGGGGGGTAGTGTTAGGTTTATTTAAGGGGGGTTTGGGTTAGATTAGGGGTATGTGGGTGGTGGGTTGTAATGTTGGGGGGGGGGTATTGTATGTTTTTTTTTACAGGCAAAAGAGCTGAAATTCTTGGGGCATGCCCCGCAAAGGGCCCTGTTCAGGGCTGGTAAGGTAAAAGAGCTTGTAATATTTGTATTTTAGAATAGGGTAGGGAATTTTTTATTTTGGGGGGCTTTGTTATTTTATTAGGGGGCTTAGAGTAGGTGTAATTAGTTTAAAATTGTTGTAATATTTTTCTTATCTTTGTAAATATTTTATTATTTTCTGTAACTTAGTTCTTTTTTATTTTTTGTACTTTAGATAGTTTATTTAATTTTATTTATTTGTAGCAATTGTGTTTAATTAATTTATTGATAGTGTAGTGTTAGGTTAATTGTAGGTAATTGTAGGTAGTTTATTTAATTATTTTATTGATAGGGTAGTGTTAGGTTTAATTATATCTTAGGTTAGGATTTATTTTACAGGTAAATTTGTTATTATTTTAACTAGGTAACTATTAAATAGTTCTTAACTATTTAATAGCTATTGTACCTGGTTAAAATAATTACAAAGTTGCCTGTAAAATAAATATTAATCCTAAAATAGCTATAATATAATTATAAATTATATTGTAGCTATATTAGGATTTATTTTACAGGTAAGTATTTAGCTTTAAATAGGAATTATTTATTTAATAAGAGTTAATTTATTTCGTTAGATAAAAATTATATTTAACTTAGGGGGGTGTTAGTGTTAGGGTTAGACTTAGCTTTAGGGGTTAATACATTTATTAGAATAGCGGTGAGCTCCGGTCGGCAGATTAGGGGTTAATAATTGAAGGTAGGTGTCGGCGATGTTAGGGAGGGCAGATTAGGGGTTAATACTATTTATGATAGGGTTAGTGAGGCGGATTAGGGGTTAATAACTTTATTATAGTAGCGCTCAGGTCCGCTCGGCAGATTAGGGGTTAATAAGTGTAGGCAGGTGTCGGCGACGTTGTGGGGGGCAGATTAGGGGTTAATAAATATAACATAGGGGTCGGCGATGTTAGGGCAGCAGATTAGGGGTACATAGGGATAACGTAGGTGGCGGCGGTTTACGGAGCGGCAGATTAGGGGTTAAAAGTGTAATGCAGGGGTCAGCGATAGCGGGGGCGGCAGATTAGGAGTTAATAAGTGTAAGGTTAGGGGTGTTTAGACTCGGGGTACATGTTAGGGTGTTAGGTGCAGACGTAGGAAGTGTTTCCCCATAGGAAACAATGGGGCTGCGTTAGGAGCTGAACGCTGCTTTTTTGCAGGTGTTAGGTTTTTTTTCAGCTCAAACAGCCCCATTGTTTCCTATGGGAGAATCGTGCACGAGCACGTTTTTGATGCCGGCCGCGTCCGTAAGCAACTCTGGTATCGAGAGTTGCATTTGCGGTAAAAATGCTCTACGCTCCTTTTTTGGAGCCTAACGCAGCATTTGTTTGAACTCTCGATACCAGAGTTAAATTTATGGTGCGGCCAGAAAAAAACCCGCGGAGCGTTAACAGCCCTTTTACCGCCGAACTCTAAATCTAGCCGTAAATTAGAAAAAATGAAGATTAAAAGAATTTTAAACTAATTACACCTACTCTAAGCCCCCTAAAAAATAACAAAGCCCCCCAAAATAAAAAAAATGCCCTACCCTATTCTAAAATAAAAAGTTTACAGCTCTTTTACCTTACCAGCCCTTAAAAGGGCCTTTTGCGGGGCATGCCCCAAAGAATTCAGCTCTTTTGCATTTAAAAAAACTTACAATTACCCCCCCCCCAACATTACAACCCACATTTGTTATATTGTAGCTATATTAGGGTTTATTTTGCAGGTAAGTATTTAGCTTTAAAAAGGATTAATTTATTTAATAAGATTTATTTTATTTCGTTAGATTTAAATTATATTTAACTTAGGGGGGTGTTAGGGTTAGGGTTAGACTTAGCTTTAGGGGTTAATACATTTATTAGAGTAGCGGTGAGGTCCGGTCGGCAGATTAGGGGTTACTAAGTGTAGGTAGCGGCGATGTTAGGGGGGCAGATTAGGGGTTAATAAATATTATGTAGGTGTCGGCGATGTTAGGGGCAGCAGATTAGGGCTACATAGGGATAATGTAGGTTGCAGCGGTGTGCGGTCGGCAGATTAGGGGTTAAAAAATTTAATTATAGTGGCGGCGATGTGGGGGGACCTCGGTTTAGGGGTACATAGGTAGTTTATGGGGTTTAGTGTACTTTAGAGCACAGTAGTTAAGAGCTTTATGAACCGGCGTTAGCCCATAAAGCTCTTAACTCCTGACTTTTTTCTGCGGCTGGAGTCTTGTCGGTAGAGGGTCTAATGCTCACTTCGGCCAAGACTCTAAATACCAGCGTTAGAAAGATCCCATTGAAAAGATAGGATACGCAATTGGCTTAGGGGGATCTGCGGTATGGAAAAGTCGCGGCTGAAAAGTGAGCATTAGACCCTTTCCTGACTGACTCTAAATACCAGCGGGCGGCCAAAACCAGCGTTAGGACCCCCTAACGCTAGTTTGGACGGCTAATGCAGAACTCTAAATCTGGGCGTTAGTGTTTTTTATTTTTGGTAACTTACGGATAGATTACGAGTCTTGCATTAGCCTAAAAAGCAGCGTTGAGAGGTCCCAATCCTGCTTTTTAACGCCCACTGGTATTACGAGCCTTGCAAGTACAGGTGTACCGCTCACTTTTCGGCCAGACTTGAAAATACCGCAAATCCACTTACGTCAATTGCGTTTCCTATTTTTTCAATGAGACTTGCATAGCGCCGGTATTACAAGTCTTCCAAAAAGTGAGCGGTAGACCCTCTCCTGTCAAGCCTGGTACAGCATTTTAAAGTCAGTAGTTAAGAGTTTTATGGGCTAACGCTGTAGTATAAAACTCTTAACTAAAGTGCTAAAAAGTACACTAACACCCATAAACTACCTATTAACCCCTAAACCGAGGCCCCCCCACATCGCAAACACTAAAATAAAAATTTTAACCGCAAATCTGCCGAACCGGACATCGCCGCCACTATAATAAATATATTAACCCCTAAACCGCCATACTCCCGCCTCGCAAACACTAGTTAAATTTTATTAACCCCTAATCTGCCATCCCTAACAACGCCGACACCTACCTACATTTATTAACCCCTAATCTGCCGCCCACAACGTGGCCGCCACTATATTAAATGTATTAACCCCTAAATCTAAGTCTAACCCTAACACCTCCCTAACTTAAATATAATTTAAATAAATCTAAATAAAATTACTACAATTAACTAAATTATTCCTATTCAAAACTAAATACTAACCTATAAAATAAACCCTAAGCTAGCTACAATATAACTAATAGTTACATTGTAGCTATCTCAGGGTTTATTTTTATTTTACAGGCAAGTTTGTATTTATTTTAACTATGTAGAATAGTTATTAAATAGTTATTAACTATTTAATAGCTACCTAGTTAAAATAAAGACAAATTTACCTGTAAAATAAAACCTAACCTAAGTTATAATTACACCTAACACTACACTATAATTAAATAAATTCCCTAAATTAACTACAATTAATTACAATTAAATACAATTATCTAAAGTATGAAAAACAAACAAACACTAAATTACAGAAAATAATAAAATAATTACAAGTTTTTTAAACTAATTAACCTAATCTAATCCCCCTAATAAAATAAAAAAGCCCCCCAAAATAATAAAAAGCCCTACTCTATACTAAATTACAAATAGCCCTTAAAAGGGCCTTTTGCAGGGCATTGCCCCAAAGTAATCAGCTCTTTTACCTGAAAAAAAAAGTACAATACCCCCCCAACATTAAAACCCACTACCCACAAACCCAACCCTACTCTAAAACCCACCCAATACCCCCTTAATAAAACCTAACACTAACCCCTTGAAGATCACCTTACCTTGAGAAGTCTTCACCCAACCGGGCCGAAGTCCTCAACGAAGCCGGGCGAAGTAGTCCTCCAGACGGGCAGAAGTCTTCATCCAAGCCGGGAAGAAGAGGTCCTCCAGACGGGCAGACGTCTTCATCCAGATGGCATCTTCTATCTTCATCCATCCAGCGTGGAGCGGGTCCATCTTCAAGACATTCGACGGGGAGCATCCTCTTATTTCAACGTCGACTGTAGAATGAAGGTTCCTTTAAGGGACATCATCCAAGATGGCGCCCCTTCAATTCCGATTGGCTGATTGAATGCTATCAGCCAATCGGAATTAAGGTAGGAAAAATCCTATTGACTGATGCAATCAGACAATAGGATTGAGCTTGCATTCTATTGGCTGTTCCAATCAGAATAGAATGTGAGCTCAATCCTATTGGCTGATTGGATCAGCCAATAGGATTGAACTTCAATCCTATTGGCTGATTGCATCAGCCAATAGGATTTTTTCTGACTTAATTCCGATTGACTGATAGAATTCTATCAGCCAATCGGAATTGAAGGGACACCATCTTGGATGACGTAATTTAAAGGAACCTTAATTCTACAGTCGACGTTGAAAGAAGAGGATGCTCCACGCCGGATGTCTTGAAGATGGACCTGCTCCGCGCCGGATGGATGAAGACTTCTGCCCGTCTGGAGGACCTCTTCTTCCCGGCTTGGATGAAGACTTCTGCCCGTCTGGAGGACCACTTCGCCCGGCTTCGTTGAGGACTTCGGCCCGGTTGGGTGAAGACTTCTCAAGGTAAGGTGATCTTCAAGGGGTTAGTGTTAGGTTTTATTAAGAGGGTATTGGGTGGGGTTTAGAGTGGGGTTGGGTGTGTGGGTGGTGGGTTTTAATGTTAGGGGCGTATTGTACTTTTTTTTCAGGTAAAAGAGCTGATTACTTTGGGGCAATGCCCTGCAAAAGGCCCTTTTAAGGGCTATTTGTAGTTTAGTATAGGGTAGGGCTTTTTATTATTTTGGGGGGCTTTTTTATTTTATTAGGGGGATTAGATTAGGTGTAATTAGTTTAAAAAACTTGTAATTATTTTATTATTTTCTGTAATTTAGTGTTTGTTTTTTTCCATACTTTAGATAATTGTATTTAATTGTAATTAATTGTAGTTAATTTAGGGAATTAATTTAATTATAGTGTAGTGTTAGGGGTAATTATAACTTAGGTTAGGTTTTATTTTACAGGTAAATTTGTCTTTATTTTAACTAGGTAGCTATTAAATAGTTAATAACTTTTTAATAACTATTCTACCTAGTTAAAATAAATACAAAGTTGCCTGTAAAATAAAAATAAACCCTGAGATAGCTACAATGTAACTATTAGTTATATTGTAGCTAGCTTAAGGTTTATTTTATAGGTAAGTATTTAGTTTTAAATAGGAATAATTTAGTTAATTGAAGTAATTTTATTTAGATTTTTTAAAATTATATTTAAGTTAGGGGGGTTAGGGTTAGGTTTAGGGGTTAATAACTTTATCAGAGTGGTGGCGACGTTGTGGGTGGCAGATTATGGGTTAATAAATGTAGTTAGGTTGCGGCGACATTGGGGGCGGCAGATTAGGGGTTAATAAATATAATGTAGGGGTCGGCGATGTTGGGGGCAGCAGATTAGGGGTTCATAACTATAATGTAGGTGGCGGCGTTGTCGGGAGCGGCAGATTAGGGGTTAATAATATAATGTAGGTGTTGGCGATGTCGGGGGCGGCAGATTAGGGGTTAATAAGTGTAAGATTAGGGGTGTTTTGACTCGGAGTTCATGTTAGGGTGTTAGGTGTAGACATAACTTTTTTTTCCCCCTAGGAATCAATGGGGCTGCATTTTTGCAGGTGTTAGTTTTTTTTTCAGCCGGCTCTCCCCCTTTGATTCCTATGGGGAAATCGTGCACAAGCACGTTTAGCCAGCTCACCGCTACCGTAAGCAGCACTGGTATTGAGGTGAGATGTGGAGCAAAATTTTGCTCTCCGCTCACTTTTCTGCGGCTAATGCCGGGTTTGTAAAAACCTGTAATACCAGCGTTGTCTGTAGGTGAGCGGTGAGCAGAAACTGCCTGTTAGCACCGCTACCCTGTTACCGCAAAACTCGTAATCTAGGTGTTAGTGTTTTTTATTTTTTGTAACTTAGTGTTTTTTATTTTTTGTAACTTAGTTGTTATTTTTTGTAATTTAGTAATTTTTTATAGTAGATTTAAATAACTTGAGTAGGGTTAGGTTTTTAAATATGTAATATAGTTAATTTAATTGTTAGTTTAATGTAGTTTTAGTATAATAGTTAGGGTAGGTTAATTAATAGTTTAATATAGTTTGATGTAATTGTAGTATAATAGTTAGGGTAGGTTAATTAATAGTTTAATATAGTTTATTTTAATTCTAAAGGTAAGTTTTAATTTATTATAAAATAGGGATGAAGTAATTATAATGTAAAGTTAGCGGGTTGTTAGGTTTAGGGGTTATTAGCTTAATTTAGTTTATGGTGATGTGGGGGGCTGGCGGTTTAGAGGTTAATCGGTTTAGTAAGTGGTAGTGATGTGGGAAGCCAGGGGTTTAGGGGTTAATACATTTATTTAGGGCGGTAGGGTCCGGGAGCGGCGGGATAGGGGTTAATACATTTATTTAGTTGTGGCGGGGTCTGGGAGCGGTGGGATAGGGGTTAAACATTTTAGTATAGCGGTGGTGTTTAGTGACAGGGTATAAATAAAGTTGGGAAAAAGCCGAATAGTAGCGAGATCGATGACTGTTAGTTAACAACAGTCCGCTGCTCATCGCCCTGTACTTGGTGCGCGGCTTTTTGACAGCTTTTTTTATAAATATGGAGATCTTATTCAGGTCCGCAGCCGCGGTTAGGCGATTTTAGGCGAGCGTATTGGTGCCGTCGAATGCAGCATAGTTGACGGCTCTATAATTCGGCCTCTAAAGGTTTGGAATTTTGGGGACCAGGTTTCTCTCCTCAGAAGGATAACTACAAGCAAGAAAACTATTGGATACACTTACATAAGAATGTTTGGACGTTTCCTACTTACATCAGAATAAATTAAAGGTTTCTTTATCTTTATTTACTTATGGCTCTTAGTACTAGAACCCTCTAGCCAACCTCATATTATTATTATTATTATTATTATACTTTATTTATGAAGCGCCAACATATTCCGCAGCGCTGTCCATGGATACAGTTCATTTAAATAAAATAATAATATAAAACTTCTAAGACAAAGAGACAGGACAGAATTTACAAACACATACAGGAGGAATCGAGGGCCCTATTCCCATGGGAACTTACAATCTTCTTTGGCAGTCTGGCTATATCACTGCTGCTATAAGGACAGGATATTGTTTTTCTGTACCTCTAAGTCTCCTGCATTGGGAATTACATTGGTTACCCATCACAGTTGCAATCTAAACTTCTAAACCTCTAAGTAAAACTGCCGCTCAGCTTACCAGGGATCCCTCTAGTCGAGTAATTTCTAGGAGAAACCACCCTTTATGCCAGTACACTCTTTCCTTATCAAGGTCAGCAGGGGGTTGCCAAGCAATGATGTGCTTTCTACTTAAGCGTGATTTTTGTTCTCTAATAATGGGAGGGGGGTTGGCTTTCACACTATGGTGCCTATTTAAGAAGGTGCAAGCAGACATGATCTGATATTGCGGATCATGTCCTCTGCACATTGATAAATGCCGACAGCATATGCTGTCGGCATTTATCATTGCACCAGCAGTTCTGCAATACCGCCCCCTGCAGATTCGTGGCCAATCAGCCGCTAGCAGGGGGTGTCAATCAATCCGATCTTATTCGATCAGACTGATTGCTATCCGCCACCTCAGAGGTGGTTGACGAGTTAAGGAGCAGCGGTCTTAGGACCGTATCATATTGGATCGGGTTGATTTCTGGTGATATCTGTCTGCCGCCTCAGAGCAGATGGACAGGTTATGGAGCAGCAGTCTTTAGACCACTGCTTCATAACTTGTGTTTCTGGTGAGTCTGAAAGCTCGCCAGAAACACGGGGCATCAAGCTCCATACGGAGCTTGATAAATATGCCCCTATATATTGGGGAAAAAAAACTCACTACAATTTATCCTGTATATCCCCCATTGCAAGTTAATCCCAACTGGAGCCTCATCACAGATTTTAATCCTAACTGCAAACTCATCTGTCCCCTCGATACAAATTAACCACAATAACAAGAGTATTGCATTGAGCAATGATACTTTTTTATTGGACTAACTATACATTTATAAGTAGACAAGCTTTCGGAAGAGTTCCTTCCTTTATCAAGTCTGGAGCAATACTGTATTGCTTTAGACTTGATAAAGGAAGGAACTCTTCCGAAAGCTTGTCAACTTATAAATGTATAGTTAGTCCAATAAAAAAGTATCATTGCTCAATGCAATACTCTTGTTATTTTGATATCTAAATCTCTGGACTAACACGGCTACTCCAATCAACGTGACAAATTAACCACAAAACACGACCCATGATACCAAATAACCCTTGATTCAAACTCACTTACCACACTAAACTTGGGGGTAAGGTTTATTTGTGGCAGTGGATGGTCAAATTTATTATTTCGGTCTGTAATACTGGTGGTACTTATGTAGATAAGTACCAGTGTGTATACTAACTTTGGACAAGATATTCCGGCAGCTGGTTATAGGGACCAGATTTTACATGTTTTACTATTTAGTGACTGCAGATAACAAGCTTTCACTACATAGAAACAAGGGTGCTAGTCACTAAAATGGAGCTCTTACAGAAAATGTTACCTATGTTGTATAACTGATTTATTTGAGCAGCTTTTGTGATACCTAACCCGTTATTTATACTGTATAAGCTGTTATTTTGTGCTTTACCATACAACCAACGTCATTTAATATTCCTTTTTTTTTTTTTAAAGGTACCTCATCTGCATCTAATGATACACCTAACATAAAAATTGGAGTTGTTGGGAAGTCTCTTCTATTGAATCGAGTGGACCTACAGAATAATTCTACTGAATTGATATTAAAAAAAATATTAGGCATCAATATAAAACAGATGCTGGTGTCCTACAGCAAATTGCGGGGGATTTACCATATTGAAGAGAACAAAAGATATAGATTTAATGAAGAACATGGAACTTTAGAAATTATCAAAACGAAAAAGGAGGATGAAGGAGAATATGAGCTGGTGGTATTAACATCAGGTCTTGAAAATGTTAATAATCTGCATATTGAAATTTACGGTAAGCTGTTGGGTTCAGAGCCACATGTGAATGCGTTCTGGGGTGTGATAAGCTCTCCTGTTTATTACTGTAACTCTCCTAATTCTCAAAGGAGTCAATAGCCAAACATAATACAATCTCTTTTTTAACATGAAAGTTGCACTAGCAGAACAAGAAGAACGTTAAATGGGGTAAAGAGTATATTTAAGAATAACAGAAATAAATACCATAAAACAATATCGCCTAGATTACGAGTCTTGCATTAGCATTAAAAAGCAGCGTTGAGAGGTCCCAACGCTGCTTTTTAATGTCCGCTGGTATTAAGAGTCAGGAAGGTACAGGTGTACCGCTCACTTTTCTTCCGCGACTCAAGCTTACTGCAAATCCCCTTACGTCAATTGCGTATCCTATCTTTTCTATGGGACTTGCATAACGCCGGTATTACGAGTCTTGGAAGAAGTGAGCGGTACACCCTTTCCTGTCAAGACTCCTACCGCATTTAAAAGTCAGTAGTTAAGAGTTTTATGGGCTAACGCCGTAACATAAAACTCTTAACTGAAGTGCTAAAAAGTACACTAACACCCATAAACTACCTATTAACCCCTAAACCAAGCCCCCCCCCCCCACATCCCAAACAGTTAACTAAAGTTTTTAACCCCTAATCTTCCGACCGGACATCGCCACCACTTTAATAAATATATTAACCCCTAAACCGCCACACTCCCGCCTCGCAAACACTAGTTACATTTTATTAACCCCTAATCTGCCGTCCCTAACATCGCCGACACCTACCTACATTTATTAACCTCTAATCTGCCACCCCCAATGTCGCTGCTACTATATTAAAGGTATTAACCCCTAAACCTAAGTCTAACCCTAACCCTAACACCCCCCTAACTTAAATATAATTTAAATAAATCTAAATAAAATAACTACAATTTACTAAATTATTCCTATTTAAAACTAAATACTTACCTATAAAATAAACCCTAAGATAGCTACAATATAACTAATAGTTACATTGTAGCTATCTCAGGGTTTATTTTTATTTTACAGGCAACTTTGTATTTATTTTAACTATCTACAATAGTTATTAAATAGTTATTAAATATTTAATAACTACCTAGCTAAAATAAATACAAAGTTACCTGTAAAATAAATCCTAAGTTACAATTACACCTAACACTACACTATAATTAAATTAATTACCTAAACTACCTACAATTATTACAATAAATTAAATAAAATACAGTACGAAAAACAACAAACACTAAATTACAAAAAATAAAAAAATAATTACAAGTTTTTTAAACTAATTACACCTACTCTAATCCCCCTAATAAAATAAAAAAGCCCCCCAAAATAATAAAAATCCCTACCCTATACTAAATTACAAATAGCCCTTAAAAGGGCCTTTTGCGGAGCATTGCCCCAAAGTAATCAGCTCTTTTACCTGTAAAAAAAAATACAATAACCCCCAACATTAAAATCCACCACCCACACACCCAACCCTACTCTAAAACCTACCCAATCCCCCTTAATAAAACCTAACACTAACCCCTTGAAGATCACCCTACCTTGAGACGTCTTCACCCAGCCGGGCACAAGTGGACCTCCAGAGGGGCAGAAGTCTTCATTCAATCCGGCCAGAAGAGGACCTCCAGACCGGCAGAAGTCTTCATCCGAGCGGCATCTTCAATCTTCATCCATCCGGAGAGGAGCGGGTCCATCTCCAATCCAGCTGACGCGGAGCATCCTCTTCAAACGAAGTCCAAGTGAAGAATGAAGGTTCCTTTAAATGACGTCATCCAAGTTGGCGTCCCTTGAATTCCGATTGGCTGATAGGATTCTATCAGCCAATCGGAATTAAGGTAGGAAAAATCCTATTGGCTGATGCAATCAGCCAATAGGATTGAGCTCGCATTCTATTGGCTGTTCTAATCAGCCAATAGAATGCGACCTCAATCCTATTTGCTAAAATATCTACAATGTAACTATTAGTTATATTGTAGCTATCTTAGGGTTTATTTTATAGGTAAGTATTTAGTTTTAAATAGGAATAATTGATTTAATTGTAGTTATTTTATTTAGATTTATTTAAATTATATTTAAATTAGGGGGGGTGTTAGGGTTAGACTTAGGTTTAGGGGTTAATAACTTTATTATAGTGGCCGCGACGTTGGCGGCGGCAGATTAGGGGTTAATACATTTAATATAGTTGCGGTGACGTTGGGGGGGCAGATTAGGGGTTAATACATATAATGTAGGGTTCGGCGATGTTGGGGGCGTCAGATTAGGGGTTAATACATATAATGTAGGTGGCGGCGGTGTCCGGAGCGGCAGAGTAGGGGTTAATAATTATAATGTAGGTGGCGGCGATGTCGGGGACGGCAGATTAGGGGTTAATAAGTGTAAAATTAGGGGTGTTTAGACTCGGGGTTCATGTTAGGGTGTTAGGTGTAGACATAAATGTATTTTCCCATAGGAATTAATGGGGCTGCGTTAGGAGCTGAACGCTGCTTTTTTGCAGGTGGGTTTTCTTCAGCCAATTCTGCCCCACTGATTCCTATGGGGAAATCGTGTACGAGCACGTTTTTCCAGCTCACCGCTACCGTAAGCAACGCTGGTATTGAGGTGAGATGTGGAGCAAAATTTTGCTCTACGCTCACCTTTTTGAGGCTAACATCGGGTTTAAAAAAACCTGTAATACCAGCGTTGTCATAAAGGGACACTGAACCCAAATTTTTTGTTTCTTGATTCACATAGAGCATGAAATTTTAAGCAACTTTCTAATTTACTCCTATTATCAAATTTTCTTCATTCTCTTGGTATCTTTATTTGAAATGCAAGAATGTAAGTTTAGATACCGGCCCCTTTTTGGTGAACAACCTGGGTTGTCCTTGCTGATTGGTGGATAAATTCATCCACCAATAACAAATTGCTGTCCATAGTACTGAACCAAAATAAAAGCTTAGATGCCTTTCTTTTCAAATAAAGATAGCAAGAGAATGAAGAAAACTTGATAATAGCAGTAAATTAGAAAGTTGCTTTAAATTGCATGCTCTATCTGAATCACAGAATAAAAAATGTGGGTTCAGTGTCCCTTTAAGTGAGCTTTGAAAAAAAAATGCTAGATAGCAACGCACCCCTGTTACCGCAAAACTCGTAATCTAGGTGTATGATTGCTTATGATAAATGGATCACCGTTTAATGGGATTAAAGGGATACTAAACCCAATTTTTTTTTTCTTTAATGATTCGGATAGCGCATGCATTTTTAAGCAACTTTCTAATTTACTCCTATTACCAATTTGTTCTTTGTTCTCTTGCTAGCTTTATTTAAAAAAGCAGGATTGTATAGCTTAAGAGCCGGCCATTTTTGGTTCAGAAACCTGGGTTACGCTTGCTTATTGGTGGCTAAATGTAGCCACCAATAATCAAGCACTATCCAGGGTGCTGAACATAAAATAGCCTGGCTCCTAAGCTTTACATTCCTGCTTTTTAAATAAAGATACCAAGAGAACGAAGAAAAAATTGATAATAGGAGTAAATTAAAAATTGCTCAAAAATGCATGCGCTATCTGAATCATAAAAGAAAAAAAATAGGTTTAGTTTCCCTTTAAATGAACTCATTTGGAGCTTTTATTGTAAATCAGGTAGGATCTGTATTGGTTGAACTCGATGGATTCTGTCATCTTTCAACCTCATCTACTATGTAAAGTATTTATGTCTCTTCCTGTTCCATTCTCCTGCCTTGCTATGTAGCTTTGGGCCACCTCTGTTAGCTTCCCCAGTCTATATCCACCCAAGAGTAGATCAGATTAGAGTTTATGGAGATATGGTATATGCCCAAACTGTACATTAAACCAATAATGTATCATCTCAGTAAATGGCAAGATTGTACGATATGAAAATCCCTACCCCTAGCACTACCTTAGGTATGTTAGGCAGAAAGGGACATGGCTATGGGGAACAACAAGAGTAGGTAGGAATTTAGTAGAGCAGGATATGAAACTATAAGTTATTAAAAGAACAGTAAACACATAATAAAAAAAACTTTTCAATATATTCCCATGACTTATTTTGTCCCCTTTTCACATAATGTATCTCTGAAATTGAGCAATTTCTAACTCTTAGACCTTGAAACGCAACCTTCTGATGTTCAAGGCTAACCATGCCATATATATATATATATATATATATATATATATATATATATATATATATATATATTTATATTTAATTGGCTTTGACTGATAACAACTGCAAAAAAATTCACTTTATACTAACTTTATGACAGTGGATAGCTTTGTCGTCTGCAGACTACAGCCCAGATTGGCTTCTCCAAATAAGGCAAATAGAGGTTGGAGTCTGGCTATTGAAAAATAGTTGCAGTAAAAAGGATGTTAATTTATTTTTTTTAAAAAAACATTAATAGCATCTATAACAACACAACATACATATCTTGTAATTGCAAGATGTTTACTGTCCCTTTAAGAGGTTTACCTTGTTTAGAAAGTGGAACCAGGCTTGCAGAGGAAGATACCTATTCAGTAATCAGGAGCAGGCTGTGATTGTCATCAAGGAGACAAAGCTTAAAGGACCGTTAAACACAGCAGAATTTCATAATCAATAAATACACAATGAAGAGAAAATGCAAAACCACTTAGATTGAATTTCAAATGAGTAGTAGATTTTTTTCTGAAAAATGTCAGTTACATTCTCCTTCCTAATGTATCATGTGACAGCCATCATCCAACCATAAACTGCATATACGTATTTCCTGTGAATCTTGCACATGCTCAGTAGTAGCTGGTGCCTCATAAAGTGGGCATATAAACAGACTGTGCACATGTGGGTAATGCAAGTGAATTGTTTGAAACTGAGTTCTCTATCTGAATCATGAAAGTTTAATTTTGACTTAAGTGCCTCTTTTAAAGAGTTTTCAGAAGGGAAACTGGTAACAAAGTCAAAGTCCAATACTACTACAGGAAATACAGGAACATGAACTGGCAGTAGAATTGTCAGAGAGCAATACTAGGAGTCAGCAACCAGTAAGTCAGTCAGACAGGGTAAAGGTAAGGATTAGGCTTGAGGTGAAGTCCATGACAAAAGCAGAGGTCAGAACCAAGAACACAGATCATGAACAGTAATGTTAAATGGATATTCTAGTCAAAATTAAATTTTCATGATTCAGATAGACCATGCAATTTTATGCAACTTTCTAATTGACTCCTATTATCAAATTTTATTTGATCTCTATGTATCTTTATTTGAAAAGCAAGAATGTAAGCTTAGTAGCTGGCTCATTTTTGGTTCAGCACCTGGGGCTTGCCGGTTGGTGGCTACATTTAGACACCAATCAGCAAATGCTACCCAGGTGCTGAACCAGAAATGGGCCGGCTACTAAGCTTACATTCTTGCTTTTTCAAATAAAGATACCAAGAGAATGAAGAAAAATTGATAATAGGAGTAAATTGGAAAGTTGCTTAAAATTGCATATTCCGAATCATGAAAGTTTAATTTTGACTAGACTATCCCTTTAACGGACCTCAAATTAGTGTGGCTCTTAGGAAGTTCATGTAAAAGGGGCAGAACCCTGACAGAAACATTGTGGTGACAAAGAAAACAAAACAAAACAATGTAGGTATTGTGGTCTTTTACCTCCACTATAACTACATGTTACAGACAGCTTTCATGTTTGGAGCCTGTGTCCTTAACAAAGAGAAGGTTTAAAATGAGGATGAAATCCTTAAATCTGAATTGGTGAACGATTGATCCTCAAGTGGACACTGGAGATGTCCCTCAAGTGAAGGGTAGGCTTAGCATCCATGGTATTCATGTTGAGAGCTGGCATGGTATCTGTAGGTTGAAAATGTAGTCAAGAACTGTTGCCTACATTGATAATAATAGTTATTAAAATTAACACATTAGTAGTTTGGTCTCAAATATCTCCCTCACCACAACAATGGAAAACTGTAAACAAATATTGAAGTTCTTAATGAATCAATCAATTCTTGACCTAATTAGTCAATTTTTGTCTCAATCTTTGCTAATTAATTTATTGTCTCTCATCATTCTATTTCATATAACAGAACTGATTTCCAACTTGTCTATTGACATGACACAAAATCAGGAGAATGCAAGCTGTCTTATTACTTTGAATTGTACCCTGCAAAGCGGAGATAGAGTGACATACAGCTGGATCCAAAATCAGGAGGTTCTAAATACCAACAGTAGTGTGTTACAGATTACTGTTACATCTGACACAGCTAACAGCACATACACCTGCAAAGCTTCCAACCCTGTTAGTGAGAACACCACAGTGGCCACACCGTGGATGAAGTGTAATTTTAAAACAGGTAAGAGACATTGTACCAGAGTTTATATGTGGTAGTGCTAATGTTCATATCCATCTTAGAGCCAGATTATGAGTGTAACACTAAAAGTTACGTGTGAGCGATATTGAGTTTATCGTTTGTGTTTGCGTGCATCAGATGTAGCAAGCAAATTACAAGTTGAAAGTAAATGCAATATGTATTGGATTTAAAGACATATACAGACATATATACACGAATAAACATATATTTGGAGCCCTTTGCAGTCAAGGAAATGAAAACATGTTAAAGCATATTTATGTAATATTCATATTTAATAAAGGTTTTAACTATGTATTTACTGTAAATAAATACTTATGTTCTAAGTATTTATAAATAAATATGCCTATATATATATATATATATATATATATATATATATATATATATATATATATATATATATATATATATATATATATATATATATATATATATATATATATACAGTATATATATATATATATATATACAGTATATATATATATATATATATATATATATATATATCTATATATAATCATCTATATTTTTTCCCTCTCCCATTTTTTCCCTTGCCATTTATCTGCCCTTTAGTTATTGAGGGTTTATTAAGAGTTTAGTTTTTGTTTAGGTGGGTTATTGGGGGGGGGGGGGGGGGGGAGAGTAAAAAATAAAAAAAAACATTTACAAAAAATAAATAAATTACGGTTTGATACCCCCTTTTCATATTTTTGTGCACACTCTTTTAGTTTAAAGGGTCAGTTAACCCCATGTTATCTATAATTAAGCAAATTATGCCATCCTTGCATCTGACACAGATCTCACTGACACTGCGTCAGAATTTGACCCAGGCCAATACAGTGTCATCTCAGGCAGTATCCCTGAGGCTCCTGTATCTGTCATGGCTGGTCCGCCCCCTAAAAACTTTAGCTACTGATGCTAAAAGCCCTAGCACATCTTTAAGTTATATAAATAAATCGAATTGCTGCTGGTACCCCACTGATGCCACATAATTAAAAAGATTCTGGGCCCTAAACCTATGTATGGGTATTATTTAAAAAAAATCCTACTGGAGCAAAGATCCAGTTTTAGAGACCCTCATATTCTCAAATACAATTACAAGGACACAATATGAAATGCTGTTGCGCTTTATGCACTTTAGCGACAACAGCATTTGCTCCCCTGAAGATCACCACAGAGTTGACAGATTGTATTAAATTTGGGCCTTATTAACCCTGCTGAGCCATATACGCCACAATAAATGTATCAATAGATGAGTCCCTAATGAAACTTAAAGGGAGGCTGAGGTTTAGGCAATACATCCCATCTAGAAAATCTAGAGTGGAAGTGGATATACCTGGGCCTTTTGGGTGTATGAGGTTAAAAAAACCACATTTATCTTCCCGGTTGCCTAGACTATGTGGGAACCAGTACCAAAATTGTTCGGGACCTATTTAACCCCCTTTTGAACAAAGGGTACCATCTGGATAATTTTTATACCAGTGTTCCTTTGTTCTGTATTCTTTATTGTTTAGATAACTTGGCCTGTGAGACAATATGTAAATATCAAAAGAGGTTCCAAAAAAATTGTCCGATATATGATTAAAAAGGGGGTCAACCTCAGTTTTGTGCCAGGGGGAGCTGCTAGCAGTAAAATTTAGGGATAAAAAGGACATGTTCATGATTACAACAATCCATAATGAGAGCACTGTCACTGTCCGCGGCAAAGCTGAGGTTCTAAGAAAACCAGTGTGTATTAAGGAATATAATAAACACATTTTGGTGTTGATCTTGCTGATCAGTTACTGCAGCCATACCTTGCTATGAGGAAGAACAGGGCTTGGTATAAAAAGGTTGCAATTTATATAATGCACAATGCTATACATTCATATATTTTGTATAAAAAACAGCCCTGGAAATATATGTATCTTCCTCCAGTATCAGCTCCAGATAATAGCACTTCATTTTTAAAATTCCTCCAAAATTCCTCCAAACCCCAAATAAGGCAAAGTCCCAAAGGTGCTGCAGAGTGTGCTCAAGTAAGGGTACAAGGAGAAATACAATGTACTACTGTCCTGAATGCCTTTCACAGCCTGCCCTCTGCCTTGGCAGCTGTTTTAAAGAATTTAATTTGGCTGCCAATCTTAAAATTATTTTTTGTATGTAAGCAGCCCATTTTTATTTATACTGGATTCTTGCCCCCAAATCTTACTTTAGTTTAAGGATTCTGAAATTTTACCCAACGATTGCCCAAAAACTAGGTCAAGGTGGGGTACTATGCTTAGTGGGGCATATCATAATAGTCCTGATTTAAGTCTGGGGGTTTCAGAAAAACCAAATGAAAAATGGGCCCAGTAAATACATCTTGCAAAATTACAAGTCTGTAATCTAAAAAAAAATGACTGCACTGAAATGCCATCCTATAATTGCCCGAGAACCAGGTCAAGGTGTACATTGGGGGTACTGCTATGCTCAGTGGGGGTATATCATGATGGTCCTGATTTGTGTCTGGAGGCTTCACAAAAACTCCAAATGAGAAATGAGCCCGGTAAATACATTTGGCAAAATTACACATCTGGAATCTAAAAAATTGGCTGCTGGGTGCACTGAAATGCCACCCTATAGTTGCTCAAGAACCAGCTCAAGGCATTCGTTGGGGGTACCGCTGTAAAATGAGGAGTTGTAAAATGCAAATAAGTGGATTTTACAGTAAATCGGGCATTTCATGTTTGCAAAATTCATAACGAAAATGTGATTTGTCAGAAAAACACGCTTCCACTAGATTAATCAGCTATTGGTTGTGAAATGCCAACATGAACAGACTTACTATACCCCATATGTTGTAGTCTTGGGTGTAAAAATGGTATGTCATGATGGGGGTCTTCTAATGAATTTCTGGAATTTGTGCAATTTATATTTAGAACATTCTGCAAGAACAGGGATTCTTGTAGGTACATGATATATGTATGATTTTTGTATTGCAATGCTCATATGTACAATTTAATCATTATCATTAATGGTTAATCTACAAATGTTTCTACCTATGATAATAAGATCCCTACGGGGCGCTAGTCTAGTAAATTTGTTGCATGTAACACAACCCAAAATATATATCAATCAAAATCAAATTGTGAACCACAAGTCAGACTGAAAATTAGAAGTAACTTATACTTAAACAATAAGTCCAATATGTTTCTTTTCTCGAAAGTGTGAATGTTTATATAAACAGTTACAATGCAAAAATCCCATATATCTGCATAACACAAATGAAGGCTGCTCCTCTTCATTTCTCTACTCCAAACTAAAAACTCTACAAGTATAAACAAACAAAGAGGGCACCTTATGTGTATATCACTAGTTTCATCATACACAGAGCAATGGGTGCAGATAGAAGATACTCACATATAGTTGCAGCACCCTAGTGTTCTGATGGAGGTGTACTGGAGATTCACAGTGCTCCAGCTCACTGTATCCAGGCTGCTGGTACTCCCAAAGTTGTTCCATGTAGCAACTCCTCATTAAAAGGTAGCAGGAAACGTACACTTGGACTAGATGTCATTTAAAATAAATATTTTAATAAAAACAGCAATGAAACCAATTAAACCAATGTGTACAATCAGAAGCAAACTCAACAGCATATGTCCCCTCACATGCAATGCATTTCTCAGCTAGCATGCCATTTCATCAGGCAGGTTTTAACAAATGCATCAAGCTACCTTAAAAAACAAGTAACAGCCAATCAAAAAGTACCTAATTCCAGAGCCAAATCTATCTCCACCCTTACCTATAGCATACCTCTATAAGGATTATATTTCAAACATCCTTGTAGCCCCATTGATGTATAATACATATACAAAAACAATTGAAAAATATATTAAAAGAATTAACTAAACAAATCTCTGTGGAAATGTTAAAGAAGCTCAGCCCAAATAAGTGACGCTGTGTCCCATATGTCATAAACTGGTCACATGACTAATATATCTGACCATTGGCCAATCGGCCTTATGACTAAATATACATGTGGAAAAATATCCACTCCATATAAACAACTCTGTCTAATCACTCCTCCATACAGGGCGCCATGTTTCATTGTTTCTTTTGGTCTTCAATGTGTTATGTTACCAATGTATCATATTAATAGGCCAATAGGCCTTATATCTCAAAAAACTTCAATGTAACACCCCGCCCCCTGGGATAGATTACCTACTCGTATCCCAGTGTGTGCTCCACCCACTATAAACACAAAGTGTACAAAAGAAGTCAGTTGACTGACTGTCAATCCATGTACACTTCTTTTGCAGCACATTGATAGTGTGCTAAGTTGTGATAACAGTGGGTGGTGCACTCACTGGGATACGAATAGGTAATGTACTCCAGTGGGCTGGTTGTCACATCGAAGTCTTGTGAGCTATAAGGCCTATTGGCTTATCAATATGATACATTGGTCATGTGACCCGTTGAAGACCAATAGAATCAATCTATCAATATATTCTAAAAAAGGGGCTGACCTGTAAAGTGCTGATGAGTGGCAGTGAGTCTCCCATAGGAAGTAATAGCGATCACGACTTCTGCAAAACTCAGCCGACTTCGCCACTCATCGGCACTTTCAGCAGAGGGGCTGTTTTTTAAATGTTCCGTCACAGACAGTGCACTCACTGAAACAAAACAAAAATTCTGTGTAGGAACACTTGAAATAGTACATACATAACCTAACTGTCACTAAACCTACACTACCTGTCTCACACTATAAAGTCTCGTCACTGAAAAGGTGGTGAGGCAAACATGTCTGAAACCCTACATGTAACCTGCAGGGCTGCCCTTGGAATATATCGCTCTACTGGTATTGTATCTCAATTAAAATGTAGGTTACTCCCCTGGAACGCCCAGCTAACTCCGACAGAACGCCTATGTTTACGTCATGTCTTCACTATAACTGACTAATAAAGACAATAAAAAATCTTCCTATTATAGCTATAGGAGCAATGTCGATACATTTACGTATAGAATGTTTAAATGATATGCATTTTCTTGTCAAATGTATAGTAATTTAAGTATTGTATTGTTTTTAAAAATATTTTTTAATAATAAAAGAGCACACAAAAAATATTTTAAATCTATAGAATAATTAAATTAATATGTATTATTCAAGAAAATGCTTATCATTTAAACATTTTATATAAATGTAATGGAACTCTTAAATATTAACCCCTTACACACCCTTACCCCCAGCACAACCTAGACCAGCTACACTATTCACCCCTAATCTTTCATAACCTATTAACTAAACACCACCTAATCGTTTAACCCCTCTGAACTACCACCACCCCTCACCACAAACATCCCCAAACCTATTAAATCCTAACAGCTAAACCCCCAGACCCCAAAATGTAAACCTCCTAAGTTACAGAAAATAAAAAATACTAACATTACAAAAAAAAAAAGACATTACCAAAAAGAAAACCACAACACTACCAAAGATAACAAAAAGCAAACAGTAAGGCCTATCATAAATTTAAACTCCCCTTTAAAAAAAGCCCACCCTAAAATAAAAGTTCTATACTAACACTAAAACCTACTCTAAAAATTGCCCTAAAAAGGGCATTTTGTATGTCATTGCCCTAAAGTGATTTAGCTCTTTTACTTTCAAAAATAAAGTCATATTATAAAAAAATCTACCCTAAAAATCCCTATTTTAAAACCAAAGTAATCCCCGTAATTAAAAAGCCTATCTGAAAAAAACCTAAACTAACCTTTTTTTTAGGATAGGGATTTTTTAGGGTATGCCCTAACAAATGCTCTTATCAGGGCAATTTTTAGTTTAGGTTTCTAAAGATTAAGATTGGGGGTGGTGAATTTTCTTAGTTTTTTTTTCCCCCTAAGTAAAAGTGCTAAAATACCCTACAAAATACCCTTTTCAGGGTTTTTTTTTTTTTTTAGAGTAGGATTTAGTGTTACTATAGGGATTTTTTTATTTTGTGGCAGGCTTTTTTTAAGGGGACGTTTTTGGTATGTTTTTTTTCCGGTAATGTTTTTATCTTAGTGTTTTTTCAATTTCGGTAACTTAGGGAGTGAAAGGTTAGGAGTCCTGCAGGGTTTATATGTTAGGGGTTAAGTAGAGAGGTGTCAGGGTGCCAGAAATCAGACTGTGACGAGAAGTGCAAAAATAATCACACCTTTATTAATAACAAAAAATAATAAAAAGTCCACAAGTCAAATAACAACCCAGGAGTCAAAACCAGAGCTGGTAGTCAGATGAGCCGAGTCAGGAGCCAAAGTGAATAGTCAGACAAGCCGGAATCAGGAACAAGGAAAAACAGCAGAGTCAGGAACAAGCCAGGGATCAGGAACCAGGAAGAATGTCAGACAGCCAGGTAATACACAGGAACTCTCACAAACAGGTCTGAGAGAACGCAAAGGCAAAGCATACTGAACAGAGGCCCTTTAAATAATAAGTGATGACATCACTATTCTGAGACTGCATCCTGTCTCACACAGATGATGCACACCAGTCTGGCCATAAAAAGAAGTGCAGGAAATGAGCAGTATCCCCCACAATGCACCATAGTCAGCAAGAGAGGTAAGTAAAATGGCTGCCAGCAGCACATGGCAAACAAAACAGAGAAAAAACCCTGACAGTACCCTCCCCTCAACGACCCCTCCCCCACGGGAGGACAAAAGGCTTATTGTGGAAACGGGCATGGAAGGCACGAAGGAGGGCGGGACCATGAAAATCAGAGGAGGGAACCCAAGAACGCTCCTCCGGACCGTAGCCCCTCCAGTGAACCAAATACTGTACACGGCCCCTAGACATACGAGAGTCAATAATGCTGCTGACCTCATACTCCTCATGGTTGTCAACAAAGATAGGACGGGGACGAGGCAACACAGTGGTAAACCGATTAGAAACCAATGGTTTCAAGAGGGAGACATGAAAAACATTGGAGATGCGCATTGCAGGAGGAAGGTCAAGAGCGTAGGCCACAGGATTGACCCGTCAAAGTATTCGAAAAGGACCAACATAACGGGGAGCCAGTTTATTGGAAGGCACATGAAGGTTCAAGTTGCAGGAGGACAGCCAAACTCTCTCACCAACCTGGTAGGAAGGTGCGGGCAGACGCCTACGATCAGCCTGGAACTTTTGGCGCTGCATAGAACGATGAAGGCAATCCTGAATCTGCACCCAAGTGGAACGGAGTTGCCGTAGATGCTCCTCCAAAGCTGGAATACCCTGAGACATGAATGAATCGGGCAACAAGGATGGTTGAAACCCATAATTCGCCATGAACGGGGATAACTTGGAGGAAGCATTAATAGCACTATTACGAGCAAACTCTGCCCAAGGTAACAGTTCAGACTAATTATTGTGGTGATCTGAGACATAGCAACGGAGAAACTGTTCCAGAGCTTGATTAGACCGTTCTGCAGCACCATTGGATTGAGGGTGATATGCCGAGGAGAAGGAAAGCTGGATCCCCATTTGAGCACAAAAGGAACACCAAAATCTGGAGACAAACTGGCTACCCCGGTCTGACACTATAATCTTGGGTAACCCATGTAAACGGAAGACCTCCCGGGCAAAAATTGAAGCAAGCTCCTGAGCGGTAGGCAACTTCATCAAGGGAATGCAATGTAAAAATTTAAAAAAACGGTCAAGCACCATAAGGATAACAGTATTGCCATTGGAAACAGGGAGCTCGATAATGAAGTCCATGGAAAGATGTGTCCAAGGATGCTCACCATTAGCAATAGGTTGAAGAAGACCCACAGGAAGACGTTGAGGAGTCTTATTCTGTGCACAAACTGAGCAGGAGGAAACATACGCAGCAACATCAGAACGAAGACCTGGCCACCAGAATTGTCGAGTGACAGACCAAATCATTTGGTTCTTGCCTGGGTGACCTGCGGCTTTAGGATAGTGGTAAGTGTGCAAAAGTTTAGTTCGAAGATTCTCAGGAACAAAACACTTACCACTAGGTTTCTCAGGAGGTGCATTGGTTTGTGCAGACAGGATCTCCTCCCCCAAGGGAGAAGTCAAATTAGTACGTATGGTAGCTAAAATATGGTCAGGAGGTATAACAGGAGTAGGTACAGACTCCTCCTTGGACAGAGGTGAAAATTGAAGAGAGAGGGCATCAGCCCTAACATTCTTACTGCCAGGCAGGTAGGAGACCATATATTTAAACCGAGACAAAAATAGCGCCCATCTGGCCTGTCGGGGTGGCAAAAGTTTTGCTTCAGATAGATAAGTTAATAAATTCTTGTGGTCAGTAAGAATGAGCACTGGCACGCTAGTACCCTCGAGAAGATGCCTCCATTCCTTGAGTGCCAAAATTATGACCAGTAATTCCCTGTCGCCAATTTCATAATTGCACTCCGCTGGAGACAATTTCTTAGAGAAGAAACCACACGGATGCAAGGAACCATCAGGACGTTGAGACAAGAGGGCACCTACTCCAGTCTCAGACGCATAGACCTCAAGAACAAAAGGCAGGACAGGGTTAGGATGAGCCAGAACTGGAGTGGCAGCAAAGGCAGTCTTAAGACTATCAAAGGCCTTAATGGCAGTAGGTGACCAATGGAGTGGATCATTCTCTTTACGGGTCATGTCTGTGATAAGTTTGACCAAGGAAGAAAAGTTTTTAATAAACTTTCTATAGTAATTGGCGAACCCTAAAAAACGTTGAATAGACCAAAGACCAACTGGGCGAGGCCACTGCAGAACTACAGATAACTTGTCAGGATCCATGGAGAACCCTGCAACGGAGATAACATAACCTAGGAAGGTTACTTGAGTCTGATGGAATTCACATTTCTCAAGTTTACAAAACAGGCCATTCTCACGTACTCTCTGAAGAACCCGTGTAACATCAGAACGATGAGCCTTAAGTGTGGGTGAGTGTATGAGGATATCGTCTAAGTACACCACAACACACTGTTGCAACATATCTCGTAGGACATAATTAATAAATTCCTGGAAAACAGCAGGAGCATTACATAGGCCAAAGGGCATTACAAGATATTCATAATGCCCGCTCCTGGTGTTAAACGCTGTTTTCCATTCATGGCCCTTCTTGATCCTAACGAGATTGTATGCTCCTCTCAAATCAAGTTTAGTAAAGACCGTAGCTCCCTTGAGGTGGTCAAAGAGTTCCGTAATGAGAGGAATAGGGTAAGCATTCTTAATGGTAAGACGATTAAGACCCCTATAATCGATGCATGGTCTTAACTCGCCACCCTTTTTCTTCACAAAGAAGAAGCCAGGCCTTGCAGGAGAGCAGGATTTGCGGATGATCCCCCGTGACAAAGCATCGGCAACATACGACTCCATAGCACAATTCTCTGTAACAGACAGAGGGTAAACCCGGCCCGAGGAGGAATGGCTCCGGGTTTCAGGTCTATGGTACAATCGTAAGACCGGTAAGTAGGCAACATACCGGCACGCACCTGGTCAAAAACGTCTAGGAACTCTCGGTACTCCTCTGGCAATTAAGATACCGAAGAAGTGCACAAGACTTTAACTGGTTTCCGAAGACAAGTGGAAATACATTGCGGGAACCATGACAAAATTTCGGACCTGCACCAGTCGAGACTGGGATTGTGCTTTTGGAGCCAGGGATAACCCAGAACAACCGGAAAATGCGGAGAGTTTATCACCTGGAACTGGAGGGTTTCAAAATGGAGAGCCCCAACAGCCATGGACAACGGAGCAGTTTTGTGAGTAACGAGTGCGGGCTGAAGGGGCCTGCCATCAATGGCCTCAATAGCAAGCGGAACGGACCGAGGCAAAACAGGAATGGAGTGCTTTGATACAAAAGCACTGTCAATGAAATAGCCCACAGCACTGGAGTCAACAAGAGCCTGGGTGACTATGGAGGTGTCCACCCAGGAAAGGACAACAGTGACCAAAGGTTTCTCCTTTAGCGGTTCCAGGGACGAGGATAAACCACCCAAGGTCTGCTCCCGACAGGACCTTAGGTGTGAGCGTTTCCCGGCCATGTAGGACAATACTTCAAAAGGTGGCTCTGTAACCCACAATAGAGGCAGAGCCCCTCCCTCCTTCTAAAGGCCCTCTCCGCCGCGGAGCAGACACGTGAATCCCAACTGCATCGGCTCAGCAGTACCTGGTGACTCTGGACCAGGAGACATGGAAGGAGAGGGAGGCATGGGTGGGAATGAACACTAAAGAGACCATGGAACAGGAGGCTTCTGCAAGCGCTCCTTGAAAGAGGGTCTCTCTCTGAGTCTGATGTCAATTAGGATCAAAAAAGACACCAATGCCTCGAGATACTCTGGTAAATCTCTGGCAGAAACTTCGTCTTTAATTGCATCAGAGAGCCCATGAAAGAAGGCGGCAACAAGGGCTTCATTGTTCCAACCAACCTCTGCGGCAAGCGTACGGAGCTCAATAGCATACTGAGCAACAGATCTTGTACCTTGATGAATGGACATGAGTCGTTTAGCAGCAGAGGAGGAGCGAGCCGGAACATCAAATACCCTTCAAAAGGAGGCCACAAATTCAGGGTAATTTGAAATCACAGGTTTATTAGTCTCCCACAAGGGATTAGCCCAGGCAAGAGCTGTGTCAGAGAGTAACGAGATGAGAAATCCCACCTTAGCTCTGTCAGAGGGAAACGCCTGAGGTAACATCTCAAAGTAAATGCCCACCTGGTTCAAAAACCCTCTGCACTGAATAGGATCGCCTCCATATCGCTGAGGTAGAGGTGCAGAACCGGACATGCTCCTGGTAGGACTAGGTGCAGCAGTGGAAACAGGAGCAGCCATAACTTGGTCCAAATGTAGAGTGCGAGTCAGCAGGGTTTGCAGGGCTAGTGCAAATTGATCCAAGCGGTGATCCTGTTCATCCATTCTGGAAATGATGGCAGGTAAAGGTGGATTATAAGCACCATCAGGATTCATGGCCTTTGCGTAATGTCATGGTGCCAGGAATCAGACTGAGACGAGAAGTTCAAAAATAACACCTTTATTAATAACAAAAAATAATGAAAAGTCCACAAGTCAAATAACAAGCCAGGAGTCAAAACCAGAGCTGGTAATCAGATGAGCCGAGTCAGGAGCCAAAGTGAATAGTCAGATGAGCCGTAATCAGGAACAAGGAAAAACAGCAGAGTCAGGAACAAGCCAGGGATCAAGAACCAGGAAGGACGTCATACAGCCAGGTAATGCACAGGAACTCTCACAAACAGGTATGAGACAATTCAAAGGCAAAGCATACTGAACAGAGGCCCTTTAAATAATAAGTTATGACATCATAATTCTGAGAATGCATCCTGTCTCACACAGATGATGCACACCAGTCTGGCCATATAAGGAAGTGCAGGAAATGAGCAGCATCCCCCACAATGCACCATAGTCAGCAAGAGAGGTGAGTAAAATGGCTGCCAGCAGCACATGGCAAACAAAACAGGGAAAAAACCCTGACAAGAGGGGTGTTTGGCAGAGGGATTGTGATACTGTAGTGGATTAGGGGTTAATAGGATAGGGGGTGATTGCAGTGAGCTTTTGTTGGTTTAGGGGTTAAGTAGAGTAGGGGTGTTTATGGTGGGTTTGTGGCGGTGTAGGAGTTAAGGGGTAAATAGGTTAGGGGGTGATTGCAGGGGGTTGTGGCAATTTAGGGATTTAAGTAGAGTAGGGGTGATTGTGTTGGGCTTGTGGTGGTTTAGGGGTTAAGTAGAGTAGGGGGGATTGTGGTGGGCTTGTGGTTTTTTAGGTGTTAATTAGCATAAGGGTGATTGTGGTGGGCTGTTTATGGGTAATAGGTATATTTATTTCAAAGGGATCCTTTACTATGCGTTGGTAATGTCGGTGGCAATGCCTGTTGGAATAAATCACTAGCATTGCCACCCATTGGGATGTATAGTAAAATGCCTCTCTGCGATGCCGCCTTTTAATAATGGTGTCTGCAGCTTGGAATCTTTTGTTGGTTGGCTCGACATCGTGGCGTATCCCTTTGGAATATTTTGCCACTTCACAGCACTTACGATCACCGTAATCAGCAGGGGGAAGGTTGAATTTTAGAATTAGTGGGGAATTAGTGGGGTAGCACATTTTGGATTTTTGCCCTGGGAGCCAGATTATCTAGAAATGGCCCTGGTAGAGATCAAAAATGTTTTTGTGCTTATATTACTAGTGAGCTGACATCTGCATAGCACGGGTGCATTGATTTCTTCAGAAAATAGACTTCTATGGGGAGATGCAGTAAAATTCATGTAGGGTAACACTTGTAGTGGAATTAATGTGCATTTAGTTCTGTGCTATAATATTTCAATGAACATACACCTTTGAACCCTTCTCTGTCCCACCCCTTGTCATATACAATATCCCTTTAATTCTGCCACAAAGCCTTCTTCATTAATAAACCTTTGTTTACTATGTATTAAGTGGTAAATTAAACATAAACTACAATCCTATTCTTTATCTTTATTATTTTTTATTCTTATCTTTATTCTTCATTTTTGTTTTCAGATGCACTAAAGCAATGCTTCGTTATTATTATATTTCTATAGCCCCCTCCGACCGCCTCTGCAAAATAAACCTGTTTTCTATTGAGGTGACGTTTTCACCTCTAAACCAATAAGAGATCTAGCCATATGACACTTCTTTTTGTTTGTTTGTTTGTTTTTTTGGCTTACAGTGGTGTGAATTGGTTTTGTGGTGTCAGGATTCTGTCTTGGAGGATATTAGATTTCTAGATTTTGGGGTGTCAGAATGACAGTGACACTGGTATGTGTAATTTACTAGGCATGGGGGAAATCTGTGTAAATCCTTATTTGTGTGTGTTGTACTTTCACACTGATATATCTAGTGTCACAAATAGCCAAATGCCACAGTCTGCAGCCATATTTGGCTTTCATTTAGCAAACAAATGCTGAATTCTAAAATTTCAGCCATGCCTATAATTTACCACACAGTGCTTATTCCTTAAAGGGTTACTAACTTTTTTCTTTTTTAGCCAAAATGGAACCCACATTTCAACACAAATATATAAACAATAAATAACTGACCTATTTTGATTCTGAAACAAAGCTGCATAACGGCATTAAACCAAGTTTATTATTTGATGATGACACATAATCCAGCCCCTCCAATATATCCTATCGAATCTCGATTTTGCGCACTTTAATTCTTCAAATAGCGCATGCGTGTTTGCTCTGGGGGAAACTGAAATTACCCATATAGTAATCAGCGTCATGCTTACGCATTGGTCATCAAGAGAGTGACATATTCAATGATGGTTTGCGCTATCTTGCGCATGCGCATCACGGCCAACCGCCACCATCTTCCAACTAGGGTGTCAACCCTGATTAGACAATGCTGAAAGCTACCAATGGAGTGGATTTGGAAAGGGTTAAAAATTCAGAGACACTTTTCTGCAAAACGGTAAGTATTTGAAACAGATAGGGCATTGTAAAGGACTTTATTTTTGTACATTTTTTGCATTGGTCAATAGTTATTTTCTGACTTCAGTGTCCCTTTAAGCTGGTAAATAAATGTGTCATTCAGCAGGTGCAGGAAATCTGGTTATACTCAGAAATATCACATAGATGTGTAATATTCAGTGACTTAAAGGGACTTAATACTTATATGCTAAATCACTTGAAAGTGATGCAGCATAACTGTAAAAAGCTGCCAAGAAAATATCACCTGGGCATCTCTATGTAAAAAAGTAGGATATTTTACATCAAAATTTCTTCAGCTCACCAGAGTAAGTGCTGTGTAAACATTTATACTTTAGTTACTGCCCTACTGCAAGTTGAAAACCCCCCAAAACAATAGCTAATCAGCATCAGCAGTGCTGAGGTAATGCTTTGCCTTTGCTGTGATCTCATGAGATTTAATAGAACTTACTTAAACGGAATAGGAAATTAACATGACAGTGCCTGCACATTCCAGGTGCACACTCTCTAACTTGTCCTGGGACAAGCATCCTGACTGGCTACTTAAAGTCTCATTACAATGGGGTGTGAATATTTAGGAAACTTAAGTAAAATATCTTCCTTTTTTACATAGAGATGTTTAGGTTATATTTTCTAGTCAGCTTTTTACAGCTATGCTGCATAACCTTCATGTGCTTCAACATTTGGGTAGCATGGCCCTTTAAATGGACATAAAATGGACATGAAACCCAATTTTTTTCTTTCATGATTCAGGTTAGCGCATACAATTTTATACAACTTTCCACTTTACTTCTGTTATCAAACTTACATAATTCTATTGTTATCCTTTATTGAAGGAGCTGCTATGCACTGTAGGAAGGTAGCTGAACCCATCTGGTGTGAACCAATGACAAGAGGCATTTATGTGCAGCCACCAATCAGCAGCTAGTTTCCAGTAGAGCATTAATGCTCCTAAGCCTACCTAGGTATGCATTTCAACAAAGGATTTCAAGAAAACAAAGCAAATTCAACAATAGACATAAGTTGGAAAGTTGTTTAAAATCACATGCTGTATCTAGAAAATAAAATGGGTTTCATGTTTCTTTAATAGGGAAATAATAGTAAAAAAAAGAGATTTTCTATAAGCAAGGTGCTGTGGACCGCTAATTGTGGAACTTGACGTTAAGAGATTTAGCAGTATCCCTGGTTGTCACAGGCACCGGGAAATACTCTGATTGCTGTGCTATACCTAATGTGCTATAATTCCAGTTCACATTTGCGTGCGCTGGTATTACGAGTGGAGAGCAAATATTGCGCTCGTGAAAGCACAATTTTTGCCCTCCACTCTTAATTTGGCCTTATATGTAATGTATTAGAAACTTGCATTTGCTTTCAGAATTATAGCTGAAAATATTAATATAACAGCTGCATATGAGCAGGAAGGAAGTGGCTAGATCCCACACTTGTTTGCATGCAGCTCATGATTTTAATAATTGGAAACATTTTTGTTTTTAAAATAAGGCACAGAAAATGTATGCGCCAGCCAACAGAACAATCACTCTCTTTAAATGTGACACATTATTTAGTGGCTACAGCCAAACATAATGTGCACTGTGGTACTGAGCACGTTGCTTATGATAGTGGTAATTATGACTATGAGCAGCCATGGTATTTGGATGCATCATATCTACATATGCCCCTTCAAACAGTGAGAACTTTTACTAGAAACATTTTGTTGTTAGAAGTATATTACAAACATGCTTATATTCAAAATGTATATTCAAGACAGATTTAAAACAGAATGTAACATTTTGGGGTTTCCCCCCTTAATCATACATGCCTCTTTAAATGTATTTTGGTGCCAATCTCATTATTATTAATCCTCTGTTGCCATCTAGTGGGCTTTTTATTACATGCATAATTCAGAAAATGTCAACACCAATTTGGATACTTAGTTACAATTGTGAATAGATACATTATTTATCACTATCAGCTAGATTACGAGTTTAGTGTTATGAGTCAAATAGCAGCGTTGTGGAACATAACACATCATTTCCCCTAACGCAGCCATTACAAGTCTTGTCGGTATAGGTGTTCCGCAAGCCTTTTAGCCTGTAACACAACGTCAGTACCGCACTCCTAAAAATTACATTTTTTAATGGGACTTCCATAGCGCCGGTATTACCAGTTTTGCGTTCTGGCTAAAAAAACGGCGTTACAGCCTAAAACGACAAGATCTGTACCGCCATCTAAAGTCAGTAGTTATGAGTGTTACGCTACAAATCTGTAACATAAAACTCATAACTAAACTGCTACAAAGTACACTAAACACCCATAAACTACCTATTAACCCCTAAACCAAGGCCCTCCCGCATCACAAACACTATAATAAATTTATTAACCCCTAATCTGCCGCTCCCGACATGGGCGCCACTAAAAAGTTTAATTAACCTCTATTTCACTGCTCCCTGACATCGTCACCACTATACTAAAATTATTAACCCCTAAACCACCGCCCTCCCGCATCGCAAACACTATTTAAATATTATTAACCCCTAATCTGCCGTCCGCCCACACCGCTGCTATAATAAACCTATTAACAACTAAACCGCAAGTCCCCCACAACGAAATATACTAAAATAAACTATTAACCCCTAAACCCCGAAAGCCCCCCACAACGATATAAACTAATTTAAACTATAAACCCCTAAACCTAATGCCCCCTTACTTTATATTAAAATTACAATGTTCTATCGTAAATTAAATCTTACCTGTCAAATTAAAAAAACTAAGTTTAAACTAACAATTAAACTAATATAATTATAAAACTAAAATTAAACTAACTACCAATTAAAATAAACTAAACTACACATTAAAAAAATCCTAACACTACTACTACAAAAAAAAAATATTAAGTTACAAAATATAACAAACACTAAATTACGGAAAATAACAAATGAAATAATTAAAAATAAAAAAGAATTACACCTAATCTAATAGCCCTATCAAAATAAAAAAGCCCACCCAAAATAAAAAAAAAACCTAGCCTACAATAAACTACCAATGACCCTTAAAAGGTCCTTTTGTAGGGCATTGTCCCAAAGATAATAGCTCTTTTACCTGTAAAATAAAATACAAAGACCCCCAACAGTAAAACCCACCACCCAACCAACCCCCCAAAATAAAAAATCTAAATCTAAAAAAAATTAAGCTACCCATTGCCCTGAAAAGGGCATTTAGCTCTTTTACTGCCCAGACCCTAAACTAAAAAATAAACCCACCCAATAAACCCTTAAAAAAAATTAACACTAACCCCCTGATGTTCCACTTACAGTTTTTGTCCCACTTGAACAATCTTCATCCGGAGTTAAAGTCCTAATCCAGGCGGCGAGAAGTCTTCATCCAGACGGCCTCTTCAATCTTCATCCCAGCGGCAAAGTCCTGATCCAAGCGACGAGAAGTCTTCATCCAAACGGCATCTTCTATCTTGATCCCGGAGGCACGGAGCGGGTCCATCCTGAAGACATCCGGCATGGAGCATCCTCTTCATACGGTCGCAAAAATGCAAGGGACGTGATTAAAAATGGAGTTCCTTGCATTCCTATTGGCTGAAACATTTGAATCAGCCAATAGAATGAGAGCTGCTAAAATCCTATTGGCTGTTCAAATTAGCCAATAGGATTTGAGCAGCTCTCATTCTATTGGCTGTTCCAATCAGCCAATATGATCTGAGCTCTCATTCTATTGGCAAATTGGATGAAGATTGAAGAGGCCGTTTGGATGAAGACTTCTCGCTGCCTGGATGAGGACTGTAAGTGGATAGTCAGGGGGTTAATGTTAGGTGTTTTTAAGGGTTTATTGGGTGAGTTTTATTTTTTAGTTTAGAGTTTGGGGTGGGGTGGGGGTTTGTAATGTTAGTGGGTCTTTGTAATTTGTTTTCAGGTAAAAGAGCTTCTATCTTTAGGGCAATGCCCTACAAAAGGCCCTTTTAAGGGCCATTGGTAGTTTATTCTAGATTAGGTTTTTTATTTTGGGGTGTTTTTTATAGGTATTAGAATAGGAATATTTTTTTTATTTTTGATAATTTGTTTATTTTGTGTAATGTATATTCTTAGGGGGTGTTTTATTTTTTTGTAGCAAAAGAGCTGTTTCACTTAGGGCAATGCCCTACAAAGGGCCCTTTTAAAGGCCCCTAAAAGGCCCTTTTAAGGGCCCTTGGTAGTTTGGGTGGTGGGGGTTTGTATAGTGTTAGGGGGTGTTTGTATTTTTTTTGGAGTAAAAGAGCTGTTTCACTCAGGGCAATGCCCTATAAAAGGCCTTTTTATTCTAGATTAGCCTTTTTATTTTTATTTTTTTATTTTTTTTTAAAAAAAAGGGTATTAGGGTACTAGAATAGGAATAATCTTTATTTTTTTGGATAATTTCGTTTTGTTTTTTGTAATGCTAGGATTTTTTATTTTTTTTAATGGTAGGTTTTTTAATTGTTTGTAATGATAGGTTTAGTGTGAGGCAGGTTAAGTTTTATTTCACAGGTAAGTTTGTATTTATTTTAACTAGGTAGTTATTAAATAGTTACTAGTCTACCTAGTTAAAATAAATACAAACTTACCTGTGAAATAAAAATAAAACCTATTAGTTATATTGTAGCTAGCTATTTCACAGGTAAGTATTAAGTTTTAAATTGGAATTATTTTGTTACACCTAGATTACGAGTTTTGTGGTAAACTGAAAAAGCTGCGTTAGCTGGTCCTAACCCTGCTTTTTCACTATCGCTGGTATTACGAGTCTTGCAGGTTTAGGGTCACCGCGCACTTTTTTTGCCTTCCCGCAAATCCACTTATGTAAATTGCGTATAGTCTAATTTCAATGGGACTTGTATAGCGCCGGTACTACAAGTCAGTCCTGGGAGGCCAAAAAGTGAGCGGTAGACCCTCTCCTGTCAAGATTGGTACCACATTTTAAAGTCAGTAGTTATGAGTTTTACACTACAAAGCCGTAGCATAAAACTCATAACTAAAGTGCTAAAAAGTACACTAACACCCATAAACTACCTATTAACACTAAAATAAATTTTTTAACTCCTAATCTCCCGCTCCGGACATCGCCGCCACTCCCGCCTCGCAAACATTAGTAAAATATTATTAACCCCTAAGCTGCCGCCCCTAACATCACTGCCACCTACATTATACTTATTAACCCCTAATCTGTCGCCGCCACTATTCTAAATTTATTAACCCTTTAAACCTAAGTCTAACCCTAACCCTAACACCCCCAAACTTAAATATAATTTAAAAAAATCAAAATAAAATTACTATCATTAACTAAATTATTCCTATTTAAAACTAAATACTTACCTATAAAATAAACCCTAAACTAGCTAGAATATAACTAATAGTTACATTGTATCTAGCTTAGGGTTTATTTTTATTTTACAGGCAAGTTTGTATTTATTTTAACTAGGTAGAATACTTATTAAATAGTTATTAACTATTTAATAACTACCTAGCTAAAATAAATACAAATTGACCTGTAAAATAAAACCTAACCTAAGTTACACTAACACCTAACACTACACTACAATTAAATACATTCCCTACATTAAATACAATTAAATAAATTAAATTAAATTAGCTAAATCACAAAAATAAACACTAAATGACAAGATAGTTAAACTAATTACACCTAATCTAAAAGCCCTATCAAAATAAAAAAAGCTCACCCAAAATAATAAAACCCCCTAGCCTACAATAAACTACAAATAGCCCTTTAAAGGGCTTTTTGCGGGGCATTTCCCCAAATAAATCAGCTCTTTATCCTGTAAAAAAATACAAACAACCCCCACAACAGTAAAACCCACCACCCACACAACAGCCAATAGAATGCCAGCTCAATCCTATTGGCTGATTGGATCAGCCAATAGGATTGAACTTCAATACTATTGGCTGATTGCATCAGCCAATATGATTTTTTTCTACCTTAATTCCGATTGGCTGACTTCTGCCCATCTGGAGGACCACTTTGCCCAGCTTGGATGAAGACTTCTCCCGGCTTCGTTGAGGACTTCGGCCCAGTTGGATAAAGACTTCTGTCGCTTCCTTGAGGATGGATGTCCGGTCTTCAGAACAGTAAGTCGATCTTCAAGGGGATAGGTTTTTTTTAAGGGTGTATTGGGTGGGTTTATTTTTTAGGTTAGGGCTTTGGGCTGCAATAGAGCTAATGCCCTTTTAAGGGCAATGCCCATCCAAATGCCATTTTCAGGGCAATGGGGAGCTTAGGTTTTTTTAGTTAGGCTTTTATTTGGGGGGTTTGGTTGTGTGGGTGGTGGGTTTTACTGTTGGGGGGGTTGTTTGTTTTTTTACAGGATAAAGAGCTTATTTCTTTGGGACAATGCCCAGCGAAAGGCCCTTTTAATCGCTATTTGTAGTTTATTGTAGGCTAGGGGGTTTTATTATTTTGGGTGGGCTTTTTTTATTTTGATAGGGCTCTTTAATTAGGTGTAATCAGTTTAACTATCTTGTAATTTGTTTTTAATTTTCTGTAATTTAGTGGGGGGTGGTCTTTTGTGATTTAGCTAATTTAATTTAATTTATTTAATTGTATTTAATGTAGGGAATGTATTTAATTGTAGTGTAGTGTTAGGTTTTAGTGTAACTTAGGTTAGGTTTTATTTTACAGGTCAATTTGTATTTATTTTAGCTAGGTAGTTATTAAATAGTTAATAACTATTTAATAACTATTCTACCTAGTTAAAATAAATGCAAACTTGCCTTTAAAATAAAAATAAACCCTAAGCTAGCTACAATGTAACTATTAGTTATATTGTAGCTAGCTTAGGGTTTATTTTATAGGTAAGTATTTTGTTTTAAATAGGAATAATTTAGTTAATGATAGTAGGTTTTATTTAGATTTATTTTAATTATGTTTAAGTTAGGGGGTGTTAGGGTTAGGGTAAGACTTAGGTTTAGGGGTTAATAAATTTAGAATAGTGGCGGCGACGTTGGGGGCAGCAGATTAGGGGTTATAAAGTATAATGTAGGTGACGGCGATGTCGGGGGCAGCAGATTAGGGGTTAATAAGTGTAATATTAGGGGTGTTTAGACTCGGGTTCATGTTAGGGTGTTAGGTGTAAACATAACTTTAGTTTCCCCATAGGAATCAATGGGGCTGCGTTACTGAGTTTGACGCTGCTTTTTTGCAGGTGTTTTTTTTTTTCTTAGCCGGCTCTCCCCATTGATTCCTATGGGGAAATCGTGCACAAGCACGTGAGACCAGCTCACCGCTGATTTAAGCAGCGCTGGTATTGGAGTGAAGTGTGGAGCAAAATTTTGCTCTACGCTCACTTTTTTGCCTGTTAATGTCGGGTTTGTAAAAACCCGTAAAACCAGCGCTGTACTTAAGTGAGCGGTGACAAAAAACTGCATGTTAGCCTCGCAGCCCTGTTACCACAAAACTCGTAATCTAGCCGTTAATAATTGTAACTTTAATTTAGCTCTATTTTAATTATGTTAAAGTTAGGGGTGTTAGGGTTAGGTTTAGGGTTACGTTAGGGTTAGGGTTAGGTTTAAGGGTTTAATAAAGTTTAATTTAGGTTGTTGCGATGTGGGGGGCTGGTGGTTTAGGGTTTAATTGGTTTATTTAGTTAATAATTGTAAATTTAATTTGGATCTAATTTAATTAAGTTAAAGTTAGGGGTTGTTAGGGTTAGGGTTACGGTTAGGGTTACGGTTAGAGGTTAATAGTTTAATTTAGATTGTTGCGATGTGGGGGGCTGGCAGTTTAGGGGTTAATAGGTTTATTTAGTGGTAGTGATGTGGGAGGCCAGAGGTTTAGGGGTTAATAGCTTTATTTAGGTGGCGGCGATATCGGGAGTGGCGGAATAGGGGTTAATAACTTTAATATAGTTGCAGCGATGTTGGGGTGCGGCGGAATAGGGGTTAATAATTTTATTTAGGTGGCGGCATATTAGTGGTTAATAACTGTAGGCAGGCGTCGGCGATGTCAGGTGCAGCAGATTAGGGGTGTTTAGACTCGGGTTTATGTTAGGGTGTTAGGTTTATACGTTAGTTTTATTTTCCCCATAGACATCAATGGGGCTGCGTTACGGAGCTTTTGTTTCCGCGATCGCAGGACTTTTTTTTTGCCGGCTCTCCTCATTGATGTCTATGGGGAAAGCGTGCACGAGCACGTCAAACACATTGCTTGTTTTGTGTGCGGTATGGAGCTTAAAAGCACCATATCACCCGCACATATACAGCGCTATATGTAGTTAAATAAAGCGACTTTTGTCACGTTCCTTACTTTCCCTATAGCGCTCAAAACTCGTAATCTAGGTGATTGTGACTTATTAAAAACAAAAAATAATACTAACTACACATTGTATACCTACAGAAAGATATCTGTTGCTAGTGACTGTACATATTTTTGGAAATGTATTGAGTAATTTCCAAAAAATTCTAAAAATAGAGGTGCATCTGTAACTATCTAATGTGCTACCTAGAGTGCCAGCAGTCAAAAAAATCATATTAAACATAGTAGGATAGAAAGGATAGAAAGGACAAAAAACATAATAAGTTTATGTCAAAGAAGGACAAAAGGCTGCACTGTAGATAAAACTGCACTTTATTACAAAAACAAATGAAGTTGGTTGAACACAAGTGGGATATTGATCCTCCAACTGTTATTTCACAAGACCAAACACACTTACACACAAATACCACATAAAAAAGCGACCAGAGCAAACTGTGTGGGTACGTTAAGGTTTCATTCACAAATCCAAAAATAGATGTACCAAGTTATAGCACAACGTAAAACTTACAACTTAATACTTTATAATACAGCCGGCCGATGATATCAACTCTACTAAGTATAACAAGTCCAGTGCAAAGGTATGGGTAGCTGTGAAGGCCCCAAAAAAGTAAAAAAAGACTGTAATTGTAGAGTCCATGACTATAACCGAAAACCAGGCACTTAAGTGTTAAGAAACAAGCACTGGTATATGTATGTATTCTCCCTTTATTTATAGTCTGAGTGACAACTTTATTTTACAATGCAAATCACTTGAACAAACTTCTTGGGTATCCACTTTAAGCTCCTTTAACATCTATGGATATGTGGAGATAATGTACAATCCCATATTACATCTATTCCGGGGGGTGCAAGACTTGAAACAGCTGTACCTAACCTCACCTCAAAAACGCTTGATCCGCCGCTGTAGAAGGAGACCCTTGGTACCTTATTATTTCTGTGGTCACTCAGCGTGGGTTGGTCGGCCTCTTCACTTGTGGTACAAAAAAACTCTGCTTCTCGGATGCAGTGTTGATTCACACACAGCTTGTGCCTGGCGTAGCAGTTACGTCGTCATCGATTACCCAAACATGACACATTTCGCCCCTCCCACTGAGGGCTGGAATAGGGGCCTCATCAGATGTGATGTCAATGGGCGTGAATACTATTTGTAGATTTTTTTGAAGCAGAATTCTCCACACTATTCTTGCTGTATCATCAGCAATTTGTGTAACATCTACACATATTTATGTTTAATTACAATGTAAAGGGTTGCCTTGTGAAGCCAACTGCCAGGAAATATCATATATTTACAAAAAAACAAATGAAACAAAGTTTATTTTAAGTAATTATAGAGTTATATATACCCCGACAAAGTAGGATGTTAGTAAAATGTAACAAGTTTAGCAGTCATCTTAAATCACATTAATAAAACTTTAGTTTATATATGAATATGTAATTAAGAGATGACAGTTCCCCCTGTATTGTTGTGGCATATACAGCCAGCCATTATAAATACAATTGGCCATACATTTATTTAAAGAAAACAAGAGTACTCAATGTTTTTATTTAAACCAATGGGACTTGAGATGTTTAGTCTATAAATCTACCCTGATTCATGTTGCAATATTACTTTATCCAAATTATCACCTCGTCTACTAGGTCTCAACTGTTCGATACCAATGATTTGTAGCTTGCTATAGTCAGAATTATGTCAGGATTTAAAATGTGTCACTACTGGACTGTCTTTGTGCTCCTGTACTCTACTTTTCAATTCCCTTGTCGTTTTACCGACATAATATTTGGGGCACGGGCAATTCAACAGATAAATTAAAACATTTTAGGTACATGATATCCTGTCTTTGACATAGTGTGGCCTACTTCTAGTCGGTGCCGGGGGGAAATACAGATACAATCAAGCGAATCGCATGGTTACGAGAAATCAAAAAGAGCTAATATCCCTGGAAAACACAACAGAGGATAGATTACAAGATGTAAATGAATTAACAGTAATCAATCTGTCCTCAGTAAATCTGAACCTAGCATTTGAATATGCTAAAGAAAAGCTTATCCTTCTGCCCTATTAATCCCCTGATAAATGTGAGTTTATCAAATATTTAAACGTATATGCTAGAAAAATACTGTTGAAAAAAATGATGAAAAACAAGGCCATTGCTGAACCAACCATTCTGGTTTCAGATGCTACAGCTGTAAAAGACTTTGTATCTTTACTTGATGAGCAGGACATAGCTGACACACAAGATAAATATCTTACAAAATCAGGATTTAAACCTAAATCTAAGTTTATGCCACAACTGTCTTTATCATCAAGTATACAAACTTTTGTCAAATGTGTGGAGGAGGATGTAAGTAGGATTGGGATAACAGGGATTGTAAATGATCATCTAAGCATGCAAGAAAGAGCAGCTTTGGATGAACTAGTTAAGAGAAATGATTTGATGTTTAAGCCATCCGATAAGGGAGGTAATATTGTCATCCTGGACCAAATTGCATATGTCAAAGAAGTCAAGAGGCAACTCTTTATTACAGAACAATCACCTAGATTACAAGTTTTGCGTTATGAGTGAAAAAGCAGAATTGTGGCCCATAACGCTTCATTTTCCCTAACACTGCTATTACAAGTCTTGTCAATATAGGTGTACCACACACCTTTTAGGCAGTAACGCAACATCATTACCGCACTTTTAAATGTCCTTTTAAATGTCCTTTTTCAATGGGACTTCCATAGCGCCAGTATTACGAGTTTTGCGTTCTGGCTAAAAAGTGAGCATTACAGCCTAAAACGACAAGATCCGTACCGCCATCTAAAGTCAGTAGTTATGCGTTTTACGTTACAAAGTGTTAAAAAGTACACTAACACCTATAAACTACCTATTAACCCCTAAACCGAGGCCCTCCCACACCGCAAATACTATAATACATTTATTAACCCCTAATCTGCCGCTCCGGACATGGCCGCCACTATTAAAATTTATTAACCCCTATTCCGCCGCTCCCCGACATCTTCGTCACTATAATAAACCTATTAACCCCTAAACCGCCACCCTCCTGCATCACAAACACTATTTAAATATTATTAACCCCTAATCTGCAGTCCACCACACTGCTGCGATAATAATAAACCTATCAACCCCTGAACCTAACGACCCCCTAACTTTATATTAAAATTACAATTTCCCTATCTTAAATTAAATTAAAACTTACCTGTCAAATTAAAGAAATTAATTTTAAACTAACAATTAAACTACTAATTAAACTAACTAACAATTAAATAAAACTAAACTAAAATTAAAAAAATCTTAACACTACTCTAAAAATTACAAAGTAACTAATTACATAAAAGAAAAAAAATAACTAAATTACAAAACCCCCCCCCACTAAATTACAAAAAATAACAAATGAAATTATCAAAAATAAAAAAGAATTACACCTAATCTAATAGCCCTATCAAAATAAAAAAGCCCACCCAAAAAAATAAAATAAAACGTAGCCTACAATAAACTGCCAATGGCCCTTAAAAGAGCCTTTTGTGGGGCATTGACCAAAGATAATAGCTCTTTTACCTGTAAAAAAAATACAAACACCCCCAACAGTAAAACCCACCACCCAACCAACACCCCCAAATAAAATAACTATCTAAAATAACCTAACCATTGCCCTGAAAAGGGCATTTGTATGGGCATTCCCTTTAAAAGGGCATTTAGCTCTTTTACTGCCCAGACCCTAAACTAAAAAATAAAACCCAAGTCATCATCCAGGCGGCAAGAAGTCTTTATCCAGGCGGCCTCTTCGATCTTCCTCCAGCCGGTGAAGTGTTCATCCAGACGGCATCTTCTATCTTCATCCATCCGGCACGGAGCGGGTCCATCCTGAACACATCCGGCGAGGAGCATCCTCTTCATATGGTCACCGCCGTACCTTGGAACTTCAATGTAAGTGATGCCATCAAAGATGGCGTCCCTTGCATTCCTATTGGCTGAAAGATTTCTATCAGCCAATAGGAATTAGAGCTGCTAAAATCCTATTGGCTGTTCCAATCAGCCAATAGGATTGAGCTCTCATCCTATTGGCTGTTCCAATCAGCCAATAGGATTGAGCTCTCATTCTATTGGCTGATAGAAAGGTTACGTTAGGGTTAGGCTTAGGGTTATGTTAGGGTTAGGTTTTGGGTGAGGGTTACGTTAGGGTTAGGGTTAGGTTTAGGGGTTAACATATTTATTTAGTGGTAGTGATGTGGGAGGCCAGAGGTTTAGGTGTTAATAGATACTATGTATTGGGCGACGATGTTGGGGCAGCAGATTAGGGCTTAATAATATAATGTAGGTGGCGGCGATGTTGGAGACAGCAGATCAGGGGTTAATAACATAATGTAGGTGGCTGCGATGTTGGGGACGGCAGATTAGTGGGTGTTTAGACTCAGAGTTTATGTTAGGGTGTCAGGTTTTTACATTAAATTTATTTTCCCCATAGACATCAATGGGGCTGCGTTGAGGAGCTTTTGTTTCCGCGATCGCAGGTGTTAGACTTTTTCCGGCTCTCCCCATTGATGTCTATAGGGAAATCATGCACGAGTATGTCAAACACAGCACTGCTTTTGTGTGCGGTATGGAGCTTAATGAAACCATTTCGCCCGCACAAGCTGGGTTTTTAAAAACTTGTAATGGCAGCGCTATTTGGGGTTAAATAACACCACTTTTGTTGCGTTTGTTAATTTCCCTATAGCGCTCAAAACTCATAATCTAGCTGAATATGAGGTTGTCACCCACTTAGACTATGAGGGATCATGTAATGAACTCTTGTTCATTCTGAATAAAGCTAGATATGATAGTTTAATCACAACTAAAGAGCATGAAGCTCTGAATAACTCCTTTCCTGTTCTACAAACATTTTACTGCATCCCTAAGGTCCATAAAAATCTTAAGCACCCTCCCGGACGCTCGATAATCTCGGGCATAGGAGAACCCACTGAGGGTATAAGCAAATATGTTGACTTTTTTTGTGCCCCTTTTTAGAGTCCTTATCCTCCTATGTCCGAGACACGGGAGATGTTCTCAAAAATCTTGACAGATTTGTGGTTGATCCAGATATGCTTTTGGTGACCTTAGATGTGGAGTCACTCTACTCCTTAAGTCCCCATCATGCAGGCCTTAAGGCAGCAAAATACTTTCTGGAGTTGAGAGGACAGGAGTATAGTGGCAACACATCTCTCGTTCTAAAATTTCTGGAATTTGTATTAACAAATAATATCTTTTGTTTTGATGGTAAATTATACAGACAAGTCCGCGGCACAGCCATGGGTGCAACATGTGCACCGACATATGCATGTCTACACCTAGGATATTGGGAAACCAAAATTGTATTCAATGAGCTTTTTGAATGGGTGGATAAACATTTTGTCCTATGGTTGAGGTTTGTGGATGATGTACTAATCTTATGTAAAGGTGATAAAGAATCAGTATATGACTTTGTAAACATTTTAAATAAAAATTATCTAAATTTCGCCTAGATTATGAGTTTTTGTCGGTAATGGTGTGCGGTGCTAACGCACAGTTTTTCCTTACCGCTCACCTACAGTGATGCTGGTATTACGGGTTTTTAGAAACCCGGCGTTAGCTGCAAAAAAGTGAGCGTAGAGCAGAATTTTGCTCCACATCTTACCTCAGTACCAGCGCTGCTTATGGTAGCGGTAACCTGGCAAAACGTGCTCGTGCACGATTTCTCCATAGGAATCAATGGGGCTGATTCAGCTGAAAAAAAGTCTAACACCTGCAAAAAAAGTAAATTTATGCTTACCTGATAAATTAATTTCCTCTACGATATGACGAGTCCACGGATTTCATCCTTACTTGTGGGATTTATCCTCCTGCTAACAGGAAGTGGCAAAGAGCACCACAGCAGAGCTGTATATATAGCTCCTCCCTTCCCTCCACCTCCAGTCATTCGACTGAAGTTGAGAAGAGAAAGGAAAAGCCAAAGGTGCAGAGGTGACTGAAGTTTATAAAAATATAGTATAATTTAAATCTGTCTTAAAAATGATAGGGTGGGCCGTGGACTCGTCATATTGTAGAAGAAATTAATTTATCAGGTAAGCATAAATTTACTTTTCTTCTACAAGATATGACGAGTCCACGGATTTCATCCTTACTTGTGGGATACAATACCAAAGCTACAGGACACGGATAAAAAGGGAGGGACAAGACAGGGACCTAAACGGAAGGCACCACTGCTTGAAGAACCTTTCTCACAAAACCAGTCTCAGAAGAAGCAAAAGTATCAAATTTTAGCAAAAGTATCAAATTTGTAAAATTTGGAAAAAGTGTGAAGAGACGCCTTGCAAATCTGTTCAACAGAAGCATCGTTTTTAAATGCCCATGAGGAAGCCACAGCCCTAGTAGAATGAACCATAATTCTTTCAGGAGGCTGCTGTCTAGCAGTCTCATATGCCAGACGGATGATACTCTTCACCCAAAAAGAAAGGGAGGTAGCCATAGCTTTCTGACCCCTACGCTTTCCAGAAAAAACAATGAATAATGAAGATGATTGATGGAAATCCTTAGTCGCCTGCAAGTAAAACTTCAGGGCATGGACCACGTCCAGGTTATGCAACATACGCTCCTTCTTAGAAGAAGGGTTAGGACATAATGAAGGAACAACGATTTCCTGATTAATATTCTTTTATTAGAAACAACCTTAGGAAGGAAACGAGGTTTGGTACGTAAAACCACCTTATCAGAATGGAAGATAAGATAAGACGAATCACATTGTAATGCTGAAAGCTCAGAAACTCTACGAGCAGAAGAAATAGCAACCAAAAACAAAACTTTCCAAGATAACAAGTTAACATCTATGGACTGCATGGGTTCAAACGGAACCCCTTGAAGAACATTAAGAACTAAATTCAGACTCCAGGGTGGAGCAATCGGTCTAAATACAGGCTTAATTCCGGTTAGAGCCTGACAAAAAGAATAAAAGTCTGGAACATCTGCCAAATGTTTGTGTAGTACAATTGACAAAGCAGAAATTTGTCCCTTTAAGGAACTCGCTGATAAACCTTTCTCCAATCCTTCTTGGAGAAAGACAGAATCCTGGGAATCCGAACTCTACTCCATGAGTAGCCCTTGGATTCACACCAAAAAAGATATTTACGCCATATCTTATGATAGATCTTTCTGATGACAGGCTTACGTGCCTGAATCAAAGTATCGATGACCGAATCAGAGAAACCCCGCTTATATAAAATCAAGCGTTCAATCTCTAAGCAGTCAGCTGCAGAGAAACTAGATTTGGATGTTGGAAAGGACCTTGAATGAGAAGGTCCTGTCTCACTGGAAGTTTCCACGGCGGCAGAGAGGACATGTCCACTAGATCTGCATACCAGGTCTTGCATGGCCACGCAGGCGCGAAAATTACTGAAGCTCTCTCCTGTTTGATCTGAACAATCACCCGGGGAACGACCAAGGCACTACCAAGACATCTATCAGTTCGGCCTGAGGATCCCTCGACCTGGATCCATATCTTGGGAGCTTGGCATTCTGTCGAGACGCCATCAGATCCAATGCTGGTCTGCCCCATCGGAGAATCAGTGAGGCAAATACCTCCGGATGGAGTTCCCACTCCCCCAGATGAAAAGCCTGTCGGCTTAAAAAGTCCACTTCCCAGTTGTCCACTCCTGGGATGTAGATTGCAGACAGAGTGGGCCTCCGCCCATCAAATTATCTTGGATACTTCTCTCATCGCTAAGGAACGCCTCGTTCCTCCCTGATGATTGATGTAAGCCACAGTCGTGATGTTGTCCGACTGGAATCTGATGAATTTGGCCGAAGCCAAATGAGGCCATGCCTGAAGCGCATTGAATATCGCTCTCAATTCCAGAATATTGATTGGAAGTAGAGACTCCACCTGAGTCCATACACCCTGAGCCTTCAGGGAATTCCAGACTGCACCCCAGCCTAGTAGACTGGCGTCCATTGTCACTATTACCCACGAAGGTCTGCGGAAACACATCCCTTGGGACAGATGATCCGGTGACAACCACCAAAGAAGAGAGTCTCTGGTCTCTTGGTCCAAATTTATCTGAGGAGATAAATTTGCATAATCCCCATTCCACTGTCCGAGCATGCACAGTTGCAGTGGTCTGAGATGAAATCGAGCAAACGGAATGATGTGCATTGCCGCCACCATCAATCCAATTACCTCCATGCACTTAGCCACTGATGGCCGAGGATTGGACTGAAGGGCTCGACATGTATTTAGAATCTTTGACTTTCTGACCTCCGTCAGAAAAATCTTCATGGCTATAGAATCTATAAGAGTTCCCAAGAAGGGAACCTTTGTCTGTGGAATTAGTGAACTCTTTTCTAAATTCACCTTCCATCCGTGAGTTCTCAGAAATGACAACACTGTGTCTGTATGAGACTTTGTTAGATGATAAGTTGACGCCTGAATCTGAATATCATCCAGATAAGGCGCCACTGCTCTGCCCCTCGGCCTGAGAACCGCCAGAAGGGACCCAGAACCTTCGTGAAGATCCTGGGTGCTGTGGCCAACCCGAAGGGAAGAGCCACGAACTGAAAATGTTTGTCCAGGAAGGCAAACCTTAGGTACTGATGATGATCCTTGTGAATAGGAATATGCAGGTATGCATCCTTTAAGTCCACGGTAGTCATATATTGACCCTCCTGGATCATTGATAAAATTGTTCGAATAGTCTCTATCTTGAAAGATGGGACTCTGAGAAACTTGCTTAGACTCTTGTGATCTAAAATGCGTCTGAACGTCCCCTCTTTTTTGAGAACCACGAAAAGATTTGAGTAAAACCCCCGCCCTTGTTCTAGTCTTGGAACGGGATGAATTACTCCCATAGTAGAGAGGCATTTTACACAACATAAGAAAGCCTCTCTTTTTATCTGGTCTACAGACAATAGTGAAAGAAGAAATCTCCCTCTTGGGAGAAAACTTTTGAATTCCAGTTGACACCCATGGGTCACGATTTCTAGTGCCCAAGGGTCCTGAACATCTCTTGCCCAAGCCTGGGCAAAGAGAGAGAGTCTGCCCCCTACTAGATCCGGTCCCGGATCGGGGGCCGCCCCTTCATGCTGCCTTGGTAGCAGCAGCGGGCTTCTTGGGCTGTTTACCCTTGTTCCAAGCCTGGTTGGGTCTCCAGACGGACTTGGCCTGAGCAAAACTCCCTTCCTATTTTGTGGAGGAAGAGGAAGAAGAGGGTACTCCTTTAAAGTTCCGAAAGGAGCGAAAATTATTTTGTTTACCACTCATCTTAGCAGACTTATCCTGAGGTAGAAGATGACCCTTACCTCCAGTAATGTCAGAAATGATTTCCTTCAACTCAGGCCCGAATAGGGTCTTACCCTTGAAAGGAATAGCCAAGAGCTTTGACTTAGATGACACATCAGCAGACCACGATTTTAACCATAACGCTCTACGCGCTAAAATGGCAAATCCTGCATTTTTAGCCACCAGCTTAGCAATTTGAAAAGCAGCATCTGTGATAAAAGAATTAGCTAGCTTGATAGCCTTAATTCTATCTAAAATATCCCCTAAAGGGGTCTCCATCTTAAGAGACTCTTCTAGAGCATCAAACCAGAAAACTGCTGCAGTAGTAACTGGAGCAATGCAGGCTGTCAGTTGTAAAAGGAAAACCTGATGAATAAATAATTTCTTTAGAAGACCCTCTAATTTCTTATCCATAGGGTCTTTGAAAGCACAACTGTCCTCAATAGGAATAGTTGTACGCTCAGCCAGGGTAGATATAGCTCCCTCCACCTTAGGGACAGTTTGCCAAGAGTCCCGAATGGTGTCTGATATGGGATACATTTTCTTAAAATTAGGAGGAGGAGAGAACGGTATACCCGGTCTGTCCCACTCCTTCTTTATAATCTCTGAGATTCTCTTGGGAACCGGAAAAACATCAGTGTATGCGGGAACTTCCAGATATTTGTCCATTTTACACAATTTCTCTGGCGGTACCATAATAGGGTCACAGTCATCCAGAGTCGCTAAAACCTCCCTAAGTAATAGGCGGAGGTGTTCCAGCTTAAATTTAAAGGACATGACGTCCGAATCTGTCTGAGGTAACACACTTCCCGTTTCCAAAAGTTCCCTGACCCCCAACTCAGATCCCTGTGAGGGTACATCGGAAATAGCCAACAAGGCATCAGAGGACTCAGTATTTACATTGATTCCTGTCCTACTATGTTTACCCTGTAACACTGGTAACTTGGATAATACCTCTATAAGGGTAGTTGACATAACTGCAGCCATATCCTACAGAGTAAAAGAATTGGACGCGGTTGAGGATGGAACTCGGCGTCGCTTGGGTGGGCGTTAAAGGTTGTGACACTTGGGGAGGATTAGGCGGCATATCCTGATTCTCTTCATACTTAGGCACACTTTCCTTACATAAAATATGCTTTTTACATTGTAAAGCCCTTTCAGTACAAGAGGTACACAAAGTAAGAGGGGGTTCCACAACGGCCTCTAAACACATAGAACAAGGAGTTTCTCCAAGTTCAGACATGTTAAACAGACTAGCAATAGCTACAATAGACGTTAATAACCTTATTTACTGATTCAAAGAATTTTTTGAAAAAAATGTACTGCGCCTTTAAAAAATAAAAGCGCAACAATTTTTCTGTACTGCACTAAAAAACGATTTTTATCACTAAAATTTATAGTAAACAGTTCAAATTTTCCAAAAATTATTGCACCCTTTGATAAAAGGCTAAATCACCCTTTAAAGAGACTTTTTATTTTGAAATAAACTTTAACAACGAAAAACAGCCCCTGCACCTCGCCACAGCTCTGCTGTGGTGCCTACCTGCCCCCAGGGTACTCAAGATTGACTCGACAATGATCCGGTGACTGAAAATCAACTTTAGGCCCCACCGGAGCTAGTGCCTGCTGCCTTCTAGTGAGGAGAAAACTGCGTGTCTGAGCGCGCGAAATAGGCCCCGCCCATCGTGGGCGTCGCATTCACTGTCTTCATAACCGCATGGGAAGCGGTTTTAATAAGCCATGTGGTCCCCTTCATACACACATATCGTTATTGCCAAATATTAAATATATATAAAGTGTCACAGCTGCCTCTCCCAGTGTCAAGCCCCTATTGAATTACCTAACCATAGTAATCAATATGTATATAACACAGTAAATTCAGTAACACCATAATCCATTCAGGTCTACTGCTTACCTCTTCCCTTGCAGGGAATAATGTCAGTCAGTTCTGATATAACAGGTCTCCTCAGAAATAAAAGACTGAACATACCTCAATGCTGCTTGTAGCATGACACCGTTCTCCACACTGAAGATTTCTCTTGCACTACCTTCAGAAGCTCTGTGGGAACCAGAATGGATCTTAGTAACGTCTGCTAAGATCATCAACCTCAGGGTAGAAAAAAAGGATCTCTTCATTCCTCTTAGGAATCCAGACTGATGATTTCTCCCTGAGGAAAATAGTACTCACCGGTACCATTTTAAAATAAAAAATTGCTTGATTGAAGAATCTAAAACTAACACCTCACTTTACCTCTTCCTATTACTAACACATGCAAAGAGAATGACTGGATGTGGAGGGAAGGGAGGAGCTATATATACAGCTCTGCTGTGGTGCTCTTTGCCACTTCCTGTTAGCAGGAGGATAAATCCCACAAGTAAGGATGAAATCCGTGGACTCGTCATATCTTGTAGAAGAAAGCAGCGTTCAGCTCCTAACGCAGCCCCATTGATTCCTATAGGGAAATACTTTTTATGTCTACACCTAATATGAACTCTTACACTTATTAACCCCTAATCTGCTGCCCCCGACATCGCCACAACCTACATTATTTTATTAACCCCTAATCTGCCGCTCCGGACACCCCCGCCACCTACATTATACTTATGAACCCCTAATCTGTCGCCCCCAACATCGCCGACACCTACATTATAGTTATTAACCCCCTAATCTGCCGCCCCCAATGTCATCGCAACCTACTTACAATTATTAACCCCTAATCTGCCGCCCCAACGTAGCCGCCACTATAATAAAGTTATTAACCCCTAAACCCAAGTCTAACCCTAACGCCCCCAACTTAAATATAATTTAAATAAATCTAAATAAAAATACTATTATTAAACAAATTATTCATATTTAAAACTAAATACATAACTATAAAATAAACCATAAGATAGCTACAATATAACTAATAGTTACATTGTAGCTAGTTTAGGATTTATTTTTATTTTACAGGCAACTTTGTTTTTATTTTAACTAGGTACAATAGTTATTAAATAGTTATTAACTATTTAATAACTCCTAATTAAAATAAATACAAATATACCTGTAAAATAAATCCTAACCTAAGTTACAATTACACCTAACACTACACTATTATTAAATAAATTATTCATATTTAAAACTAAATACTTACCTATAAAATAAACCATAAGATAGCTACAATATAACTAATAGTTACATTGTAGCTAGTTTAGGATTTATATTTATTTTACAGGCAACTTTGTATTTATTTTAAATAGATACAATAGTTATTAAATAGTTATTAACTATTTAATAGCTACCTAGTTAAAATAATTACAAATTTACCTGTAAAATAAATCCTAACCTAAGTTACAATTACACCTAACACTACACTATAATTAAATAAATTACCTAAATTAACTACAATTAATTACAATTAAATTAAATAAACTAAATTACAAAAACGAACAAACACTAAATTACAGAAGATTATAAACTAATTACACCTAATCTAATCCCCCTAATAAAATAAAAAAGCCCCCCAAAATAATAAAAATCCCTTCCCTATACTAAATTACAAATAGCCCTTAAAAGAGCTTTTTGCAGGGCATTGTCCCAAAGTAATCAGCTCTTTTACCTGTAAAAAAAAGACAATAACCCCCACATTACAACCCACCACCCACACACCTAACCCTACTCTAAAACCCACCCAAGCCCCCCTTAATAAAACCTAACACTACCCCCTTGAAGATCACCCTACCTTGAGACGTCTTCACCTTCACGTCTTTGCGAGGCGGGAGTGTGGCGGTTTAGGGGTTAATACATTTATTGAAGTGGCGGCGATGTCCGGTTAGGCAGATTGGGGTTAAAAATTTTAATATAGTGTTTGCGATGTGGGAGGGCCTCGGTTTAGGGGTTAATAGGTAGTTTATGGGTGTTAGTGTACTTTTTAGCACTTTAGTTAAGAGTTTTATGTTACGGCGTTAGCCCATAAAACTCTTAACTACTGACTTTTAAATGCGGTATCAGTCATGACAGGAGAGGTTGTACCGCTCACTTTTTCCAAGACTCATAATACCGGCGTTATGCAAGTCTCTTTGAAAAGATAGGATACTCAATTTACGTAAGTGGATTTGCGGTATGCTCGAGTCACGGAAAAAAAGTGAGCGGTACACCTGTACCTGCCAGACTCATAATACCAGCGGGCGTTAAAAAGCAGCGCTGGGACCTCTCAACGCTGCTTTTTAAGGCAAACGCAAGACTCGTAATCTAGGCGTTTGTTTCTAACATATAATGTAAGTAAAAAAGAGGCAAGTTTTTTAAACCTAAATATTTTTAAAACGGGAAATGAAATTCACACCACTGTTCATCAGGGAAAAAACAGCAACAAATAGTTTGTTACATGCGACGAGTCATCACCCTGACTCTCAGAAAAATGGAGTCCCTGTGGGACAATTTCTGAGATTAAAGAGATGCTGTTCCTCAACTTATTCATTTGAGGAACAGGTAAAACAAATGGCTGAGAGATTTTTGTCAAGGAGATATTCCAAAAGACAAGTAAAAATAGCATGGGCCAGAGCTCGTTATACCCCTAGGAATGAACGCTTGGGGGCCCATTTATCAAGCTCCGTATGGAGCTTGAAGGGCCGTGTTTCTGGTGAGCCTTATGACTCACCAGAAACAACAGTTATGAAGCAATGGTCTAAAGACCTCTGCTCCATAACCTGTCCACCTGCTCTGAGGAGGCGGACAGAGATTGCGGGATCAAATATGATCGGGTTGATTGACACCCCCTGCAGGGGGTGGCATTGCACCAGCAGTTCACAAGAGCTGCTGGTGCAATGCGGAGAGCGTATTGCTCTCCGCATTCAGCGTTGTCTGTCGGACCTGATCTGCACTGTCGGACATGATCCGCTGATCAGTAAAACAACAAGGGAATTGAAAAGTAGAGTACGGGAGCACAGAGATGATATAAAAAATGAGGACAAAGACAGTCCAGTAGCAAGACATTTTAAATCCTGCCATAATTCTGATTATAGCAAGCTACAAATCATGGGTATCAAACAGTTGAGACCTAGTAAACGAGGTGGTAATTTGGATAAAGTAATATTGCAACATGAATCAGGGTGGATTTATAGACTAAACACCTCAAGTCCCATTGGTTTAAATGAAAAAAATTGAGTACGCTTGTTTTCTTCAAATAAATGTATGGTCAATTGTATTTATAATGGCTGGCTGTATATGCTACAACAATACAGGGGGAACTCTCATCTCTTAATTACATATTCATATATAAACTAAAGTTTTATTAATGTGATATAAGATGACTGCTAAACTTGTTACATTTTACTAACATTCTATTTTGTCGGGGTATATATAACTCTATAATTGCTTAAAATAAACTTTGTTTCATTAGTTTTTTGTAAATATATGATATTTTCTTTACATTGTAACTAAACATAAGTATGGGTAGCTGTTACGCAAATTGCTGATGATACAGCAAGAATAGGGCGGATAATTAACCGCTACGTCAGACACAAGCTGTGTGTGAATCAACACTGCATCTGAGAAGCAAGTTTTTTTTGTACCGCTAGTGAAGACGCTGACCAACTCACGCTGAGTGACCGCAGAAATAATAAGGTACCAAGGGTCTCCTTCTACATCGACGAATCAAGCATTTTTGAGGTGAGGTTAGGTACGGCTGTTTCAAGTCTTGCACCCCCAGTAAACGTTCATAATGAATAGATGTAATATGGGATTGTACATTATCTCCACATATCTATAGATGTTAAAGGAGCTTAAAGTGGATACCCAAGAAGTTTGTTCAAGTGATTTCTATTGTAAAATGAAGTGGTTTTCGGTTATGGTCACAGACTCTACAATTACAGTCTTTTTTTTACTTTTTTGGGGCCTTCATAGCTACCCACACCTTTGCACTGGACTTGTTATACTTAGTAGAGTTAATATCATCAGCCGGCCGGCTGTATTATAAAGTATTACGTTTTAAGTCTTACGTTGTGCTATAAGTTGGTACATCTATTACTATTACTACTGTGGGACCAAGAAGCCGTTACCTAGTAGCGATCGCAATAGGAACCAATCGGAGTGCTCAATCAGGCCAGCGCCCCTACAAGTGACGTCACTTCCGCCACGGTGGTAATTTTCACTTTCCCTCTATCGAAAGCCGCAATTGTTTGGGGGTAAGACTGTATCACCTAATCACTTATTATCCTAACTTGGACTGTTTTTATCCCCCACCTATGAACACAAGGAGATACATTTCAATATTGTTGGTATATTGGCTTATTTAGTTATATACGGAGACGTCCGTTTTTATACATTGTGTTTTTATTTGTGAATGTTACATTAAATATAATTTCTTAAGCAGAATTCTGCTGCATAACACTTACTTGTCACTATTTATTTTAGCTTTTCTAATTTTTCGATAATCACAATACACACGAATTATTTTATCACTGAACATTTGACACTTTATCACTAAGCATCTGCTACGATCCTATTTGTATATCTTGTACATTTTGTATCAATACTGGAGTTTCACACGCTATTGTGTAGTTTTTATATTCACTAGTCTAAATATTTATCTCACACCTTTAGCTATAGCGCTCCTGTTTAAATATCACATTTTTTATCCTTTTTATCCTTTTTATACACCTAAATTAGGGACATTTTAGGTATATCAGGAGTTTGGTGCTTTTACATTTGGTTGTACATAATTGAAATAGCATGAGGACGCGTGGGACACGCGCCCTCAGCAACGAGTGTGGTATGTGACAGTAAGCTTGCATTTTTTCTTTTTTGTGTAACAAAAATTATAACAAACATACTGTAAAACATTGTAGGTTAAGTTAGCGCACACACATAATCTGGCAGTGCACCGTAAGTTTTAAGAGAGCGGAAACTGAGGAAGAAGAAGTAGGGCAAGAAGAGAGGGGAAAAAAAAAACAAAAAAAAAAAACTGGTAATGGGTAGGGAAGAACACTTGATAGGTTGGCCCAACATTTTAGGGGGATTTGACTTTTGACAGGAGAGACGGGATGCTCTCTGTCATCCTCATGCAGGGGCAGAGTCCCAGACAGCCATCATCATTTCAAACTTAGGCAGTTGTTTGTTTTTAAAGTAGTGTAATTTTTCTAAGAGCAGAAGCTCATTGACAGAGGAGCGCCAGTCCTCTAGGGATGGCACCTCCACAGATTTCCACAATTTAGGGATGAGTCTCTTGGCTCCAGTTAACATTAGTAGAAGAAGAGCCCGACCGTGACTTGTCTCAATCTTAGGTAGATTCAGAAACAACAAGGTTTCGAGGGAAAGTGGGATGTTAGTTTCCAGTTTAGTGGAGATCTCCTCTATTACTGTCGACCAGAAGTTGGTTAATTTAGGGCATTCCCACCATATATGAGAGAGTGTGCCCTGTGCCCCACAGCCCCTCCAGCAAGCTGCGTTAGCCGTGGGAAAAAGCTGGTGTAACCTGGCCGGCGTGTAGTACCACCGAGTGTGGAGTTTAAGCTGGATTTCTTGTACTCTGGCTGACGCAGATGAGCGTCTAACCAGGTCGAAAGACTTAAACCAATCATCCTCCTCTATTTTGTTATTGAGTTCTTTGTTCCATGCCCTCGTGTATGAAGGTAGCTGTGTATGAGGAGGGATAAGGAGGAGTTTGTAAATCTTCGAGATCAGCCTCCGAGGGGGGATGATGGACGTGCACAAAGACTCAAAGGGAGTTAGGTCCCTGACGAATTTGTTTTTTTGTTTATGTGATGTGAGGAAGTGCGAGAGTTGATCGTATCTAAGCCAGGAGGAAAAAATGTACCCTACCTGTTCTTGCATTTGTTGTTGAGATTTAAGCCTGCCCTCTGCCTGTGCAAAAGGTAAGACTCCTACTCTTAGACTGTAAGGGGAATATTCACGCCTGCTCAGATTATAGTATGGAGTGTCAGGGTTTTCTAATATAGGGATCATTGGTGAGCAGATGGAGGAGATGTGGGTACTTGTAGCTAAAAGCCCGTCCCACGTAAGGAGGGTTTCTAGTGTAAGGTGATATTTTTTAATTAGTTTGGGGCGTTTTGGTGCCGGTATCCAAGCCAGAGTGCTAACATTATTTAGCTGGAGAATCTGTCCATCTAGCCTGACCCACTGCTTTTGAGTAGTGTTTTGCGACCACTCCACTAGTCTCTGTAATATTATGGCCTTTCTATACAAAGTCAAGTCTGGAAAGCCCAGGCCCCCTTGTCCCGTGGTAGATACAGTGTCTTTCTAGGGATTCTCGGTCTAGTCCCAGTCCAAATGAATTGCTCAATTGTCCTCTGCAACTGGGGCAGAAAGTCAGTCGGTAAGTGGATAGGGACAGTCTGCATTACGTAGAGAATACGTGGCAATATGTTCATCTTTATAAGGCCAATTTTCCCCAGCCAGGACAGCGATTTATTTTTCCAGGATGATAGATCGTTAATGATTTCTCTTCTAAGGGGTAGATAGTTATTTCTGAAAATGTTGGAGGAGTCCGCGGACAGGAATATACCGAGGTATTTCAGCTTGGTGGCAGCAATAGGAACCCTATGCTCTGACTCTAGGAGGTGAATATGATCTGCAGGGGCATTTATGTTAAGGAGTTCTGATTTTGATAGGTTTAGGTGGAAGTTAGACAGCTCACCGTACTCGTCTAGCTCCTTCAGGAGCTCAGGAATGGAGGTGTCCACATTCGTTAGAGTGTAGAGGACGTCGTCGGCGTAAAGAGCCTGTTTATATTCCTCCTGACCCACCTGCACCCCTTTAATGTTTGGGTTATTTCTCACCTTCTGAGCCAAGGCCTCAATAGAGAGGGCAAAAAGAAGGGGGGAGAGAGGGCAACCCTGTCGAGTGCCGTTTGAAATGCTAAATTTGTCAGACAGGGTGCCATTGATTCTAATTCGCGCGTTGGGGGCAGAGTATAATGAGAAGGTCATGTTAATAAAGGCTTGTCCAAAGTTCATAACCTTCATGACCTGGCGCAAGAAGAGCCAGTCGACACGGTCGAAGGCCTTCTCTGCGTCCGTCGAGAAGAGTGCCATAGGCACTCTCTCTGATTGGGCAAAATTTATCAACTGGAATATTTTGTTGGTATTATCTCTGGCCTCTCTACCGGGCACAAAGCCCACCTGATCGGTTGCGATAAGATTAGGGAGGTACCTGTTAAGCCGTGTAGCCAGGATTTTAGCAAATATTTTGATGTCCGAGTTCAGTAATGAGATGGGTCTAAAGTTCGCTGGAGAAGTTGGGGGTTTACCAGGTTTTGGGATGACAGTTATATGTGCCTCGAGCAGTGAGCTAGACATAACGGGGTCGTTTATAAGATTATTAAAGAGATTAAGCATCATAGGGCCTAGGGTTTTTTGGAAAAATTTATAGTATTTAAGAGAAAAGCCGTCCGGGCCTGGGCATTTGCCACTGGGAGAGTCTTTTAGAGCTTGAGATAGCTCCTCGATGGTGATTGGATTGTCGAGGCTATTTTTCTGGTCTGGGTCTAATTGTGGTAGATTCAAGGTTGAGAGGTACTGATCTATTATTGCACTTCTAGTCATGGTGTCGTCGGTGAGCCCCATGGGGTTAGTCTGATACCTGCCGTCTGGGTCCTTTTCTACATGTGAAATCTTTAAAGGTACAGAATGGTGTAGCACTATGCCCACCCCGCCTTTTTTTGAAGAGCCGGATGCGAAAATCGCATTAGGATAAAGAGTGTTAAACCATCTAGGCTCTCTGCCCCTGCGAAAATGAGTCTCCTGAAAGAAGAGGATGTGACTATGTAAATCCTTAAGGGCGTTGAAGGCTATTGAGCGCTTACCTGCGTTGTTTAACCCCTTAGCATTGATTGTAGTTAGGGTTATGCCATGCGAGCCGAATCTGCTGTATTGATGGTTCATGCTGTAGGGAGAAAAAAAAAAGGGGGGGAGGAAGGGAAAGGGTAAGGGATAAGGACTTAAGAGAAAAGAAACAGAGGGAGGAAAAGAGGAGGGGGAGGGTGAAAAGAGATAAAGGGTAAAGTAGGTGCACTAGCAAGATAAAACAAAAGCAAGTGAAACAAAGCAAGTTGTACACTGCTGAGATAATTGTTAAGTACTGTGTGTTAACACGAACTCCAAGAAAACAGAAAACAAATAAAGTCAAATGGGGTAGTAACCCCCAGGCATTAATTAGATTTGATGTATATCAGAAACTCTTGGTGGTTGTAAGGCCACATATTCAAGAGTCGATGGAATTGTAGGCATTAAGGGACGGGAAGGAGTGGGGGGGTCCACAGGGGGTGTAATAGCTGTAGGGGCTCTCTGCAGGAGGGGGGATTAGATAATGCCTACGGGCAGGTAGTCAGCTTTACAAAATTTGGGGGGAGGGGGCTGGGCCCCCTAGGGGAGAATAAGTAACTACAATATTTCAAACAACAACCTGTAAATATAAACAAGAAAACAGTTAAGCATTCAAGGCAGTCAACATTGGTAACAGAAACATTCAATGGGCAAGCAAGGCAAAAGTAGTCACTTGAGAGTTGATTTGTTCGTCTTGCTCTCTGATTGTCCAAGTCTCTAGATTTACCGCCTACCCACTAACCTATATAATTCCCGTGGGAGCCACCACCCCGCTCCCTTCCTCCCAACAAGACATGCAAACAATAAATTCTAGCACCCAGACAAACATCAGGGTCAAGGCATCTTAGGGTGCGCAGGGCTGCGTCCGCGCCCCGCGAAGCCAATACCCAAGACAAATGTGTATATATAGCTAGAAAAGGATACCAAAGTTGCATGACCAGGAAGGAGGCCGCAGAACCAGCTCCTCTACAGTTCCGAGAGTCTTATCATGTTGTTGAAGTGGAGGGGACAGACGAGCCTGCCCGCTGGTGGTGAGGATCACTGATGGAGAGGCTATCGTAAAAGGCCCGAACCTCCATTCCCGCTTTAAATATGGCGGTCTTGTTGTTGTTGGATGCCACTATTGATACAGGGAATCCCCAGTGATAAGGGACCTTGTGAGCTCTCAGGTTGGCTGTAATGTGGCTCAGCTCCCTTCTCCTCTGCAAAGTCATTGGCGATAGGTCTGAGAAGATCTGTAATTCCTCACCCGCATGTTGTACCAGGTGTTTGACACATGCTTGTTTGAGAATCTCTTCCTTATCTTTATAATTTAGGATGCGGACAATTATGTCTCTAGGGGGTGCCTTGGGAGGAGGCTTCGCCCTGAGAGCTCTGTGAGCTCGCTCCAATAAAACTTCTAGAGAAGAAGGTGTATCCTTCAGCGTGCGAAATAGGCTCTGCAAATATCCCTCTATGGCAGCGGGGTGTATGGTTTCAGAGACACCTCTGATCCGCAGGTTGTTCCTGCGGCCTCTATTGTCAAGGTCTTCAAGCTTCTCGGTTAGTTGCTGTATAACTTCTGTGTGTTCTTGGATCTCTGTTTTCATGAGTTGGCAGGAGGTGTCGTTAGAGGCCTGTGCTGCTTCTACCTGCGTGACCCTAGTATTGAGTACTGTAATGTCTTTCCTCAAGTCGTTGAACAAAGATCTCATCTCCTGGACTGCATTCTTTATGTCTTCCTTAGAGGAGAGGAGACGGAGATCTTCCTTTGTAATAAGGTGGTCAGCTTGTGCAGTTTCTCTCTGAGATAGATTGTGGGGTTCACTCTGCTCTGCCTCCATTGTGACTTGGGTAGCACTGCTAGGATGCTCCACCTGTTTTAGGTACTTGTTTAGGGTGCGAATAGGTGTTTGTTTTTCAGTTTTATTTTGCTTCTTACACGGCATGCCTCGTCCGCCCCTAATAAGGAAGGCCTGCAACCCAGGGTATGTGTGATTACATACAGCACCCCCGCAAGAAAGGCGGGCGGGGGAAGTGCAGCAGTGGAGTAAGGTAATTTAAGAAAACAAAAATTGGCATACAGCCAGATAGAATAATAGCGTTGTTAGTCTGGGCCACAGAGATAGATAAATAAGCCCCCTCTCAAGGGACCCAAATGTAAGGGCAGTCTCTTTAGTGACCAAGTACCTTACAGTTGTGCTGTTATTGATCAGCGTGGCAAATGTCCGTTTAACTAACGTGCTGTGCTTATATGGAGTAGTTGTTCTCCACGTGGTGGAGAATTTCCCCCAGAACACAGGTTAGGTTGTTCAGGCAGGAGCCCAATTCCCTCTTATTGTGGAGGTGTTTTCTATAATTTAGGGGTGTTAAGGTACTGATTCAGACAGACCCGTTTAGGATGTGACCACCTCAGGCCTCACACGCGTCACTCACAGAGTAGGAGAGTGTGTCGCTATGTAATACAACGGGTCTAATTATGTGCTGTGACCCCAAAGCTCTTTGTTGCTGATGGCTAGTGTCAGCCCGGTTCCCCGTGTGGTATTTATGGCAGCGGGGCACTGTAGTGTCAGCCGGACCACGTCCGGTTGCAAGGTGAGGCAAAGTCTCCTTACCCCAATTGTTTGCGTAAGTCCGTTGTCTGGGCTCCTCCGTTCTTGGTGTCCGCTACCTCTCGCACCGGGTTACACCACTGTGAGGCCGTGATCTGCTCTAAGAGATCGCGATGAGGCAGCAAACAGCAGCTGCAGTCCGTGGTCTCCCGCCGTCACTCTCCTTAACGCTGCTGTAATGCAGGCCGCAAAAGTTTGTTCACTTCTTGTCCCCCGATCATTCATAAAAGTGCTGCAAGCAAGGTGAGGATAGTATGTGGGGGCTGAGGATATAGTTCCCCCTGTGAGAGATATATTTAGGGAAGGGTAATGCCTAAAGTTATGAGTTTGTTTGCCTGAGGGTTGAAGAGCGCTTTCAAAGCACAGCCATCACCCTGCGTGGCCAAGCTCCGCCCCCCCTACCCTGCTCTTTTTAATCCACTCTTTTAGTATTAATTAATCTACCCTAACTATTATACTAAAATTACATTAAACTACAAATTAAATTAAATAAATGATATAGTTAAAAACCTAACCATACTCAAATAATTTAAATCTACTATTAAAAATTACAAAGTTACAAAAAACTAACAACTAAGTTACACAAAATAACAAACACTAAGTTACAAAAAAAATAATCACTAAGTTACACAAAATAAAAAATAAATGATCAAATATTTAAACTAATTACACCTAATCTAAGAGCCCTATGAAAATAAAAAGCCCCCACAAAATAAAAAAAAAACCCTAGCCTACAATAAACTACCAATGGACATTAAAAGGGCCTTTTGCGGGGCATTGCCCCAAAGAAATCAGCTCTTTTACCTGTAAATAAAAATACAAACAACCCCCCAACAGTAAAACACACCACCCACACAACCAACCCCCCAAATAAAATTCTATCTAAAAAACCTAAGCTACCCATTGCCCTGAAAAGGGCATTTGTATGGGCATTGCCCTTAAAAGGGCATTTAGCTCTTTTTCAGCCCAAAGTCCCTAATCTAAAATTAAAACCCACCCAATAAACCCTTAAAAAAACTAACAAAAACCCCCAAAGATCCACAGTTTTTGAAGACCCGACATCCATCCTTAACGAAGCGGCAGAAGTCCTCATCGAAGCCGGAAGAAGTCTTCATCCAAGCGGGGAGAAGTCTTCATCCAAGTGGTCAGAAGTCTTCATCCAAGCCGGCAGAAGTCTTCATCCAGACGGCATATTCTATCTTCATCCATCCGGCGCGGAGTGGCTCCATCTTCAAGACATCCGACGGGGAGCATCCTCTTCTTTCGACGTCTTCTTGAACAATGAAGTTTCCCTTTAAATGATGTCATCCAAGATGGCGTCCCTTAGATTCCAATCGGAATTAAGGTTGAAAGCTTTCATCCTATTGGCTGATCCAATCAGCCAATAAGATTGAGATCTCAATCCTATTGGCTGATTGGATCAGACAATAGGATGAAAGCTCAATCCTATTGGCTGATTGCAACAGCCAATAGGATTTTTTCAACCTTAATTCCGATTGGCTGATAGAATTATAAAATAAATACAAATTTACCTGTAAAATAAAACCTAACCTAAGTTACACTAACACCTAACACTACACTACAATTAAATAAATTACCTACATTAAATACAATTAAATAAATTAAATTAGATGAGCTAAATCACGAAAAAAAAACACTAAATTACAGAAAATAAAAAACAAATTAAAGATCTTTAAACTAATTACACCTAATCTAATAGCCCTATCAAAATAAAAAAGCCCCCCCCCAATAAAAAAACCCCTAGCCTAAACTAAACTACCAATAGCCCTTAAAAATGCCTTTTGCTGGGCATTGTTTCAAAGAAATCAGCTCTTTTTCCTGTAAAAAAAAATACAAACACCCCCCCCAACATTAAAACCCACCACCCACACAACCAACCCCCGAAATAAAATACTAACTAAAAAACCTAAGCTCCCCATTGCCCTGAAAAGGGCATTTGGATGGGCATTGCCCTTAAAAGGGCATTTAGCTCTATTTCTGCCCAAAGCCCTAACTTAAAAATAAACCCACCCAATACACCCTTAAAAAAATCCTACCACTAACTCCTGAAGATTCACTTACTGGGAGAAGTCTTCAGCCAATCAGAATTAAGGTAGAAAAAATCCTATTGGCTGATTGGGTCAGCCAATAGGATTGAACTTCAATCCTATTGGCTGATCCAATCAGCCAATAGGATTGAGCTTGCATTCTATTGGCTTTTCCAATCAGCCAATGGAATGCGAGCTCAATCTTATTGGCTGAGCCAATAGGATTTTTTCTACCTTAATTTAAGGGATGCCATCTTGGATGACATCACTGAAAGAGATTCAGCAAGAAGACTTCGTTGGAAGAGGATGCTCCGCATCGGATGTCTTGAAGATGGACCTGCTCCGTGCCGGAAGGATGAAGATAGAAGATGCCGTCTGGATGAAGACTTCTGCCCGTCTGGAGGACCACTTCTGCCCGTCTGGAGGACCACTTCTGACGGCTTCGTTGAGGACATCTTGCCGCTTGGATGAAGACTTCTCCCGGTAAGTGAATCTTCGGGGGTTAGTGCTAGGATTTTTTTAAGGGTGCATTGGGTGGGTTTATTTTTTAGGTTAGGGCTTTGGGCCTGCAATAGACCTAAATGCCCTTTTAAGGGCAATGCCCATCCAAATTCCCTTTTAAGGGCAATGGGGAGCTTAGGTTTTTTTAGTTAGTATTTTATTTGGGGGGCTGGTTGTGTGGGTGGTGGGTTTTACTGTTGGGGGTGTTTGTATTTTTTTTTTTTTTTTTACAGGAAAAAGAGCTGATTTCTTTGGGGCAATGCCCCGCAAAAGGCCCTTTTAAGGGCTATTGGTAGTTTAGTTTAGGCTAGGGTTTTTTTATTTTGGGGGGGCATTTTTTATTTTGATATTAGATTAGGTGTAATTAGTTTAAAGATCTGTAATTTGTTTTTTATTTTCCGTAATTTAGTGGGGTTTTTTTTGTGATTTAGTTAATTTAATTTATTAAATTGTATTTAATGTAGGTAATTTATTTAATTGTAGTGTAGTGTTAGGTGTTAGTGTAACTTAGGTTAGGTTTTATTTTACAGGTAAATTTGGATTTATTTTAGCTAGGTAGTTATTAAATAGTTAATAACTATTTAATAACTATTCTACCTAGTTAAATAAATACAAACTTGCCTGTAAAATAAACTATTAGATATATTGTAGCAAGCTTAGGGTTTATTTTATAGGTAAGTATTTAGTTTTAAATAGGAATAATGTAGTTAATGATAGTATTTTATTTAGATTTATTTAAATTATATTTAAAATTTGGGGTTAGGATTAGACAGGTTTAGGGGTTAATAAATGTAATATAGTGGCAGCGACGTTGGGGGCAGCAGATTAGGGGTTAATAAATATAATGTAGGTGGCAACGATGTTAGGGGCAGAAGATTAGGGGTTAATATTATTTAACTAGTGTTTGCGAGGTGGGAGTTCAGCGGTTTAGGGGTTAATATGTTTATTCTAGTGGCGGCGATGTCCGAAGCGGCAGATTAGGGGTTAAAATTTTTATCATAGTGTTTGCGATGCGGGATGTCCTCGGTTTAGGGGTTAATAGGTAGTTTATGGGTGTTAGTGTACTTTTTAGAACTTTAGTTATCAATTTTATGCTACAGCGTTATAGTGTAAAACTCATAACTACTGACTTTAGAATGCGTTAGGGATCTTGTCGGTATAGGTTGTACCGCTCACTTTTTGGCCTCCCAGGACAGACTCGTAATACCGGCGCTATGGAAGTCCCATAGAAAAAAGGGTTTACGAAGTTTACGTAAGTCGGTTTGCGGTAAGGCCAAACAAGTGTGCGGTACACCTATACCTGCAAAACTCGTAATACCAGCGGCCGTAAAAAAGCAGCGTTAGGACCTGTTAACGCTGCTTTTTTACCTTAACGCACAACTCGTAATCTAGCCGAGTGTTTTTACAATGTATAACATCATATAAGGGACAGTAAGATCAAAGGTAAACTTGCATGGTTTAGACAGAGCTTATATTGTTAAACAGGTTTCCATTTGACTTATGTTATCAAATTTGCATTGTTTTCTTATTAGCTTTCGTTAAGAGTAAACCTAGGTAGGCTCATAGGAACCCAGGAGCTTGCACCTTTAGCACTATGGCAGCAGAGTGTGCAACAATAAGCTTGTTTCCATTGAGCTGTTAAAAATGGAGCCGTAAGCTACCGAAGTTGCCGGCAGCTAAAAGTAATTTACGGCTCAATTTTAGTACCAGGTTTCCATTGAAATAGTTTTCGCTTTGCGTGCAGTCGCTCTTTTCGTGTAGTTGTAAGTTAGCGTTGTGTTAACGCTTCCACCCGATGAAAGAAGAGGTCTCTGCACTGGATAAAGATATCATCCCCTGGAAGAAAACCTTTTCTGCCTGACTTCAGGAACGGTGAGTACCTTTTTGGTGGTTAGACTTAGGTTTTATTTTTATTTTTTGGGTGGGTTTTATTTTTAGATTAGGACTTTATTTGAAACGGCTGCAAAAGAGCTGATTGCCCTTTTAAGGGCAATGCCCATACAGATGCCCCTTTAGGGGCAATTGGTATTTTAGGATTTTTTTAGTGTTAGGTTTTTTATTTTGGGGGGGTTTGGTGGGTTGGGGGTTTTACTGTTAGGGGTTCATTTTTATTTTTAGGTAAAAGAGCTGATCGCTTTAGGGCAATGCCCTACAAAAGGCCTTTTTAAGGGCTATTGGTAGTTAAGTCTTAGATTAGGGGATGTTTTTATTTTGGGGGGACTTTTTTTATTTTTATAGGGGTATTAGATTAGGTTTATTTTTTTTATTTTGGATAATTTGGTTTATTTTTTTCTGTAATTTTAGACTTTTTGTAATGTTAGATTTCATTATTTTAATTTAATCTTAGGTTTTATTTTAAAATTAATGTTAAGATTTTTTATTTTAATTGTAAATTAGGATTTCTTCTGTTATGTGTGATCAGTCCACGGGTCATCATTACTTCTGGGATATAACTCCTCCCCAACAGGAAATGCAAGAGGATTCACCCAGCAGAGCTGCATATAGCTCCTCCCCTCTACGTCAGTCCCAGTCATTCTCTTGCACCCAACGACTAGATAGGATGTGTGAGAGGACTATGGTGATTATACTTAGTTTTTATGACTTCAATCAAAAGTTTGTTATTTTAAAATAGCACCGGAGCGTGTTATTACTTCTCTGGCAGAGTTTGAGGAAGAATCTGACAGAGATTTTTTACTATGATTTTAACCGGAGTCGTTAAGATCATATTGCTGTTCTCGACCATCTGAGGGAGGTAAAGGCTTCAGATCAGGGGACAGCGGGCAGATGAATCTGCATTGAGGTATGTGGCAGTTTTTATTTTCTGAATGGAATTGATGAGAAAAGCCTGCCATACCGTTAAAATGACATGTATGTATACACTTCAGTATTCTGGGGATGGTATTTCACCGGAACTACTGTGTTAAAGGTCACTAATCCTTTTAATAACTATTCTCATGTTAAACGTTTTTGCTGGAATGTAGAATCGTTTACATTGCTGAGGTACTGTGTGAATAAATATTTGGGCATTATTTTCCACTTGGCAGTTTTTTTGCTTTAATTGTGACAGTTTCGTTTCTCTTCACTGCTGTGTGGGAGAGGGAGGGGCCGTTTTTGGCGCTCTTTGCTACGCATCAAAAAATTCCAGTCAGCTACTTTTATATTTCCTGCATGATCCGGTTCATCTCTGACAGATCTCAGGGGTCTTCAAACTTCTTTGAAGGGAGGTAAATTCTCTCAGCAGAGCTGTGAGAATTCTTATAGTGACTGTGTATAAAAAACGTTGTTTTGTTTTCTTATGTACAAATTTAATTAGTGTTGTTTTTTACTAATGGGAACAAACCTTTGCTAAAAGTTGTGTTGTTTTAAAGTTTGATGCAATAACTGTTTTTCAGTTCATTATTTCAACTGTCATTTAATCGTTAGTACCTCTTTGAGGCACAGTGCGTTTTTTTGCTAAAAAAGATTATAACCAAGTTGTAAGTTTTTTTGCTAGTGTGTTAAACATGTCTGACTCAGAGGAAGATATCTGTGTCATTTGTTCCAATGCCAAGGTGGAGCCCAATAGAAATTTATGTACTAACTGTATTGATGCTACTTTAAATAAAAGTCAATCTGTACAATGTGAACAAATTTCACCAAACAGCGAGGGGAGAGTTATGCCGACTAACTCGCCTCACGCGACAGTACCTGCATCTCCCGCCCGGGAGGTGCGTGATATTTTGGCGCCTAGTACATCTGGGCGGCCATTACAGATAACATTACAAGATATGGCTACTGTTATGACTGAAGTTTTGTCTAAATTACCTGAACTAAGAGGCAAGCGTGATCACTCTGGGGTGAGAACAGAGTGCGCTGACAATGCTAGGGCCATGTCTGATACTGCGTCACAGCTCGCAGAGCATGAGGACGGAGAGCTTCATTCTGTGGGTGACGGTTCTGATCCAAACAGATTGGACTCAGATATTTCAAATTTTAAATTTAAATTGGAGAACCTCCGCGTATTACTAGGGGAGGTCTTAGCAGCTCTCAACGATTGTAACACCGTTGCAATACCAGAGAAACTGTGTAGGTTGGATAAATACTTTGCGGTACCGGCGAGTACTGACGTTTTTCCTATACCTAAGAGACTAACTGAAATTGTTACTAAGGAGTGGGATAGACCCGGTGTGCCGTTCTCACCCCCTCCAATATTTAGAAAGATGTTTCCAATAGACGCCACCACTCGGGACTTATGGCAAACGGTCCCCAAGGTGGAGGGAGCAGTTTCTACTTTAGCTAAGCGTACCACTATCCCGGTGGAGGATAGCTGTGCTTTCTCAGATCCAATGGATAAAAAATTAGAGGGTTACCTTAAGAAAATGTTTGTTCAACAAGGTTTTATATTACAACCCCTTGCATGTATCGCGCCGATTACGGCTGCGGCAGCATTTTGGATTGAGTCGCTTGAAGAGAACCTTAGTTCCTCTACGCTAGACGACATTACGGACAGGCTTAGAGTCCTTAAACTAGCTAATTCTTTCATTTCGGAGGCCGTAGTACATTTAACCAAACTTACGGCTAAGAACTCAGGATTCGCCATACAGGCACGCAGAGCACTGTGGCTAAAATCCTGGTCAGCTGATGTTACTTCTAAGTCCAAATTACTTAATATACCTTTCAAGGGGCAGTCCTTATTCGGGCCCGGTTTGAAAGAAATTATCGCTGACATTACGGGAGGTAAGGGCCACGCCCTACCTCAAGACAAGGCCAAAGCTAAGGCTAGACAGTCTAATTTTCGTCCCTTTCGGAATTTCAAAACAGGAGCAGCATCAACCTCCACTGCACCAAAACAGGAAGGAGCTGTTGCTCGTTACAGGCAAGGCTGGAAGCCTAACCAGTCCTGGAACAAAAGCAAGCAGGCCAGGAAACCTGCTGCTGCCCCAAAGACAGCATGAACCGAGAGCCCCCGATCCGGGACCGGATCTAGTAGGGGGCAGACTCTCTCTTTTCGCCCAGGCCTGGGCAAGAGATGTTCAGGATCCCTGGGCACTAGAGATCATATCTCAGGGATACCTTCTAGACTTCAAATTATCTCCCCCAAGAGGGAGATTTCATCTGTCAAGGTTGTCAACAAACCAGATAAAGAAAGAAGCGTTTCTACGCTGCGTACAAGATCTGTTAACAATGGGAGTGATCCATCCGGTTCCGTGGTCGGAACAAGGACAAGGGTTCTACTCAAACCTGTTTGTGGTTCCCAAAAAAGAGGGAACTTTCAGGCCAATCTTAGATTTAAAGACTCTAAACAAATTCCTAAGAGTTCCATCGTTCAAAATGGAAACTATTCGGACAATCTTACCCATGATCCAAGAGGGTCAGTACATGACCACAGTGGATTTAAAGGATGCTTACCTTCACATACCGATCCACAAAGATCATCACCGGTATCTAAGGTTTGCCTTCTTAGACAGGCACTACCAGTTTGTAGCTCTTCCATTCGGATTGGCTACGGCTCCAAGAATCTTCACAAAGGTTCTGGGTGCCCTTCTAGCGGTACTAAGACCGCGAGGGATTTCGGTAGCTCCGTACCTAGACGACATTCTAATACAAGCTTCAAGCTTTCAAACTGCCAAGTCTCATACAGAGTTAGTTCTGGCATTTCTAAGGTCGCATGGATGGAAAGTGAACGAAAAGAAGAGTTCTCTCTTTCCTCTCACAAGAGTTCCATTCTTGGGGACTCTTATAGATTCTGTAGAAATGAAGATTTACCTGACAGAAGACAGGTTAACAAAACTTCAAAATGCATGCCGCGTCCTTCATTCCATTCAACACCCGTCAGTAGCTCAATGCATGGAGGTGATCGGCTTAATGGTAGCGGCAATGGACATAGTACCTTTTGCACGCCTACACCTCAGACCGCTGCAATTATGCATGCTAAGTCAGTGGAATGGGGATTACTCAGATTTGTCCCCTACTCTGAATCTGAATCAAGAGACCAGAAATTCTCTTCTATGGTGGCTTCATCGGCCACACCTGTCCAGGGGGATGCCATTCAGCAGGCCAGACTGGACAATTGTAACAACAGACGCCAGCCTACTAGGTTGGGGCGCTGTCTGGAATTCTCTGAAGGCTCAGGGACTATGGAATCAGGAGGAGAGTCTCCTTCCAATAAACATTCTGGAATTGAGAGCAGTTCTCAATGCCCTTCTGGCTTGGCCCCAGTTAATAACTCGGGGGTTCATCAGGTTTCAGTCGGACAACATCACGACTGTAGCTTACATCAACCATCAGGGAGGGACAAGAAGCTCCCTAGCAATGATGGAAGTATCAAAGATAATTCGCTGGGCAGAGTCTCACTCTTGCCACCTGTCAGCAATCCACATCCCGGGAGTGGAGAACTGGGAGGCGGATTTCTTGAGTCGCCAGACTCTTCATCCGGGGGAGTGGGAACTTCATCCGGAGGTCTTTGCCCAAATACTTCGACGTTGGGGCAAACCAGAGATAGATCTCATGGCGTCTCGCCAGAACGCCAAACTTCCTCGCTACGGGTCCAGATCCAGGGATCCGGGAGCAGTTCTGATAGATGCTTTGACAGCACCTTGGAACTTCAGGATGGCTTATGTGTTTCCACCCTTCCCGCTGCTTCCTCGATTGATTGCCAAAATCAAACAGGAGAGAGCATCAGTAATTCTAATAGCACCTGCTTGGCCACGCAGGACTTGGTATGCAGATCTAGTGGACATGTCATTCTGTCCGCCTTGGTCTCTACCTCTAAGACAGGACCTTCTGATACAGGGTCCATTCAAACATCAAAATCTAACTTCTCTGAAGCTGACTGCTTGGAAATTGAACGCTTGATTTTATCAAAACGTGGTTTTTCTGAGTCGGTTATTGATACCCTGATTCAGGCTAGGAAGCCTGTTACCAGAAGGATTTACCATAAAATATGGCGGAAATACCTATACTGGTGCGAATCCAAAGGTTACTCCTGGAGTAAGGTTAGGATCGCTAGGATATTGTCTTTTCTACAAGAAGGTTTAGAAAAGGGTTTATCAGCTAGTTCATTAAAGGGACAGATTTCAGCTCTGTCCATCTTGTTTCATAGACGTCTGTCAGAAAATCCAGACGTCCAGTCCTTTTGTCAGGCTTTAGCTAGGATCAAGCCTGTGTTTAAAGCTGTTGCTCCACCATGGAGTTTAAACTTAGTTCTTAACGTTTTACAGGGTGTTCCGTTTGAACCCCTTCATTCCATTGATATAAAAATGTTATCTTGGAAAGTTCTGTTTTTAATGGCTATTTCCTCGGCTCGAAGAGTCTCTGAGTTATCAGCCTTACATTGTGATTCCCCTTATCTGATTTTTCACTCAGACAAGGTAGTTCTGCGTACTAAACCTGGGTTCTTACCTAAGGTAGTCACTAACAGGAACATCAATCAAGAGATTGTTGTCCCATCCTTGTGTCCAAATCCTTCTTCAAAGAAGGAACGTCTTTTACACAATCTGGATGTAGTTCGTGCCCTCAAGTTCTACTTGCAGGCAACTAAAGATTTTCGCCAAACTTCTTCCTTGTTTGTCGTTTACTCTGGACAGAGGAGAGGTCAAAAAGCTTCTGCTACCTCTCTATCTTTTTGGCTTCGTAGCATAATACGTTTAGCCTATGAGACTGCTGGACAGCAGCCTCCTGAAAGAATTACAGCTCACTCCACTAGAGCTGTGGCTTCCACTTGGGCCTTTAAGAATGAGGCCTCTGTTGAACAGATTTGCAAGGCTGCAACTTGGTCTTCGCTTCATACTTTTTCCAAATTTTACAAATTTGACACTTTTGCTTCTTCGGAGGCTATTTTTGGGAGAAAGGTTCTTCAGGCAGTGGTTCCTTCTGTATAATGAGCCTGCCTATCCCTCCCGTCATCCGTGTACTTTTGCTTTGGTATTGGTATCCCAGAAGTAATGATGACCCGTGGACTGATCACACATAACAGAAGAAAACATAATTTATGCTTACCTGATAAATTCCTTTCTTCTGTTGTGTGATCAGTCCACGGCCCGCCCTGTTTTAAGGCAGGTAAATATCTTTTAAATTATACTCCAGTCACCACTTCACCCTTGGTTACTCCTTTCTCGTTGATTCTTGGTCGAATGACTGGGACTGACGTAGAGGGGAGGAGCTATATGCAGCTCTGCTGGGTGAATCCTCTTGCATTTCCTGTTGGGGAGGAGTTATATCCCAGAAGTAATGATGACCCGTGGACTGATCACACAACAGAAGAAAGGAATTTATCAGGTAAGCATAAATTATGTTTTTTTATTTTAATGGTATTTTAGTATTTTTTATTTTTATTGTAATTTAGGATTTTTTAAATGTATGGAATGGAGGTTAATTTAGGGGGTGTTAGGTTAGGGGCATGGTGATTAGTTATTTGCGTTGTGGTGGGGGTGGCGGATTAGGCGTTAATAGTTTTTTTTTTTTTTATATAATTCTTTTTATTGAGAGCCAACACATGAGTACAATAATCAACAATTCCACACAGTATCATGAAGGTTACATCCACAGATACAGTAGGTATACCATCCCCTGAGGGACGATATTATTCAGGACATAACAAAGATTCAGTAGATCAATACATGACAATTAAGATAATCCGGATGCTAATGACTATTGACATTTTTGGTATCTACATATGTTTAGCCCTCTCATTTTTTCATTTTCATCCCCAACTAGTCCCCGAACCCTCCCCCCAATCCCCAAAACACTAATCACCTCATAACAGTATTGAAGAGAGCTTGGGCATACATCATGCAAACAAATACATACAGACAAGATGAAGTTATGTAAGGACACATAAGGAATAATAAATATAGCAAGGAGAACATGAGAGTCTCAGCAAGTAAGAATAAAATACATGAATTGCAGAAATATATCATCATGGGCTGGTTTGTTTCATATCTGCATATAGATAAGAAGTGAGCTTCCACGACATGCGACGTGAGTTATAATAAAGATATATATGAAAATTCATTCCAGACAGATAAAACAAGTATCAATTGTACGTTCACCAAGGTTTTCTCATTATCTGCTACCCGAGCTCTCATTTTTAACTTTTTAAACTAAACTAAACTAAACTAAACCTAAAAAAAAAGGACTAAACAAAACTTGAGCATAGTATGATTGGCATGTATACCTGGATGTGTGACCCAGCACAATAAATTAGGTATGGTTGCAAATTGCAGAGCTTCTATACCTTGCAAAGCCATGTATGGAACAAGTATTCCTTGTAGGGGTCATGTCATTAGTTTAAACATCAATTATGGAATGAAGCACTATACAGGATATTGTCTTGGGGTTATTTGAGATTGAATGTATGTGGCATGTATGATTTTGTATACAAAGTTTGAATGGACCCATTTGAGAAGTGTTTAAATGTTAACGATAATAAAACCCTAGGAGGTACATTATACGATGGTGTTTGTTAAGGAACAAAGGTAAGTCTGGGTAAAACCCCAGTGTTGGATACTTAGCACAACCTGTGTAGGTATTATAGGTGTTCAGATGTTATTTGGTAACAATTACAACAGTAACATAATTCGGTAAGAATTATATACACAGGGATGTAGGCTGTTTAGATTTTCCTATCATATATGATTGTTAACATGTTAATTTTACGTAAGCTCAGTGATGGGGCTATTTTCTAAACGTTATTCTGTAGAATGAGATTCTGTAGTCACGAACTTATCTCTAAACAGATGCACAATTTGCAGGACCGCATGTGGTACACACATCCAGGCATCAGAAATGTAGATAAGAGGGAGTGGCACAAAAGCTGTATTAGGAGTGGCTAGGACTTGAGGCAGATTATGTGTCACAGAGTACTAACTGTAGCTGGGCGTTTCTGTGAAGAGCAAATCACGTTGAAATTTAAATGCAGCCGTAAAGAATTATAGGTGTTCAGATGTTATTTGGTAACAATTACAACAGTAACAAAAATGCTGAAGGCTTTGGCTTTACATAATAAAAGCGACATAATAATTAGGTAAGAATTATATACACAGGGATGTAGGCTGTTTAGATTTTCCTATCATATATGATTGTTAACATGTTAATTTGACGTAAGCTCAGTAATGGGGCTATTTTCTAAACGTTACTCTGTAGATTGAGATTCTGTAGTCACGAACTTATGTCTGAACAGATACACAATTTGCAGGACCGCATGTGGTACACACATCCAGGCATCAGAAATGTAGATAAGAGGGAGTGGCACAAAAGCTGTATTAGAAGCGGCTAGGACTTGACGCAGATTATGTGTCACAGAGTACTAACTGTAGCTGGGTGTTTCTGTGAAGAGCAAATCACGTTGAAATTTAAATGCAACCGTAAAGACACATATAAAAAGAGTACAACAACAATATGAACTGTCCAGCATAGCTACATGCAAGTTTATGATTCACATGAAAGTTAATGTGCTGGGGAGCTTGCCATCCTAGTTTGTCCAGCTTGAAAATGTAGATTACATATCTGCATCAAGCCAGCTAGGCCGGCTCAGAACACACACAAAAACAACAACAACAAAAAAGAAAAAGCACTGTAACGTATGAAGAGATGATCAAATCAGCCCATAGCTCTTATCAACGAATAAAGGGCATATGTAGGATCTGAAGAGTTAGTGAGCAAAGGCGTCTGTTATATCCGAGTTTGCGATGCCTTAGGAAAAGTTAATTTAGAGCGCAAGACAGTCTGGAGTCCCAAAGTTCAGCCAAGACCGATAATCAAGCCGATTTCGTTTTGCTTGAGGACCACATGAGCAGGAAGGTTAAATTTCATCCAACACCCACAGCTAACCGAGTCTTATACTTTTTCCAATGGAGGGGTATCTTGCAGAGATGGTGATAAGATATTGCTTGCCAGTCCATGTCCCGCTGCCCATCCTCTGCAAGCTGCCTGTTTACCTGGTATTGCGCTGCCATTACGTTGACGAGGTCCGCAGGTATGCATGTGGATTGTTTTTCAGTGTAAACCTGCCGGTCTCTGCTCGCGCTGGCAAGTATATTTTGCGAGCCGCGGAAAATGTTCGACCCCAGAGTCAAAAGCAATGTGTGCTGACCTCACCGTCCATCTTGATTCAGGATCGGTGTCTGGAGAAGGGACTGGAAAGGTCTGCAAACTCCTCTCTGAAGCTGGTAGAAGTTGTGGAAGGTGGTGGGGAGAGTAAGTGTTAGGGTCGCTGTGCTCCAGTGATCTCTCGTGCAGCCCTGCTCCATGTAGCTCAGGAGATGTGCACAGATCCTTGCGAGATGGCTCTTCTGAGAATTGGCGCCATCTTGACGTTAGCCCTGAGGGTTTCTCCGCCCGAGTATCGTCCAGTAGTAATTGCAGAGTAGATTCCAGCTTGCTCCAAGCTGGTAGTAGTAAGTCCTGTATCATGATCAGTATGTTTTTATGTTGGGGTGTCATTTTAGCGGGAAGAGTTTCCATTCTTGTTCCCAGCTACGTTTTGAGTATGTGTGTGTCGGAGCTGCTCTCTCCTTCTCTATATCGCTCTGTCGTTCCGGGGGCCAAGAGATGTTAGTCTTGATCCTAGGAGGTGCCCGAATAGCTAGAACTATTAAGGGCTAATAGGATGGCAAGGAATTATTCCTAAAATAGGGAAGAAATCTTGATCTTTAAGCAGAGCCTTGTAGACTTGCAACCATCTTAGAACGCCACCCACCGGAAGTCCCCAGGGGTTAATAGTTTTAATAGCTAGATTGCGTTGTGGGGCATGGCGGATTAGGGGTTAATAGTTTTAATAGCTAGATTGCGTTGTGGGGGATGGCGGATTAGGGGTTAATAGTTTTAATAGCTAGATTGCGTTGTGGGGGATGGTGGATTAGGGGTTAAGAATTTGAATAGGTACTTTGCAATGTGGGGGCATGGAGGTTTAGTATAAGTTTATTATAAGTTACAATGTGGGGGAATGGCGGATAGAGGGGTTTTGACGTGTCAGGTTAGATTTCAATGGGAAAAAGGTCTTAAAAAGCACCTTTTTCCTATTTTACACCTAGTTGAGCTGGGTGTAATTTTTGTTAATGTATCGGCAGCCTCTGACAGTGTATTAATGGTTTTCGCAGGCATTGAAAACCTGGTTTTATTTAAAGATTAGTGGCTTCTGATACTTTGTATGGGACACGTTAATGTTTTCAGCAGCCGGAGCCCATTTGGCGAAATTGAGTTCTAATGGGCCGTTGGAAGCAGTCGGTGAATGATATTACTTCCAACAGCTTATTTAACGGTTTGCGAGCAGACAAAAAAAAAATTACGGCTCAATGGAAACGAGCCCAATGTTTGTAGAAATGTTACAAACACCCATTGTGTGTCAATATCAGTTATGTAAGTGTATGTGCAGAATATGAAAAATATTTTAAAAATATCTGATTTGAAACTATTTTTCTTGATTTTTTTTTTTTTTTAAACTGGGAATTAATACATCAGAGTTGTTGTGATTAGGGTAGATCATTCTGTCAGAATCACTTATAAGATACAGTCAAAGTTGCCAATATTCCCTGATATCCAGGGACAGTCCCTGGATTTTGTTGTATGTCCCTGGATATTTTTTATCCCTGACAATGTCCCCTCCAGGATCATTTATTGTTTGCATCTCTGCTTTATATAGTCTCACAGTAATCTTCAAATTTGAGCACTTGTATTTTCTGCAGCTTGCTGATTTTAGCATGAGTTTAAACATACACCACTTCCTACATACATATCAAAAATACTTAAAACTAAATAATACAAAAAAATTGCCCCCAACAACTCACCCAGTCTGGTGCTGTGCATAATCACACAGTAAGATCAGCTGCACTGAGTATTTGCTGTGTCTCTCCTCCTATTTATAGTAATTTGACACACTGCAACCTAATTCCTCCACTGTAACTCTGCTCTCAGAGTGTCATTAGGAGTCAATATAACTTGAAATGCATAGCTGCTGGCTATTAGTACAGTGATTCTAAGGAAGTTTTGTATAACTTCAGTTTTGTTTGTCTTAAAGAACTCAGCTGAGCCTTTACATCTAATTAAAATGGTATACATACTTTTTTTTTTTTTTGCATTTCTAAATTGCTGTGTTATTAACACTATACATAGTGTATTATTTAAATATAATTACTTCTTAATGGACTGTTGTTATTATTGAATGGGTTCACATTTTATTTGTCTACCTAATTTTAATGCTGTTTTGTAACAATATGACCAGAATGTTTTCCTGAGATGGGTATTGTCAATATTATGGGGTAGGTGTAAGAGCTTGGTGCTGTAATCTGTATAATAGGCTATGGATAAATCTAAATTATGCTATTACTATGAAATGGTTGTGAACGCAGAACTGAGTGGGCGGAGCAGTTGAACAGTATATCATCAACACTCCGGTAACATGCTTGCTTGCTCTGCTGAAAAGTGTCCCTGGATTTTTTTAAACGTTGGCAACTATATACCGTATACTGTATATCTTGAAGTGAATATTTTCTTTAATACCTTGTTTTTTAAAATTCTGTAGATATTCTTTTAGCAAGTGAGAAAGCAGAGGGGGATTAACAATATTAGGTTTTTGGTATAGAATATTTGAATAAATGGGGGGGGTTGATTTTATTAACCCCTTAAGGACCAGAGGCGTACCCCTGTACGTCGCTGGTCTTTTAATGGGGATTGCATTACCAATAGCGCGTTCTCACCGGTAACCAGAAAGGTGAAGGGAGAGTACAATAGTGCAGTCCCACTGCTTGCGGCGTGACCCGCACTATTGTTAGCAAGGAAACCCTTAATGACCAGCGACATACATGGCACATCGTGGTCATTAAGGGGTTAATGTTGATGCTTTAACTTTATACATATCTGTTCAACTTTATTTACAAACAAAACATTTGCTGAAGCAGTGGAGTTACAAATCCTTATTTTATTGTATTAGAAACATTTATTTTCTCATTATCTATTGGTGTAATTTGTCCCTATACTTATAACATGTGCCAGTCCTGTTTGGCTGATTATAATCTAAATTCAATATTTAATGACACATTTACAAAGCCATATTTCACATATGCAATTCAGCAGTTTATGGGACTTGATAAACCCAAGACAAAACATTTCAAATTATTACCAAGTACCTCAAAAAGTTTGAATTTAAAGGGACAGTTTACTCAAAAATTTTCTCCCCTTTAATTTGTTCCCAATGATCCACTTTACCTGCTGGAGTGTATTAAATTGTTTACAAGTAGCTCCTTTACCCTTATATTGGCATTTGAAATTGTTGATTTAGCATGTGGTATCCCCACCTATTCTGAAAGTTTGTGGCCGCGCGTACCAGCTATAGATAAGCTTTGTAAACACAGCCAGCAGAAGAAATTACACTCCCAGTGCGATATAGCAGAGATAAGGTAATAAAATGTTGATTTTCCTTTGTTCTCTCAAAGTACTGGTGATTGTTTTAAGGACAGATATAAGATAAAGAAGCAGGTATATGTGCACAATGTGATACAGTAATGAGATCAGATTATACCTACAAGCTCAACCCATTTTATTAGGTTGTGGCTTCAAAACTCAAAATCAGAGCTTTAATATACACAAATAAGCCTTAAAAAGCTAATTTTCAAACATTTTTTACTCTGCAGTTGGTAAAAAAAGCAATTGTAAACACATTAAGGGAAAAACTATTTTAGAGTATACTGTCCCTTTAACATTGGTTTTGCACTTGGGCAAATTACCCACTGCCATATTAGATGATTTTAGGAAGCTGTGTCACTGTATACAACGTCTACCTGCTCAAGCATAAAAGTAAAAAGAATAATAATAAGCACTTTTACTCTAATACAAATGAGCAAAAATCAATAACCCAACAAACGCACATCTCTCTATGGCACTGTATAACACTGTATGGCACAACAGGTTACTTGTACACATCACCTATTAGCATCACCATACACTATTAAAAGAGATTAACATACAGGCCCTTTAACCTATGATGTGATTGCTATAACCCTGAAATCACCATTTTGTTGTTCTTAATCTTGTGCATTTGGTTTTTGAATTGCAAAAGCAGGTGATTGATGACAAGGATACAACTTTTGTGTTGTATTTGGGAAGTAAACATTTCGATGTCTGAGGCATTAAAAGCAGAAAGATTTTAGGATTGTAATCACTGGAAAAACACAATAATACCGGTCGAGGTTCATAAATCGTTATCCCCAAAAACAAGCACAAGATTGTGATTAAGGGGATATGAAACCCAAACATTTTCTTTTGTGATTTAGACAGAGCATACTATTTTTAAAAAAAATTGTCCAGTTTACTTCTATGATCAAATTTACTTAATTCCCATAATATTCTGTGTCAAAGAGATACCTAGGTAGGCATCTAGAGCACTGCATGGCAGGAAATAGTGCTTCCATCTTGGGCTTATGCAAATAGAAAACATTTTTGCAAAACTGCTGCCATAGAGTGCCCCAGAAATGGGCCGCGTCTTAAGCTTATATCCCTGTTTTTCAACAAAAGATACCAAGAGTCACAAACATTGCAGCTAGCAAACAGAAAACTGTCAGTGATTGTTGCTACTGACTGGCGCACTGAACTTGTTTCGCTTAGGAATATTGAGCATGTACCTACTGTATGTATATAACCACTTTATGGGGGAATAATTATTTTTAAATGTTATAATGCGGTTAAAAAAGAAACAAACTCAGAACAGTTTAGAATGGTCTTTTAAATTCTTACTGTCACATATAACACGTGGATAGAGGTTTCTTTGGCATATATTAGGAAAATAATCACTGTATTTTTTTTTTTTAGAACAGACAAAGCATTCTTTCCTGGTTTACGCTGTTGTCATAACAGTGGTAGCTCTGCTATTCTTCCTGCTAATCATTTTATGGAGACATTATTCAAAGAAAACAGGTAAGATTCCTGTCTGCATAAAATATTTTTTATAGATCCCTGAAATGTAAATTATAGTCCACCTAGTAGTAATAGAAAGAATATACAACAATATCTTAGCATACATCCCAACATTTTCTGGAATGCCTAAGAAGAATAAAAGAAACGCAGGGGTGGAGTTATGGGTGTTTCATAGGTGGTGCAGTAACTGGCAAGGGCAGGTCACATTCATTCAGAGGGAGGGGTTGGTAAAGTGTGTGGGGTTAGAGTGCTCATTAGTTTCATTTTAGAAACCAGGACTTTTATATTAAATTTAAAGCTATAGGAATAAAATCAGAGCAGAGCATCCAAATATGACATTTCTGCAATATGCAGGACAGCTGGGGTTGTGTGGACCTATCAGCAGCTCACAATTAAATATATAATATATTTTTCATATGTATATAAAATATATAATATGATTTGATATGTATATAAAAAAGTGTGATGTACAACTCAGATAAGTTTACAGAGTTGGTTTATTCATATTAATGTAACTCATTTTCTCTGTTTTACAAGAAGGCAAACATGTACTAAACTCACAAGGACCTGCCCCAAGAGAAGAACCAGAACCTCAGGCTGTCAACACAGTATACTCCACAGTACAGAAACCACAGGTAGGATGTTTTTTATTGTAAATTCTAAGTTATACATCAGATAAGGGACATATTTATGATGCCCTTTGTTTCCGGCAAGCCTTCAGGCTCGCCAGAAACACAAGTTATGAAGCAGACCGCTGCTCCATAACCTGTCCGCCTGCTCTGAGGCGGCAGACAGATATCGCCGGAAATCAACCCTATCCAATACAATACAATCTAAAGACTGCTGCTCCATAACTTGTCCGCCTGCTCTGAGACCGCGGACAGAAATGAACCCGATCGAATATGATCAAGTTGATTGACACCCCCTGCTAGCGGCCGATTGGCCGCGAATCTGCAGGGGGCTGCATTGCACCACCAGTTCACAAGAACTGCTGGTGCAATGATAAATGCCGACAGCGTATGCTGTCTGCATTTATCGTGGTTCGGCAGACATGATACGCTACTTCGTATCAAGTCCGCTTGCACATTGATAAATATACCCCTAAATGTTAAAAATGCATATTTCTATTACATTTAGGGTAAAAGCAGATTTAATTAAGTGGTTCAGCATTATTCTGCAGTTACTATGGCATAATAGTGTAGTAACATTCTATATAAAGGTTGAAAAAGATGAAAGTGCATTTTAACTTTTGCAGATAACCTATGATATTGATAAAAATTAAATAACAGCGCTAAAATTATAACACTACTTTTTTGCACTTACTATCATAACAAAAGTTTAGCCAGCAAGATATCTAAACCCTTCTTAAAGGAATAGTAAATTCTAGTGTCTCAAAAATGCTAGGATTTACCAACACTAAAAATAAAGGCCACCGTCATTCATCAGTTTAAAAAAAAAAGGATAAAAAGGTGCCTTAATTTCGCTGCAGCTTCACTGCTAAGTCTAGTAACTCTGGCGGCCCATGGCACGGCTCATTTTTTCAGTGAGGTAAAGTTTACACCTCTTAGTCAATAGCCAAGCGTGCCTTCAGCATAATGCCTATTGGCCCACATTGCTATTGGCTAAGTGATGGAAACGTCATCTCACTGAAAAAATGAGCAGTGCCGTGGGCCAACAGTGCCACTTAGCTAAGTAGTGAAACCACAGCAAAATAAAGGCACCTTTTCATCATTTTTTTAAACTTATGAATAAAGGTGACCTTTATTTTTAGTGATGGTAAATTCTAGCATTTTTTAAACGCTATGATTTACGATTTACTTTAAAGCATCTACTGAATCTGCAGTTACTACACTTGCAAGTAGTAAGTTCCCCATTTTTATCCTTTTATACCTTGAAAATCCCTTTCTTTGTTTACGGTGAAATCACTTTTCATCTAGCCTTAAAGTGCGGCATGTTCTTCGGACTGTCAATAGAACAGTGGTCGTATAACCGCTGTTTCTTAAAGTGATGGTAAAATTTCCCCTTTGTATAAAAAGATCTGTAATGTAAGCTATATTTTAATTTAATATTTTGATTTAATTCATCAGTTGTAATGAAGATACAATATAACTTACTTTTTAATGTAGCGTTGAAATTCAAATACCTCGTGCTCCGGGCGCCTACTTCAAAAGTAATTTTTTGTGAGCTAACAGTTCTCCAATCAGCGCTCTAATCATACGGCATTAACATAACTTTTTTTCTAGCTAGATCGCTGATTGAAGAACAGTTTAAATATTTAGATCACAAAAAAAACAGTTGAAATGGGTGGTCAGATCACAAGGTATTTCAATTTCAGAGCTAAATTAAAAAGTAAGTTATCGAGTACCTTCATTACAACTGATGAATTAAAGGTCAAATTTAAACTTTCATTAATCAGATAGAGCAGCAATTTTAAACAACTTTTCAAGTTTAATTACTGGTCCTTTAAACTCCATCTAAAATATTGCTTAGATTCCGGATCTGTTTATACAAAGATGAAGTTTACCATCACTTTAATTTTATCAAAGCACTTTTTATGTTTTAATTTGTTCTGGCATTTTGTGATGCTGGCATCCTAAGCAGTGGAACGTGTTCTGTGTGGCGAAAAGTAAACGGTTATGAGAGATGAAAGTCCATTGATTATAATGGAGACTTACAAATTACAGATGTGAAGAGTGGTGGGTACAAGTTGTGCCATTTTTGAGTTATTATGTTGTGGCACATCTCTTTCTGTGACATATAGAGGCCTACTTAGCAAGCCATCAACTTACTTGCATGCAACAGCGCCAATACGCTCGCCTGACATCGCCTAACATTGTGGCCGCGGACCTGAGTACGCTCTCCATATTTAACAAAAAAGCTGTTAAAAACCTGCGCACCAAGTACGGTCATCAGTCATCGATCGCGCTGCTATTCAGCTTTTTCACAGCTTTATTTGTACACTGTCACTAAACACTGCAACTATACTAAACTGTTTAACCCCTATCCCGCCGCTCCTGGACCCCGCCGCAACTAAATAAAGTTATTAATCCCTATCCTGCTGCTCCCGGAGCCCACCGCAAATCTAATAAACTTATTAACCTTTATCCCACTGCTCCCAGACCCCACCGCAACTCTACTAAAGTTATTAACCCCTATCCCGCCGCTCTCGGACAGCGCCGCAACTAACTAAATGTATTAACCCCTAAACATCTGGCCTCCCACATCACTACCACTTACTAAACCTATTAACCCCTAAACCGCCAGCCCCCCACATCGCCATAAACTAAATTAACCTATTAACCCCTAAACCTAACAACCCGCTAACTTTATATTAAATATTAACTCATCCCTATCTTATAATGAATTTAAACTTACCTTTAGAATTAAAATAAACTATATTAAACTATTATTTAACCTACCCTAACTGTTATACTAAAATTACATTAAACTATATTAAACTAATAATTAATCCACCCTAACTGTTATACTAAAATTGCATTAAACTATATTAAACTTATAATTAATCTACCCTAACTGTTATGCTAAAACTACATTAAACTACAAATTAACAGCCAGATTACGAGTTTTGCAGTAAGAGGGGTGCATTGCTAACTTGCACGTTATTGTCACCGCTCACTTACCTACAGCGCTGGTATTACAGGTTTTTATAAACCCGGCGTTAAAAATCAAGAAGTGAGCGTAGAGCAAAAGTCCCCATAGACATCAATAGGGAGAGCCGGCTAAGAAAAAGTCTAACACCTGCAAAAAAGCAGCGTAAAGCTCAGTAACGCAGCCCCATTGATTCCTATGGGGAAACAAAATTTATGTTTACACCTAACACCCTAACATGAGTGTTAGGATTTTTTAAGGGTTTTTTGGGTGGGTTTTATTTTAAGATTAGGGTTTGGGCCTTTTAAGGGCAATGCCCATACAAATGCCCTTTTCAGAGCAATGGGGAGCTTAGGTTTTTTTAGTTAGGTTTTTATTTGGGGGGGGGGGTTGGTTGTGTGGGTGGTGGGTTTTACTGTTGGGGGGGTATTTGTATTTTTTATTTACAGGTAAAAGAGCTGATTTCTTTGGGGCAATGCCCCGCAAAAGGCCCTTTTAAGGGCCATTGGTAGTTTATTGTAGGTTAGGGTTTTGTTTATTTGGGGGGGGGGGGGGGCTTTTTTATTTTCATAGGACTCTTAGATTAGGTGTAATTAGTTTAAAGATTTGAGCATTTATTTTTTATTTTGTGTAACTTAGTGTTTATTTTTTTGGTAACTTAGTGTTTGTTATTTTTTGTAACTTAGTTGTTAGTTTTTTGTAACTTTGTAATTTTTAATAGTAGATTTAAATTATTTGAGTAGGGTTAGTTGTTTAAATATATAATATAGTTAATTTAATTTGTAGTTTAATGTAGTTTTAGTATAACAGTTAGGGTAGATTAATTATTAGTTTAATATAGTTTAATGTAATTTTAGTATAACAGTTAGGGTAGGTTAATTTATAGTTTAATATAGTTTAATTTAAATCTAAAGGTAAGTTTAAATTTATTATAAGATAGGGATGAGTTCATATTGAATGTAAAGTTAAGGGGTTGTTAGGTTTAGGGGTTAATATGTTAATTTAGTTTATGACGATGTGGGGGGCTGGCGGTTTAGGGGTTAATAAATGTAGTAAGTGCTAGTGATGTGGGAGGCCAGGGGTTTAGGGGTTAATACATTTAGTTCGTTGCGGTGGGCTCTGGGAGTAGCGGGAAAGGGGTTAATAACATTATGTAGGTGGCGGCGCGGTCCGGGAGTGGCGGAATATGGGTTAATAAGTATAATGTAGGTGACGGGCGGCAGATTAGGGGTTAATAAGTATAATGTAGGTGGCGGGGATGTCGGGCGGCAGATTAGGGGTTAATAAGTATAATGTAGGTGGCGGGGATGTCGGGCGGCAGATTAGGGGTGTTTAGACTCGGGGTACATGTTAGAGTGTTAGATGTAAACATAACTTTTATTCTCCCATAGGAATCAATGGGATATCGGGCATCAGTGAACATGAGATTTCGCTGCTTTCAGACTCCCATTGATCCCTTTGGCATCCGCCGCCTCCAGGGCGGCGGATTGAAAAGCAGGTATGCTGGGCTGGAATAGTGGCGAGCTGTTAGATATTTGTTAACTAGTAAAAGTAGTCAGATAGTGCCGAATTTGCAGTTGGAACATCTGTAATGACGTAAGCATCGATTTGTGTCGGACTGAGACCGGCGGATCGTATGTTACGTCACAAATTTCTACTTTTGCCAGTCTGTAGGATTTGATAAATAAGGGGAATCAGGCTCTCCACAATTGCGCTGCGGAATTCCAGCGTATTTGCGGCTGACGGTTTGATAAATATCCCTCAATGTGTTATGAATGGGCGTTAAGAATCTAGGCTACAGGGGAGGGCAGAAAGCTGTTTGGGAGGGATCAGGGGTTGGGAAGTGTCAGGTGGGAGGGTAATCTCTACACTAAAGCTAAAATTGACCTTTTAAGCTACCTAATTAACCCCTTCACTGCTGGGAATAATACAAGTGTGGTGCGCAGCTGCAATTAACCGCCTTCTAATTACCAAAAAGCAATGGCAAAGCCATAAAAGCCATAAAGTTTGTGAAACAATTAAAAAATTATTTTATTTGATCGCATTTGGCGGTGAAATTGTGGCATGAAATATACCAAAATGGGCCTAGATCAATAGATTGGGTTGTCTGCTTAAATATATATATATATTGTTTTGCTAGTTAAATAAAAAAAACAAGGCTCTATTTCTGTTTAAATGGAGTGATAGCAAAAATGCAAAAAAAATCTCTGGTATAAGTTTTTCTATGAAAGTCCCAGTAGTGAATGGGGTTAATCCTTTTCTAATTCTACAATGTGCTTTTTGTGATTAGGTGGCAAATAACTAATCATCAAGGTGATGCTATACTAGAAATTTCTATAGTGTCTGAATTATTATTTTTTCCTTTGTGTCTATGATCTTATTTATGCATATTAATATCTGATTTGCCTGTAGTTGTTGTCTGGTATTTTGCAATTAAAGTAGGCTTGTCTCAGAAACGTATAATATCATTATAGTCCAATGTTTGCTGTACATATGAATCATAACATGTAATTATCATATTTACATACTCATTGTTTTCTTTTTCTCTTAACAGCCTCCAATATCTCCAGTACAAACAACACAAACAGTGTATGAACTTGCTGGTCCAGTGGTAAAGCCTACTTCAACTCATAATGTGGCACCCTGTTAGGAACTACAGGCAAGGGAATTGTTTTGATTAAGCAGGCTTGAGTAGAGTTTTATATATTTCATATATTTTTTTAGTTTTGGTGTGATCATGTACTGAGGCTAATAGATTTGAATTAAAGTAGGTACATTGTAAATAACGATGAATAAAGTTCTTATCTGTTAACTTGAAAACTAAGAGCTCGCTTACATTGAGCCTTTAAAAATGGAGCCGTAAGCTACCGAAGCGTAAAGTAATTTACGGCTCCATTTTAGTACCAGGTTTCCATTGAAAAGGTTCCCGCTTTGCGAGCGGTCGCTCTTCTCTTGTAGGTGTAAGTTAGCGTTGTGTTAACGCTTCAACCCGATGCCGGATTTCTAAAACATTAATAGGTTACTATGGTAACCCGACCTTACACTACACGATTGCATATATGGCGCCGCTGTTAAAATCAAATCAAACACCTAACGCATGTGCAATATCTACCCCTCAACCGCAACCCCCCACTGCAATAACTAATGTATTAACCCCTAATCCGCCAACCCCCATACCGCAAAGTATCTATCAAAGTTATTAACCCCTAAACCACCATCTTCCCACAACGCAATCTAGCTATTTAAACTACTAACCTCTAATCTGCAATGCCCTTATAACGCAAACTATTTCAACTATTAACCCCTGATCCGCCATTAACCCACATCTCAATTAACCTAATACAACTATAAACCCCTAAACCGCCAAAACCCACAACGCAAATAACTAATCAATAAGCCCCCTAACCTAACACCTCCTAAATTAACCCCATTACATACATTAAAATAATCCTAAATTACAATTAAAATAAAAAACCTAACATTACTTAGAAAAAAAAAATAAGTTTAAATTAAGCTAGAATTACAGAAAATAAAAAAGTCTAACATTACATAAAATATTAAACAAAATTATTAAAAATAAAAAAATTAAACGTAATCCCTATGAAAATAAAAAAGCCCCCCAAAATAAAAACACCCCCTAATCTAAACTAAACTACCAATAGCCCTTAAAAGGGTCTTTGTAGGGCATTGCCCTAAGTTAAACAGCTCTTTTACCTAAGTTCTAAACTAAGTTTCCCCTAACAGTAAAACCCCCCATCCACCAAACCCCCCAAAATAAAAATAAAGTAACATTAAAAAATCCAAAACTACCCATTGCCCCTAAAGGGGCATTTGTATGGGCATTGCCCTTAAAAGGGCATTCAGCTCTTTTACTGCCCTTAAAAGGGCATTCAGCTCTTTTTCAATTGCCGAAAATCCCTAATCTAAAATAATAAAAGCATGGCGGATTAGGGTTAATAGATTTAATAGATAGTTTGCGTTGTGGGGGCATGGTGGATTAGGGGGTTAATAGATTTAATATTTTGCATTGTGGGGCATGGCAGTTTAGTGGTTAATACATTTATTATAAATTGCGATGTGGGGGGGAAGGCGGATAGAGGGGTTTTGAAGTGTCAGGCTAGATTTCAATGAGAAAAAAGTCTCAAAGTGCACCTTTTTCCTGTTTTACACCTAGTTGAGCTGGGTGTTATTTTTGTTAGTGTATCGGCAGCCTCTGACAGTGTATTTACGGTTTGCGCGGGCATTGGAAACCGGGTATAATTTAAAGATTAGCGGTTTCCTATACTTTGTATGGGACACAATAATGTTTTCGGCAGCTGGAGACCGGTTGCCGAAATTGAGTTATAATGGGCCGTTGGAAGCAGTCGATAAACGATATTGCTTCCGACAGCATATTTATCGGTTTGCAAGTGCACACAAACGGAATTACAGCTCAATGGAAGCGAGCTCTGTGTGTTTCTAAATGAATATGTTTATTGCCATACTGCTGCATAACCATAGTTTTTTTTATTATCTTAATTTGATTGATGTAGGGCCAGATTACAAGTGGAGCGCAAAATATTGCTTTTGTGAAAAAAGATATGAAACGGTTATTGTATAGTATCCTCACATAACAATTAGAAACATCTTGGAATTATTGTCATTAAAATTATTATTTTATGTATTTATTATATTTGAAAATGTAAAGTATTCAGTGTATATATTTTTTTTAATAAAATGGCTTTTTAAATATTATGCAGTCTTTTTATTTTAATGAAAGTTCATTTGTAGAATGAGATTAAAATATGAAAATACTTTGCTGCTCTAAATCAGAAACATTTTAGAGATTAATGGGGTGAACTGTAAAATTCAGAGGGAAATGAAAAGAATGAATTAAAAGTGACAGAAAATATGAGAAATTTAAAATAGAAGATGGATGACAGAAGAATACTAAAGTTGGTTGAGATAATTGGTAGGGCTTGCAGATATAGGAGAAAAAAAAATTAAAGGGTGGAGGAAAATGAGAGAAGAAGGGAAAATAAAGAATGAGAGAGAATCATAAGGAGGAATTATGGGTAAAAAATGTGGTTTGGTTTGGGGAATATGAATATGAACAAGACATTTTAGATGTTCTGTTGTGTACAAATAATAACATTAAACTTCTGGGCCCAACTACAGTAACATGATTACTACTCACAATGCTAGTTTATTTCCTTCTGTATCTGCAGCTCTCTTTAACCCCTTAACGACCAAGGACGTACACCACACGTCCTCAAAAAAAATACAGTTAATGACCGAGGACGTGTGGCGTACGTCCTTGGTCTGGAAAGCAGCTGGAAGCGATCCTGCTTGCTTCCAGCTGCTTTCCGGTTATTGCAGTGATGCCTCGATATGGAGGCATCCTACAATAACCCCCCTTGGCCATCCGATGCAGAGAGAGCCACTCTGTGGCCCTCTCTGCACCGGACATCGGTGGCCGGTATCGTTGGCGGGTTGGAGCTTATGTGGGAGGCGGGTGGGTGGCCATCGATGCTGTGTGTGGAGTGGAGGGGGGCGGGATCGGGGGCGGGACATACGGGGGCGCGCACGGGAGCGTGCGCATGCACGGGGGGGGGGGGGGGGGGGGGCGGGCGCGTGCACGGGCGGGAGCAGGTGGGAACCGCTACACTACAGAAAAAAAAAAGTTCAAAGTAAAAAAAAAAAAAATACATTTTTATTATAAATGTAATCTAAGGGATCTGGAAGGGGTTGGGGGTTGGTCTTGGTGGGGGATCTGGAAGGGGTTGGGGGTTGGTCTTGGTGGGGAAGCTACACTACAGAAAAGGGAATTTTTTTTAAGAAAAGCCACATTTTTTACAAAACTGGGTACTGGCAGACAGCTGCCAGTACCCAAGATGGCGCCCGTTAAGGCAGAGGGGAAGGGTTAGAGAGCTGTTTGGTGGGGATCAGTGAGGTTGGGGTCTAAGGGGGGATCCTACACATCAGCATATGTAAATATGCTTCTTCTTTTTTAAAAAAAAGGGCCAAATACCTTTTATTTTAGTACTGGCAGAGTTTCTGCCAGTACTTAAGATGGCGGGGACAATTGTGGGGTGGGGGAGGGAAGAGAGCTGTTTGGGAGGGATCAGGGGGTCTGATGTTTCAGGTGGGAGGCTGAGCTCTACACTAAAGATAAAATTAACCCTGCAAGCTCCCTACAAGCTACATAATTAACCTTCTAATTACCAAAAAGCAATGCCAAAGCCATATATGTCTGCTATTTCTGAACAAAGGGGATCCCAGAGAAGCATTTACAACCATTTGTGCCATAATTGCACAAGCTGTTTGTAAATAATTTCAGTGAGAAACCTAAAATTGAGAAAAATTTAACGTTTTTTTTAATTTGATCGCATTTGGCGGTGAAATGGTGGCATGAAATATACCAAAATTGGCCTAGATCAATACTTGGGGTTGTCTACTACACTACACTAAAGCTAAAACTACCCCAAAAAGCTCTCTACATGCTCCCTAATTAACCCCTTCACTGCTGGGCATAATACACGTGTGGTGCACAGTAGCATTTAGCGGCCTTCTAATTACCAAAAAGCAACGCCAAAGTCATATATGTCTGCTATTTCTGAACAAAGGGGATCTCAGAGAAGAATTTACAACCATTTATGCCATAATTGCACAAGCTGTTTGTAAATAATTTCAGTGAGAAACCAAAAGTTTGTGAAAAAATTTGTGAAAAGTGAACGATATTTTGTATTTGATTGCATTTGGCGGTGAAATGGTGGCATGAAATATACCAATATGGGCCTAGATCAATACTTTGGGTTGTCTACTAAAAAAAAAATATATACATGTCAATGGATATTCAGAGATTCCTGAAAGATATCAGTGTTCTAATGTAACTACTAGCACTCATTTTGAAAAGAAATGGTTTGGAAATAGCAAAGTGCTACTTGTATTTATGGCCCTATAGTTTACAAAAAAAGCAAAAAACATGTAAACATTGGGTATTTCTAAAATCAGGACAAAATTTAGAAACTATTTAGCATGGGTGTTTTTTGGTGGTTGTAGATGTGTAACAGATTTTGGGGGTCAAAGTTAGAAAAAGTGTGTTTTTTTCCATTTTTTCCTCATATTTTATATTCTTTTTATAGTAAATTATAAGATATGATGAAAATAATGGTATCTTTAGAAAGTCCATTTAATGGCGAGAAAAACGGTATATAATATGTGTGGGTACAGTAAATGAGTAAGAGGAAAATTACAGCTAAACACAAACATCTCAAAAATGTAAAAATAGCCTTGGTCCCAAACGGACAGAAAATGGAAAAGTGCTGTGGTCATTAAGGGGTTAAAGCTTTTCTGCTATTTTAACCCATTAAAGAAGCCAGTTGGCAACGCTCTGCATCTTTACACTGGGTGCCACCATCTTGTAGTGCGGGTATTGTTGCATTCTGTGATAGAAGGCAGCAGTGAGCTTTCACAGATCAGTGATGTTACTGGTTTGTTGACAACTATACCTTGCAATTTGATTTATCTTGCACAATATAAAGCAGAAACTTTACATATTTCCATATTTTTTGTAACACAGTTTAAAAGTTACATAAATATAAAAAAAGCCCTCAGGAATATATAGATAAACGTACAGTTCCAGCTCTGTATTGTGCACTCTTAACTGAAGCGAATTAAAATAAGAGAAGAGTTTAAAAAAAACTGTAGGCAAAAGAGTAAACAATAGCATGGTCAGTAGTAAAGTAGTTGTGCCCAAAAGTGTCAGGTCTCCTTAAGCCTGTATTGTTACAGTAGGATTATCTGTCTGAGACCAGGATAACTTCATGAGGAAATAGTGGAGCCATCTTTGCTGGCAAGTCATAGACCATGTGAAACTACTTAGGGGAGGTGGGGATTGAGACAATATATTGAAACAATGTGAATTATATTGGATGCATGAATTGGACACTAAGGTACCAAAGGGCCTCAGTAGGGACTTTGATTGTTCTATTTTTCTATAATTCTTGTAAAGCATTTTAATGGTAATGTTAAAAATTTACCTTAAAAAACTATCACTGTATAATCTGATTATTCTGTATATGATACATTTGTAATTATTAATTAATGCTTGTTGTATCCCCAGTGGAGTAGTGTAGAATAGGAATTTTACCTTAGAAAAAAGCCTAAAATAATGTAATCTGGAAGTTTGTCCACATGGTGGTGATATATAACAAGGTATATGATTATGCAAACAGATGTGTTTGAAAAGAAGCCAGTAACTTCCTATATAAAAAAGCCATAGTAGTAGTAATATGTATTGCATGATTAAGGGTGAATGCATCCGAAACGTTGCATGATTTGCTTTTTCAGAAGATCCAATAAAGGATTTATTTTATGAGAAATTGGTGCTGTGGACATTATATGCTTTTTGGATGATTTAAGGAGGTTAGAAGAGACCTCTGTCTACATCGGCACCTTTAAGTCTCATTGGCAGCTGATTGATATTTAAGATTTAATGGTAAGTGCATTTGGCTTCGGATGAATATGTGTTCGCATGAATGTTGGCCCATTAATCCATTCATCCGCATAACAAGTGGACAAATGGACTGAGGATGGTATTGGGTGAGTAAAAAAATAATGTATGTTTCCATTCCATTCGTTTCGTATTATGTTTGGCATTTTTGGGACCAAAAAAAAAAAGGGCAAAGAACACAGGAAAGGGGGAAGGAGTTGAGATCTTTGACAAATCAGCTAATTTGCTTGCAGTGATATACAGGGGGTCTGACCATTCATGTGTTCAACTTCCCTTGTCCTATCCTGACAGAACATTACTAATGATTGATGTGAAGGACAGACATACAATCCACTTTTAACCTAGCATAGGGAGGTTAGAGTCTAAGAGAACATCTGACATCTATATTCACTTTCCGTTCAGATTTTGGACAGTGCAGTTATGTGTGATTCTGTCAGCTATTTCTCATTATGTCTGCTGTTTTTTTCTTGGGAAAAAAATCTTTGTGTGCAGAATCAGATTTTTTCTTTCAGTGCAATGGAATTGCATATTACAGCATTATTATTATTTTTTTACTATGAAGAGCAGGGATTTATTATTTTTCTATAATTTTATAGCGTTAAAGAATTGTATAATTTTGTATTGCAGTGGGGGCATTGCTGGACTGGTAGTGCTCCTGTCTGAGACCTGCCTTTAGATTTGTGCACATAAACCCAACAAGAGTATACTATTTCTTCATGTGTGCTAACTCAACATGAGTTATATTAAGGTGCGTTATGTATTTATTAAATATAAAATATTGAAAAATATTAATAATTAAATTGTAAATGTACAAAAAAATTCTAAATGATCCATAGTGTATATATATTATTATTTTCTGCAGTATCTATAATAATAATTACAGAATGCGCTTTAAGATAACTAATTCTTCATGTGTACTAACCCGACTCCACGTTAGACCTGAAGCGTGAAATGCATATTTTACATTCAAATATTCTTAATATAGAAAGAAAATTACATTTTTATTAATGAATATATATATATATATATATATATATATATATATATATATATATATATACATATAATATATATATATATATATATATATATATATATATATATATATATATATATATATATATATATATATATATATATATATATATATATATATATATATATATATATATATATTAGTGCACTAAAAAGGATAAATGTCCCAGGTAATCACGGTGGTAATTCTAAGAAGGTGAACATCAGGGGAAAAAAAAGAAACACATATAGTGAAGTTCTGTGGTTATATGAAAATTGTAGAAGAACCAGAAACGGTACTCACATTGTCTAGAGCTTCAAAATCAAGCTCTAGATATACATGCACAGGAAGCTCCTAATAGGAGGCAAGGCAAAGAACGATGTTCCAGTTTCAAAGAATAGATCAGAAGTGGTTAAAAAGTATAACAATTTTTCTTTCATGTAATTAGCAAGAGTCCATGAGCTAGTGACGTATGGGATATACATTCCTACCAGGAGGGGCAAAGTTTCCCAAACCTCAAAATGCCTACAAATACACCCCTCACCACACCCACAAATCAGTTTTACAAACTTTGCCTCCTATGGAGGTGGTGAAGTAAGTTTGTGCTAGATTCTACGTTGATATGCGCTCCGCAGCAGGTTGGAGCCCGGTTTTCCTCTCAGCGTGCAGTGAATGTCAGAGGGATGTGAGGAGAGTATTGCCTGTTTGAATTCAATGATCTCCTTCTACGGGGTCTATTTCATAGGTTCTCTGTTATCGGTCGTAGAGATTCATCTCTTACCTCCCTTTTCAGATCGACGATATACTCTTATATATATACCATTACCTCTGCTGATTTTCGTTTCAGTACTGGTTTGGCTTTCTACAAACATGTAGATGAGTGTCCTGGGGTAAGTAAGTCTTATTTTCTGTGACACTCTAAGCTATGGTTGGGCACTTTTTTAATAAAGTTCTAAATATATGTATTCAAACATTTATTTGCCTTGACTCAGGATGTTCAATATTCCTTATTTTCAGACAGTCAGTTTCATATTTGGGATAATGCACTTGAATCAATTATTTTTCTTACCTTAAAAATTTGACTTTTTTCCCTGTGGGCTGTTAGGCTCGCGGGGGCTGAAAATGTTTCATTTTATTGCGTCATTCTTGGCGCGGACTTTTTTGGCGCAAAAAATCTTTTCTGTTTCCGGCGTCATACGTGTCACCGGAAGTTGCGTCAAAAATGTCTTTTGCGCCAAAAATGTCGGCGTTCCGGACGTGGCGTCATTTTTGGCGCCAAAAGTATTTAGGCGCCAAATAATGTGGGCGTCTTATTTGGCGCTAAAAAAAAAAAAATATGGGCGTCGCTTTTGTCTCCACATTATTTAAGTCTCATTTTTCTTTGCTTCTGGTTGCTAGAAGCTTGTTCCTTGGCATTTTTTCCCATTCCTGAAACTGTCATTTAAGGAATTTGATCAATTTTGCTTTATATGTTGTTTTTTCTCTTACATATTGCAAGATGTCTCACATTGCATCTGAGTCAGAAGATACTTCAGGAAAATCGCTGTCTGGTGCTGGAACTACCAAAGCTAAGTGTATCTGCTGTAAACTTTTGGTAGCTGTTCCTCCAGCTGTTGTTTGTATTCATTGTCATGACAAACTTATTAATGCAGATAATATTTCCTTTAGTAATGTACCATTACCTGTTGCAGTTCCATCAACATCTAATGTTCAGAATGTTCCTGATAACATAAGAGATTTTGTTTCTGAATCCATCAAGAAGGCTATGTCTGTTATTCCTCCTTCTAGTAAACATAAAAAATCTTTTAAAACTTCTCTTTATACAGATGAATTTTTAAATGAACATCATCATTCTGATTCTAATGACTCTTCTGGTTCAGAGGATTCTGTCTCAGAGGTTGATGCTGATAAATCTTCATATTTATTTAAAATGGAATTTATTCGTTCTTTACTTAAAGAAGTACTAATTGCTTTAAAAATTGAGGATTCTGGTCCTCTTGATACTAAATCTAAATGTTTAGATAAGGTCTTTAAATCTCCTGTGGTTATTCCAGAAGTTTTTCCTGTTCCTGGTGCTATTTCTGAAGTAATTTCCAGGGAATGGAATAATTTGGGTAATTCATTTACTCCTTCTAAACGTTTTAAGCAATTATATCCTGTGCCGTCTGACAGATTAGAATTTTGGGACAAAATCCCTAAAGTTGATGGGGCTATTTCTACCCTTGCTAAACGTACTACTATTCCTACGTCAGATGGTACTTCGTTTAAGGATCCTTTAGATAGAAAAATTGAATCCTTTCTAAGAAAAGCTTATCTGTGTTCAGGTAATCTTCTTAGACCTGCTATATCATTGGCTGATGTTGCTGCAGCTTCAACTTTTTGGTTGGAAACTTTAGCGCAACAAGTAACAGATCATGATTCTCATAATATTATTATTCATCTTCAACATGCTAATAATTTTATCTGTGATGCCATTTTTGATATTATCAGAGTTGATGTCAGGTTTATGTCTCTAGCTATTTTAGCTAGAAGAGCTTTATGGCTTAAAACTTGGAATGCTGATATGTCTTCTAAATCGACTCTACTTTCCATTTCTTTCCAGGGTAACAAATTATTTGGTTCTCAGTTGGATTCTATTATCTCAACTGTTACTGGTGGGAAAGGAACTTTTTTACCACAGGATAAAAAATCTAAGGGTAAAAACAGGGCTAATAATCGTTTTTGTTCCTTTCGTTTCAACAAAGAACAAAAACCTGATCCTTCATCCTCAGGTGCAGTTTCAGTTTGGAAACCATCTCCAGTCTGGAATAAATCCAAGCCTTCTAGAAAATCAAAGCCAGCTTCTAAGTCCACATGAAGGTGCGGCCCTCATTCCAGCTCAGCTGGTAGGGGGCAGGTTACGTTTTTTCAAAGAAATTTGGATCAATTCTGTTCACAATCTTTGGATTCAGAACATTGTTTCAGAAGGGTACAGAATTGGTTTCAAGATAAGACCTCCTGCAAAGAGATTTTTTCTTTCCCGTGTCCCAGTAAATCCAGTGAAAGCTCAAGCATTTCTGAAATGTGTTTCAGATCTAGAGTTGGCTGGAGTAATTATGCCAGTTCCAGTTCTGGAACAGGGGCTGGGGTTTTATTCGAATCTCTTCATTGTACCAAAGAAGGAGAATTCCTTCAGACCAGTTCTGGATCTAAAAATATTGAATCGTTATGTAAGGATACCAACGTTCAAAATGGTAACTGTAAGGACTATCTTGCCTTTTGTTCAGCAAGGGCATTATATGTCCACAATAGATTTACAGGATGCATATCTGCATATTCCGATTCATCCAGATCATTATCAGTTCCTGAGATTCTCTTTTCTGGACAAGCATTACCAGTTTGTGGCTCTGCCGTTTGGCCTAGCTACAGCTCCAAGAATTTTTACAAAGGTTCTCGGTGCCCTTCTGTCTGTAATCAGAGAACAGGGTATTGTGGTATTTCCTTATTTGGACGATATCTTGGTACTTGCTCAGTCTTTACATTTAGCAGAATCTCATACGAATCGACTTGTGTTGTTTCTTCAAGATCATGGTTGGAGGATCAATTCACTAAAAAGTTCATTGATTCCTCAGACAAGGGTAACCTTTCTGGGTTTCCAAATAGATTCAGTGTCCATGACTCTGTCTTTGACAGACAAGAGACGTCTAAAATTGATTTCAGCTTGTCGAAACCTTCAGTCACAATCATTCCCTTCGGTAGCCTTATGCATGGAAATTCTAGGTCTTATGACTGCTGCATCGGACGCGATCCCCTTTGCTCGTTTTCACATGCGACCTCTTCAGCTCTGTATGCTGAATCCATGGTGCAGGGATTACACAAAGATATCTCAATTAATATCTTTAAAACCGATTGTACGACACTCTCTAACGTGGTGGACAGATCACCATCGTTTACTTCAGGGGGCTTCTTTTGTTCTTCCGACCTGGACTGTAATTTCAACAGATGCAAGTCTTACAGGTTGGGGAGCTGTGTGGGGATCTCTGACGGCACAAGGAGTTTGGGAATCTCAGGAGGTGAGATTACCGATCAATATTTTGGAACTCCGTGCAATTTTCAGAGCTCTTCAGTCTTGGCCTCTTCTGAAGAGAGAATCGTTCATTTGTTTTCAGACAGACAATGTCACAACTGTGGCATACATCAATCATCAAAGAGGGACTCACAGTCCTCTGGCTATGAAAGAAGTATCTTGAATTCTGGTTTGGGCGGAATCCAGCTCCTGTCTAATCTCTGCGGTTCATATCCCAGGTATAGACAATTGGGAAGCTGATTATCTCAGTCGCCAAAGTTGCATCCGGGCGAATGGTCTCTTCACCCAGAGGTATTTCTTCAGATTGTTCAAATATGGGAGCTTCCAGAAATAGATCTGATGGCGTCTCATCTAAACAAGAAACTTCCCAGGTATCTGTCCAGATCCCGGGATCCTCAGGCGGAAGCAGTGGATGCATTATCACTTCCTTGGAAGTATCATCCTGCCTATATCTTTCCGCCTCTAGTTCTTCTTCCAAGAGTAATCTCCAAGATTCTGAAGGAATGCTCGTTTGTTCTGCTGGTAGCTCCGGTATGGCCTCACAGGTTTTGGTATGCGGATCTTGTCCGGATGGCCTCTTGCCATCCGCGGACTCTTCCGCTAAGACCAGACCTTCTGTCGCAAGGTCCTTTTTTTCCATCAGGATCTCAAATCCTTAAATTTAAAGGTATGGAGATTGAACGCTTGATTCTTGGTCAAAGAGGTTTCTCTGACTCTGATTAATACTATGTTACAGGCTCGTAAATCTGTATCTAGAGAGATATATTATAGAGTCTGGAAGACTTATATTTCTTGGTGTCTTTCTCATCATTTTTCTTGGCATTCTTTTAGAATTCTGAGAATTTTACAGTTTCTTCAGGATGGTTTAGATAAAGGTTTATCCGCAAGTTCTTTGAAAGGACAAATCTCTGCTCTTTCTGTTCTTTTTCACAGAAAGATTGCTAATCTTCCTGATATTCATTGTTTTGTACAAGCTTTGGTTCGTATAAAACCTGTCATTAAGTCAATTTCTCCTCCTTGGAGTTTGAATTTGGTTCTGGGGGCTCTTCAAGCTCCTCCTTTTGAACCCATGCATTCATTAGACATTAAATTACTTTCTTGGAAAGTTTTGTTCCTTTTGGCGATCTCTTCTGCCAGAAGAGTCTCTGAATTATCTGCTCTTTCTTGTGAGTCTCCTTTTCTGATTTTTCATCAGGATAAGGCGGTGTTGCGAACTTCTTTTGAATTTTTACCTAAGGTTGTGAATTCCAACAACATTAGTAGAGAAATTGTGGTTCCCTCATTATGTCCTAATCCTAAGAATTCTAAGGAGAAATCGTTGCATTCTTTGGATGTTGTTAGAGCTTTGAAATATTATGTTGAAGCTACTAAGTCTTTCCGAAAGACTTCTAGTCTATTTGTTATCTTTTCCGGTTCTAGAAAAGGCCAGAAAGCTTCTGCCATTTCTTTGGCATCTTGGTTGAAATCTTTAATTCATCATGCCTATGTCGAGTCGGGTAAAACTCCGCCTCAAAGGATTACAGCTCATTCTACTAGGTCAGTTTCTACTTCCTGGGCGTTTAGGAATGAAGCTTCGGTTGATCAGATTTGCAAAGCAGCAACTTGGTCCTCTTTGCATACTTTTACTAAATTCTACCATTTTGATGTATTTTCTTCTTCTGAAGCAGTTTTTGGTAGAAAAGTACTTCAGGCAGCGGTTTCAGTTTGAATCTTCTGTTTATGTTTTTCATTAAACTTTATTTTGGGTGTGGATTATTTTCAGCAGGAATTGGCTGTCTTTATTTTATCCCTCCCTCTCTAGTGACTCTTGCGTGAAAAGATCCACATCTTGGGTAGTCATTATCCCATACGTCACTAGCTCATGGACTCTTGCTAATTACATGAAAGAAAACATAATTTATGTAAGAACTTACCTGATAAATTCATTTCTTTCATATTAGCAAGAGTCCATGAGGCCCGCCTTTTTTTGTGGTGGTTATGATTTTTTTGTATAAAGCACAATTATTCCAATTCCTTATTTTATATGCTTTCGCACTTTTTTCTTATCACCCCACTTCTTGGCTATTCGTTAAACTGATTTGTGGGTGTGGTGAGGGGTGTATTTGTAGGCATTTTGAGGTTTGGGAAACTTTGCCCCTCCTGGTAGGAATGTATATCCCATACGTCACTAGCTCATGGACTCTTGCTAATATGAAAGAAATGAATTTATCAGGTAAGTTCTTACATAAATTATGTTATTTAAAAACAAGTCAAAAGGCATACATATTTAAGCCATTGGGAATGAAGGTGTTTAGATCAAAGATCCATTTAATTTCTAATCTCCGTAGGGTTGCATTAATGTCCCCACCTCTCCAATGTAGTTGGGCCTTTTGAATACCCAAATCTAACTTTATATGTTTAGGATCACAGTTATGTTTCCTTTTAAAGTGATCAGATAATGCATGTTTGTCAAAGCCTTTTTTGATATTATATACATGCTCCCTAAAGCAAACTGAAAGTTTTCTAGAGGTCCTTCCAATATAGATTAAATTGCAAGAACATTTTAGTAAGTAAATGACATTATCTGAATTACAGTTGATCATTTGTCTTATCTCATATTGTTTATTATTACCCATTGTTAAAGATCTAGCGATCCTCTTTTGTGGAGAGAATTCTTTGCAGCCCATGAATTTACCACATTTGTAAAAACCTTTAAGGTTTTCTCCTAACCAATTTTCATTGTTCTTATCTTTAAAAAAAACTTCTAGTAATTTTATCTTTTATATTGGGTACTCTTTTAATGACTATAAATGGTTTGTCTTGTATAATGTCTCTAAGACCATAATCTCTTTTAAGTACATCCCAATGTCTATTAATGATGTTCCTTATTTCTTTATTTTGGGCACAATAATCTAAGATTATGGGTCCTACTTTCCTTTCATTGCATTCAAACTTGTCGTTCTTTTTCTCATTATATTTCAAAAAGGTCTCCCTTTTTTCTTTACCTATTGTATTATAAGATCAATTTTTTGCTCTGGATACTTTTTTTCTATAAATTTAGTCCTGAAGTGTTTAGATTGTTCATAAAAAACACTATTATCACTGCAATTCCTTCACAGTCTGCTTATTTGGCTCTTAGGGATGTTTTTTTAGCCAGTTGTAAAGATGACAACTGTCTAATTGAATGTAGCTATTTACATCTACAAGTTTAAAGTAATTTTTAGTTTTTAACATGCCATTTTCAATATATATGGATAAATCCAAAAAATTTAGCGTTTCTTGACTACTTTCCCAATTTAGTTCAATTTGCCAAATCAGTTTTAAGGTCTCCCTCTGACCCCTTCGAAATCATAAACAGATCGTCTATATATCTGGTATACCTGGTACCCATTGCTGTTCCATCTATTTGCAAAAAGAAACTATTTTAAAACCAAAAAAAGTTAGTCTCCAAAATGATTTTATCCCTTCTAATATATAGTCTATCTGTATTGGGTCTAATTTTCCATCCTTTTCCAAAATACATTTGACCGCCTCTATTCCTTTTTCTTTCTTTATATTAGTGTAAAGAGATGAAACATCTGCTGAAACCAACCACCAATCTTTCTCCCATTTGATTTCATTTAGGATTTGTAATTGTAATATACTCAATGTATCTTTTAAATAGGCTTTATTATTAACAACATATGGTTGGAGTAGCCTGTCTATATATGATGAGAAATTACTCATTAAAGAACCTACTCCGGAGATGATTGGCCTCCCCGGAGGATGTCTTTATGTAGTTTAGATAATACATAAAAAGTGGGGATCTTTTGATGTGTAATATTTATATAATCAAATTCCTTTTTATTCAATATGGTTAAATCTAGTCCCCTCTTTAAAAAAATCATAAATCTATTTTTAAAGATAGTCAGAGGGTTAGTTTTCAACTTTTCATACGTTTGGTTATTTAAATGTCTATAGCATTCTTTAATATAATTATAATTTTTTAAAGAGGGGACTAGATTTAACCATATTTAATAATTTTTTCAACCCTTTGTGTGCAGAATCAGTTGTTGTTTTTTGCAGTGAGTATATCACCGTTAAACTGCGCAATACTGCATTATTTTGATTATTCTTATTCTTTCTATAGTTAGTATATACAGTACATATATATATATATATATATATATATATATATATATATATACATAAAAATATATACACACACTGTATATATAAGAAATTGCAGCAGACAACTTATGAATTAGACTTTTTCCTATTTTTAACATTGAGTAGACTACTAACTTTAGCCCTCTGGGCTAGTAGCTTTTAACCCCTGAGTAGTACACCATAGTGATATTTTCCACCTCTGTGTGTGTATATATATATATATATATATATATATATATATACAGGAACAAAGGATGCACTCTCAGGTCTTTTTCACTCCAAGTATATGATACTTTATTGTGTAACGTTTTCGGGGATCTAGTCCCCTTCGTCAGCATACATAAGGGATAAAATAAACATCTTTTATAGTGTGTGAACAATTACAAATCAAACAAACCTGGTTATTCCCAGTAGCGCCAAATATTCCGTGTGTGGAACGCATATTGCGTTCCACTGTTAGAGCTGAAACCAGAAGTTCAATTACGTCACTTCCGGTTTGTTCCAATATGCCAAAATAACACATCATGCTTAATATACATGCCTAGCAAAAAAGTGAGCTAAATACATTGCGAATGTGTCACAGCAATACAAACTTAATGTGTATAAACGAATGTGTGGTAAATGTGGACAAGTTTAAACATGCATCGTAATTTGCACATAGTTGCCATAGCAAACAATGACGCTCTAGAAGCGTAAGTGCCCCAACAATAAAAGTATGTTTGTGAAGTCATCAAACCTAAACTGTGCAACATATGTGCAAACATATACCAAAGAGTGGCATAAATAAACATACACAGGTTATATCCTATATTTAAAATACAAACAATACAGGTTAATATCTCTTGTAATAACCTACTGATTAAACTACCAGATCCTTTGTATCAATCCTATAACGGATTTATTAGTATCATGGAATCGGTTGTGGTCCTAACAACCACACAAAAATATTTATTTACAAAAAACACGGAAAGACTATATCGAACTGATGTATAACTGCATACTGACAGTGTAAAGGCAGGAGATCTTATACAAATATTAAGTACCCATTGTCATAGAAGAACCAGAACGGTTACAAGAGGCAACTATAAACTATGAACCTGGATTTGTATATTGATCTACTGTCCAGAACAGTGTGTTACTCTCCTAAACATGACCTCACACAGAAATTGAGCCTTATTCTTATATACTCATTGTTAAATACAGGTTTCCTTAATAAGGATTTTCTCACACCCTGCATTATAGAATATTCACATTTGAAGGACTTAATGCATCCCCATTATTATGATGGCATCTGCAACCCACTACAAATTTTATGTGTGAGAATACAACAGCATCCTCTTTCACAGTGTCACAACACATGAATGTCCAGGAATATACCCTTCAAAGGTACGAAGTATGGCTGTTATGAAACATATAGATGAACTTTCCGAAAGTGTGACAGAAATGAGTGACAACCACCAGGGGGCCCGACTTCCACACAGGGAGAGGAATACAAAATGTTTCCAATCCCGTGTGCTGTGAGCACAGTGTGAGCAGACCCCCACTCTGTGGGATGCCTATGCACAGTGCAAACACAGAGTCTCAGCTCCCCAGGGACGCATTCCCAGTATGTATCACACTACTCAGATTTATAACAGACCCTTAAAATCTGGAATCGTATTCAAACCACCAGGATATATGGTTCCCAATCGGTAAATACATTGTGCCTCACACTTAAGTAGTAACTTGTTCCGGTCACCACCTCTCTCCAGAACTGGAATATGATCGATTAGGATGTACCGAATCGAGGATGTAGAGTGGCCTTTCATGGCACAGTGCCTCGCCACTGGTTGATCCGAATCACCACGATGTAAGGCAATTCTAATTGCATGTCGGTGATTGGCCATCCGTTCCCGTAATGTTCCTGAGGTCTTGCCTACATAAAAATTAGAGCAAGGGCAAAACAATAAATATACTACATGTGTAGTAGTGCACGAAATGGAATGCCTAATGGCAAATACTCGATTGGTGTGTGGATGATGGAATGTTTTGGTACTGATTAGGCCATTGCAGGTTGTGCAGCCTAAGCACCGATAGGACCCCTTGATGTTACTCCTTGTACCCGTAGAATAGCTTTGTTTTGGATCTGTATTCATCAGTAGATCCTTGAGATTAGTACCCCTCTTGTATCCTACCATTGGTTGTAGGTTAGTAGCAAATGGTAGTTTCGGGTCAGATGTTATGATTGACCAGTGTTACCGGAGAATTTGTCCCGTTTTCCTGGTGCCAGGTGTGAAAGTAGTGGACATAATCAATTTATCAGATGAATCCCTTTTTGGTTTGGATTGAATTAATTCCAGTTGTGTCAGTGCAGATACAGCCCCAATGGTTTCTTTGATCAAACATGGTTTGTAACCTCATGCAAGAAATTTGTCACCCACTCCAGTCAGTTAGGAAACCCCTGTTTTTAAATCTGAATTATTGTGCATTGTTCTAATGAATTGTGATTTGCTGGGGGATGGCAGCTGTCCGCCCTGAGTATGGAATTGCGGTTGGTAGGTTTGTTGTAGAGGGTAGTGCCTAGGCGCCCTGTCTCTTTGTAAACAGTAAGGTCCAAAAAATTAATGGTCTGTATATCGTTTGTTACTACAGATACATTGATGACATCTTTCTAGAATGGCGTGGGGGCCTGGAGAAGCTCCATGAATGGTTCAATCAATACAATAACATTGACAGCTCAGTTAGGCTTAAGATGACTTTTGATATACAGACCATTAATTTTTTGGACCTTACTGTTTACAAAGAGACAGGGCGCCTAGGCACTACCCTCTACAACAAACCTACCGACCACAATTCTTTACTCAGGGCGGACAGCTGCCATCCCCCAGCATTATTAAAAGGCATTGTCAAATCACAATTCATTAGAACAATGCGAAATAATTCGGATTTAAAAACAGGGGTTTCCCAGCTGACTGGAGTGGGTTACAAATTTCTTGCACGAGGTTACAAACCATGTTTGATCAAAGAAACCACTGGGGCTGTATCTGCACTGACACAACTGGAATTAATTCAATCCAAACCAAAAAGGGATTCATCTGATAAATTGATTATGTCCACTACTTTCACACCGGGCACCAGGAAAACGAGACAAATTCTCCGGGAACACTTGCCAATCATAACATCTCACCCGAAACTACCATTTGCTACTAACCTACAACCAATGGTAGGATACAAGAGGGGTACTAATCTCAAGGATCTACTGATGAATACAGATCCAAAACAAAGCTATTCTACAGGCACAAGGAGTAACATCAAGGGATCCTATCGGTGCTTAGGCTGCACAACCTGCAATGGCCTAATCAGTACCAAAACATTCCATCATCCACACACCAATCGTGTATTTGCCATTAGGCATTCCATTTCGTGCACTACTACACATGTAGTATATTTATTGTTTTGCCCTTGCTCTAATTGTTATGTAGGCAAGACCTCAGGAACATTACGGGAACGGATGGCCAATCACCGACATGCAATTAGAACTGCCTTACATCGTGGTGATTCGGATCAACCAGTGGCGAGGCACTGTGCCATGAAAGGGACAGTCAACCATAGAATTGTTATTGTTTTAAAAGATAGATAATCCCTTTATTACTCATTCCCCAGTTTTGCATAACCAACACAGTTATATTAATGTACTTTTCTCCAACATAGGTGTGTCCGGTCCACGGCGTCATCCTTACTTGTGGGATATTCTCCTCCCCAACAGGAAATGGCAGAGAGCCCAGCAAAGCTGGTCACATGATCCCTCCTAGGCTCCGCCTACCCCAGTCATTCTCTTTGCCGTTGTACAGGCAACATCTCCACGGAGATGGCTTAGAGTTTTTTAGTGTTTAACTGTAGTTTTTATTATTCAATCAAGAGTTTGTTATTTTGAAATAGTGCTGGTATGTACTATTTACTCAGAAACAGAAAAGAGATGAAGATTTCTGTTTGTATGAGGAAAATGATTTTAGCAACCGTAACTAAAATCCATGGCTGTTCCACACAGGACTGTTGAGAGCAATTAACTTCAGTTGGGGGAACAGTGTGCAGTCTCTTGCTGCTTGAGGTATGACACATTCTAACAAGACGATGTAATGCTGGAAGCTGTCATTTTCCCTATGGGATCCGGTAAGCCATGTTTATTACGATCGTAAATAAGGGCTTCACAAGGGCTTATTAAGACTGTAGACTTTTTCTGGGCTAAATCGATTCATTATTAACACATATTTAGCCTTGAGGAATCATTTTATCTGGGTATTTTGATATAATAATATCGGCAGGCACTGTATTAGACACCTTATTCCTTAGGGGCTTTCCCAAAGCATAAGCAGAGCCTCATTTTCGCGCCGGTGTGGCGCACTTGTTTTTGAGAGGCATGGCATGCAGTCGCATGTGAGAGGAGCTCTGATACTTAGAAAAGACTTTCTGAAGGCGTCATTTGGTATCGTATTCCCCTTTAGGCTTGGTTGGGTCTCAGCAAAGCAGATACCAGGGACTGTAAAGGGGTTAAAGTTTAAAACGGCTCCGGTTCCGTTATTTTAAGGGTTAAAGCTTCCAAATTTGGTGTGCAATACTTTTAAGGCTTTAAGACACTGTGGTGAAAATTTGGTGAATTTTGCACAATTCCTTCATGTTTTTTCGCAATTGCAGTAATAAAGTGTGTTCTGTTTAAAATTTAAAGTGACAGTAACGGTTTTATTTTAAAACGTTTTTGTACTTTGTTATCAAGTTTATGCCTGTTTAACATGTCTGAACTACCAGATAGACTGTGTTCTGAATGTGGGGAAGCCAGAATTCCTATTCATTTAAATAAATGTGATTTATGTGATAATGACAATGATGCCCAAGATGATTCCTCAAGTGAGGGGAGTAAGCATGGTACTGCATCATTCCCTCCTTCGTCTACACGAGTCTTGCCCACTCAGGAGGCCCCTAGTACATCTAGCGTGCCAATACTCCTTACTATGCAACAATTAACGGCTGTAATGGATAATTCTGTCAAAAACATTTTAGCCAAAATGAACACTTGTCAGCGTAAGCGCGGCTGCTCTGTTTTAGATACTGAAGAGCATGGCAACGCTGATACTAATATCTCTGAAGGGCCCCTAACCCAGTCTGATGGGGCCAGGGAGGTTTTGTCTGAGGGAGAAATTACTGATTCAGGGAACATTTCTCAACAGGCTGAACCTGATGTGATTGCATTTAAATTTAAGTTGGAACATCTCCGCATTCTGCTTAAGGAGGTATTATCCACTCTGGATGATTGTGACAAGTTGGTCATCCCAGAGAAACTATGTGAAATGGACAAGTTCCTAGAGGTGCCGGGGCTCCCAGAAGCTTTTCCTATACCCAAGCGGGTGGCGGACATTGTTAATAAAGAATGGGAAAGGCCCGGTATTCCTTTCGTCCCTCCCCCCATATTTAAAAAATTGTTTCCTATGGTCGACCCCAGAAAGGACTTATGGCAGACAGTCCCCAAGGTCGAGGGAGCGGTTTCCACTTTAAACAAACGCACCACTATACCCATAGAGGATAGTTGTGCTTTCAAAGATCCTATGGATAAAAAATTAGAAGGTTTGCTTAAAAAGATGTTTGTTCAGCAGGGTTACCTTCTACAACCAATTTCATGCATTGTCCCTGTCGCTACAGCCGCATGTTTCTGGTTCGATGAGCTGATAAAGGCGGTCGATAGTGATTCTCCTCCTTATGAGGAGATTATGGACAGAATCAATGCTCTCAAATTGGCTAATTCTTTCACCCTAGACGCCACTTTGCAATTGGCTAGGTTAGCGGCTAAGAATTCTGGGTTTGCTATTGTGGCGCGCAGAGCGCTTTGGTTGAAATCTTGGTCGGCTGATGCGTCTTCCAAGAACAAGCTACTTAACATTCCTTTCAAGGGGAAAACGCTGTTTGGCCCTGACTTGAAAGAGATTATCTCTGATATCACTGGGGGTAAGGGCCACGCCCTTCCTCAGGATCGGCCTTTCAAGGCAAAAAATAAACCTAATTTTCGTCCCTTTCGTAGAAACGGACCAGCCCAAGGTGCTACGTCCTCTAAGCAAGAGGGTAATACTTCTCAAGCCAAGCCAGCTTGGAGACCAATGCAAGGCTGGAACAAGGGAAAGCAGGCCAAGAAACCTGCCACTGCTACCAAGACTGCATGAAATGTTGGCCCCCGATCCGGGACCGGATCTGGTGGGGGGCAGACTCTCTCTCTTCGCTCAGGCTTGGGCAAGAGATGTTCTGGATCCTTGGGCGCTAGAAATAGTCTCCCAAGGTTATCTTCTGGAATTCAAGGGACTTCCCCCAAGGGGGAGGTTCCACAGGTCTCAGTTATCTTCAGACCACATAAAAAGACAGGCATTCTTACATTGTGTAGAAGACCTGTTAAAAATGGGAGTGATTCATCCTGTTCCATTAAGAGAACAAGGGATGGGGTTCTACTCCAATCTGTTCATAGTTCCCAAAAAAGAGGGAACGTTCAGACCAATCTTAGATCTCAAGATCTTAAACAAGTTTCTCAAGGTTCCATCGTTCAAGATGGAAACCATTCGAACTATTCTTCCTTCCATCCAGGAAGGTCAATTCATGACCACGGTGGATTTAAAGGATGCGTATCTACATATTCCTATCCACAAGGAACATCATCGGTTCCTAAGGTTCGCATTCCTGGACAAGCATTACCAGTTCGTGGCGCTTCCTTTCGGATTAGCCACTGCTCCAAGGATTTTCACAAAGGTACTAGGGTCCCTTCTAGCTGTGCTAAGACCAAGGGGCATTGCTGTAGTACCTTACTTGGACGACATTCTGATTCAAGCGTCGTCCCTTCCTCAAGCAAAGGCTCACACGGACATCGTCCTGGCCTTTCTCAGATCTCACGGATGGAAAGTGAACGTGGAAAAGAGTTCTCTATCCCCGTCAACAAGGGTTCCCTTCTTGGGAACAATTATAGACTCCTTAGAAATGAGGATTTTTCTAACAGAGGCCAGAAAAACAAAACTTCTAGACTCTTGTCGGATACTTCATTCCGTTCCTCTTCCTTCCATAGCTCAGTGCATGGAAGTGATCGGGTTGATGGTAGCGGCAATGGACATAGTTCCTTTTGCGCGCATTCATCTAAGACCATTACAACTGTGCATGCTCAGTCAGTGGAATGGGGACTATACAGACTTGTCTCCGAAGATACAAGTAAATCAGAGGACCAGAGACTCACTCCGTTGGTGGCTGTCCCTGGACAACCTGTCACAAGGGATGACATTCCGCAGACCAGAGTGGGTCATTGTCACGACCGACGCCAGTCTGATGGGCTGGGGCGCGGTCTGGGGATCCCTGAAAGCTCAGGGTCTTTGGTCTCGGGAAGAGTCTCTTCTACCGATAAATATTCTGGAACTGAGAGCGATATTCAATGCTCTCAAGGCTTGGCCTCAGCTAGCGAGGGCCAAGTTCATACGGTTTCAATCAGACAACATGACAACTGTTGCGTACATCAACCATCGGGGGGAACAAGGAGTTCCCTAGCGATGGAAGAAGTGACCAAAATCATTCTATGGGCGGAGTCTCACTCCTGCCACCTGTCTGCTATCCACATCCCAGGAGTGGAAAATTGGGAAGCGGATTTTCTGAGTCGTCAGACATTGCATCCGGGGGAGTGGGAACTTCATCCGGAAATTTTTGCCCAAGTCACTCAGCTGTGGGGCATTCCAGACATGGATCTGATGGCCTCTCGTCAGAACTTCAAAGTTCCTTGCTACGGGTCCAGATCCAGGGATCCCAAGGCGGCTCTAGTGGATGCACTAGTAGCACCTTGGACCTTCAAACTAGCTTATGTGTTCCCGCCATTTCCTCTCATCCACAGGCTGGTAGCCAGGATCAATCAGGAGAGGGCGTCGGTGATCTTGATAGCTCCTGCGTGGCCACGCAGGACTTGGTATGCAGATCTGGTGAATATGTCATCGGCTCCACCTTGGAAGCTACCTTTGAGACGAGACCTTCTTGTTCAGGGTCCGTTCGAACATCCGAATCTGGTTTCACTCCAGCTGACTGCTTGGAGATTGAACGCTTGATTTTATCGAAGCGAGGATTCTCAGATTCTGTTATCGATACTCTTGTTCAGGCCAGAAAGCCTGTAACTAGAAAGATTTACCACAAAATTTGGAAAAAATATATCTGTTGGTGTGAATCTAAAGGATTCCCTTGGGACAAGGTTAAGATTCCTAGGATTCTATCCTTCCTTCAAGAAGGATTGGAAAAAGGATTATCTGCAAGTTCCCTGAAGGGACAGATTTCTGCCTTGTCGGTGTTACTTCACAAAAAACTGGCTGCTGTGCCAGATGTTCAAGCCTTTGTTCAGGCTCTGGTTAGAATTAAGCCTGTTTACAAACCTTTGACTCCTCCTTGGAGTCTCAATTTAGTTCTTTCAGTTCTTCAGGGGGTTCCGTTTGAACCCTTGCATTCCGTTGATATTAAATTATTATCTTGGAAAGTTTTGTTTTTAGTTGCAATTTCTTCTGCCAGAAGAGTTTCAGAATTATCTGCTCTGCAGTGTTCTCCTCCTTATCTGGTGTTCCATGCAGATAAGGTGGTTTTACGTACTAAACCTGGTTTTCTTCCAAAAGTTGTTTCTAACAAGAACATTAACCAGGAGATTATCGTACCTTCTCTGTGTCCGAAACCAGTTTCAAAGAAGGAACGTTTGTTGCACAATTTGGATGTTGTTCGCGCTCTAAAATTCTATTTAGATGCTACAAAGGATTTTAGACAAACATCTTCCTTGTTTGTTGTTTATTCCGGTAAAAGGAGAGGTCAAAAAGCAACTTCTACCTCTCTCTCTTTTTGGATTAAAAGCATCATCAGATTGGCTTACGAGACTGCCGGACGGCAGCCTCCCGAAAGAATCACAGCTCATTCCACTAGGGCTGTGGCTTCCACATGGGCCTTCAAGAACGAGGCTTCTGTTGATCAGATATGTAGGGCAGCAACTTGGTCTTCACTGCACACTTTTACCAAATTTTACAAGTTTGATACTTTTGCTTCTTCTGAGGCTATTTTTGGGAGAAAGGTTTTGCAAGCCGTGGTGCCTTCCATTTAGGTGACCTGATTTGCTCCCTCCCTTCATCCGTGTCCTAAAGCTTTGGTATTGGTTCCCACAAGTAAGGATGACGCCGTGGACCGGACACACCTATGTTGGAGAAAACAGAATTTATGTTTACCTGATAAATTACTTTCTCCAACGGTGTGTCCGGTCCACGGCCCGCCCTGGTTTTTTAATCAGGTCTGATAATTTATTTTCTTTAACTACAGTCACCACGGTACCATATGGTTTCTCCTATGCAAATATTCCTCCTTAACGTCGGTCGAATGACTGGGGTAGGCGGAGCCTAGGAGGGATCATGTGACCAGCTTTGCTGGGCTCTTTGCCATTTCCTGTTGGGGAGGAGAATATCCCACAAGTAAGGATGACGCCGTGGACCGGACACACCGTTGGAGAAAGTAATTTATCAGGTAAACATAAATTCTGTTTTTACCTTTGTGATTACCTTGTATCTAGGAACCTTCTTCCAGCCCCCTGATCACATGACTGTGACTGTTTATTATCTATTGTCTTAAATTTAGCATTGTATTGTGCTAGATCTTAAATAACTTTCTGTGCCTGAACACAGTGTTATCTATAAGGCCCACATGTACTTTCTGTCTCTTTGTGTTGAAAAGAGATTTAAAAAGCATGTGATAAGAGGCAACCCTCAAAGACTTAGAAATTAGCATATGAGCCTACCTATGTTTAGTTTAAAGTAAGAATACCAAGAGAAAAAAGCAAATTTGATGATAAAAGTAAATTGGAAAGTCGATTAAAATTAAAAGTCCTATCTGAATAATGAAAGTTTAATTTATACTTGACTGTCCCTTTAAAGGGATATGAACCCCATTTTTTTAATGATTCAGAAACAACATACAAATTTAAACAACTTTCCAATTTACTTCTATTATTACATTTGCTTTATTCTCTTGATATCCTTTGATGAACGAGCAGCAATGCACAACACGGGAGCCTTAGTTGTTCAGCATATCTAGTCAGCCAATCACAAGAGACAAATGTATGCTGGCACCTATCCCCAGCTAGCTCCCACAGAAGAATATATACCCTGCATATTTTCTTTCTTCAACAATTGGATCCCACCAAGAGAAAAAACTAGTACATTTGAAAATAGAAGTGAATTCCAACATGTCTTAAAATGACATGCATTGTTTTATCTGAATCATGCAAGTTTTATTTTTACTTTCCTATCCTAGTATTTCCTAGTATTGGCTGTGTCTGGCTAATAGAAAAACTGTGCACTGTACATTAATAGCATAATAGCCAGCAGAATAAATTAAATTACACTCCCAGTGGGGGTTAGGAGAGATAAGTAAACCATGCTAAATTTAAATGGCTCTCTTTATTTATTGAGCTTTGATTTACAAACATATAATAGTGGGGAACAAATTACAGTACACTGGCCCTAAAAATACAGTGCATCAAAGTTGCATGCATGAATAATAATATTAAACATTAAAAAAGAATTTAAAAATACCTCTAGTAATGATTTTTATTTCAATTACTTTAATGTACATACTACCTCTTAGCGCAATGTGGTGTTACTCCTGCAGTGTCAATAAGTAACACCATGTTATTGTATAAACCATTTTACTGAGACCACACACACACTTGTCTGTTGAATTAACGCAATGTGTTACTCTTGCTGCAGTGTCACTAACACAATGTTATTGCATCAACCATCCATAATATCCCATTCTCCATGCACACACTTTTTATGACATCTTGCTTCAAACACCGGTGCACACTTTCACTGGATTATTGTCTCCTCCACACACTATCACCTTTTGCACACTATGGGACAGATTACGAGTGGAGCACTATTTCGGGGGAGGTCTATATGGCCTGCATTTTTGGAACCGGGAGATGGAAGAAGATGATTGGTCTGTCCTCCTACTTCAAATTTGTCAAAAACACAAGTGGCTGTCTCAAAACAGTCCGGACACGAGATAGATAGGATAGATAGATAGATAGATATACATAGATTGATAGTTAGATAGAATCGATAGAAGATAAATAGATAGATTTGTTAGATATATAATTACCCTGACAAAGTATAATAATTAAACATGTGGCCTGGGACCCATGGTAACTAGGTTGTGTTAAGTAGTACTATTGTTAGCACTTTCAGCCCTGTAACTCCTCCTATCGGTGGAGGTCTATATGGCCTGCATGATTACCCTGACAAAGTATAACAACAAGACACGCGGTCTGGGACCCATGGTAAGTAGGTTGTGTTAAGTAGTACTATTCTTAGCACTTTCAGCCCTGTAACTACTCCTATCGGGGGAGGTCTATATGGCCTGCATGATTACCCTGACAAAGTATAACAACAAAGAAGAGTGATGTAAAAGTTTTTTTTTACAAAATTTAATATAATGTTACAACAGATAGGAGTTGTGGACTGGCACTGAGGATGGAAGTAGGCACAGTATATGCTGGCAGCCTGACACACAGGCTGGCACTAATGGCAGCCTGGCTGGCCTGACAGCTAAAATTAAATAACACTAGAAGAGGACTGATGTAAAAAATGTTTTTACATAAAATTTACACTAATGTTGTTACACCAGATATAAGTGGTGGAAAAAAGAGCTATTAATCTGTGTCACACTATATGATGTGGGCCAGAAACACACAGGCCTGATGGAAAAAGAAATTAGATTACACTAGCAAAATTATTTAAAAATGTCTTTTTAACTTTAAAATTATATAAAGCATATATGAGTCGTGGCTGGTAGGTAGGGTAGCAATTAACCACAGTATGCTGAGTAAGCCAGAAACACACACGCCTGATAGAAAATGAAATTAGATTACACTAGCAAAATGATTTAAACATTTTTTAGGAAAAATTTAAAATAATGTTAAGCAGATATGAGTCGTGGCTGGTAGGTAGGGCAGCAATTAACCACAGTATGCTGTGTAAGTCAGAAACACACAGGCCTGATAGAAAATGAAATTAGATTACAGTAGCAAAATGATTTTAACGTTTTGTTTGAAAAATTTAAAATAATGTTAAGCAGATATGAGTCGTGGCTGGTAGGTAGGGTAGCAATTTACCACAGTATGCGGTGTAAGTCAGAAACACACAGGCCTGATAGAAAATGAAATTAGATTACAGTAGCAAAATAATTTAAAAGTTTTTAATTTAAATTTAAAATAATGTTAAGCAGATATGAGTGGTGGCACTGGCTGGCTGCTACATGGGCAGCAATTAACCACAGTATGCTCTGTAAGTCTGAAACACACAGGCCTGATAGAAAATAAAATTAGATTACACTAGCAAAATGATTTAAAGGTTGTTTTTTTATTGAAAAAAAGGTTAAGCACATATGAGTTGTGGCTACTAGCCTAGGTAGGGCAGCAATTATCCACAATATGCTCTGTAAGTCAGAAACACACAGACCTGGTAGAAAATGAAATTAGATTACACTAGCAAAATGATTTAAAGTTTTTATTTTTTTAATAAAAAAAAAAGTTTAAGCACATATGAGTTGTGGCTACTAGCCTAGGTAGGGCAGCAATTATCCACAGTATGCTCTGTAAGTCAGAAACACACAGGCCTGATAGAAAATAAAATTAGGTTACACTAGCAAAATGATTTAAAGGTTTTTTTATTTTATTTTAAAAAAAGGTTAAGCACATATGAGGGCAGCAATTAACCACAGTATGCTCTGTATGTCAGAAACACACAGGCCTGATAAAAAATGAAATTAGATTACACTAGCAAAATGATTTAAAAGTTTTTTTTTTTAATTTAAAATAATGTTATAAGCAGATATGAGTGGTGGCTGGCACAAAGCAATGAACCACAGTATATGCTGTGTGAGCCGGAGACACAGGCCTGATAGAAAATGAAAATAATTTACACTAGAAAAATAATTTCAAATTTTGGTTGGTTAAATTTAAACTAAGGTTAAGCAGATATCAGTGGTGGCACTAATCACAGTATATGCTGTGAGCCTCACACACAGGCTGAAAGCCAGGCAAATGCAAATAAAAATACAAATAAAAAAATTAAAAAACGACTGAAGTTATAGCCCTGAAAAGGGCTTTTTGGGGTGCTGTCCTTGCAGCAGAGATGAGATGAGTCCTTCAGGACTGTAGTCGACACTAAATACACTAGCCTAGCTATCTATTTCCCTATAATGGCAGCAGCAGCAACAACACAAAAGCTCCTCTCACTAAGAAAGCAAGATCGTAATGAGTCTAAAATGGCTGCTGCCAAGAAGCTGGGAGGGTCTGTGAGGGAGTGTCTGCTGCTGATTGGCTCAAATGTGTCAGAAGGCTGTGACATACAGGGTCAAAGTTTCCTCAATGATGACAAATAGGGGGTGGATCGAACATTGCATATGTTCGCCCGCAGCGGCGAACGCGAACAAGCTATGTTTGCGGTGAACCGTTCACGGGCTAACAGTTCGGGACATCACTACCCAAGAACGCTCCTCCGGACCATAGCCTCTCCAGTGAACCAAATACTGTACACGGCCCCTGGACATACGAGAGTCAATAATGCTGTTGACCTCATACTCCTCATGGTTGTCAACAAAGATAGGATGGGGATGAGGCAACACAGTGGTAAACCGATTACAAACCAATGGTTTCAAGAGGGAGACATGAAAAACATTGGAAATGCGCATAGCAGGAGGAAGGTCAAGAGTGTAGGCCACAGGATTAACCCGTCGGAGTATTTGAAAAGGACCAACATAACGGGGAGCCAAATTATTGGAAGGCACACAAAGGTTCAAGTTGCGGGAGGACAGCCAAACTCTCTCACCAACCTGGTAGAAAGGTGCGGGCAGATGCCTACGATCAGCCTGGAACTTTTGGCGCTGCATAGAATGATGAAGGCAATCCTGAATCTGCACCCACATGGAACAGAGTTGCTGGAGATGCTCCTCCAAAGCCGGAATACCCTGAGACATGAATGAATCGGGCAACAAGGATGGTTGAAACCCATAATTCGCCATGAACGGGGATATCTTGGAGGAAGCATTAATAGCACTATTACGAGCAAACTCTGCCCAAGGTAACAGTTCAGAGCAATTATTGTGGTGATCTGAGACATAGCAATGGAGGAACTGTTCCAGAGCTTGATTAGACCGTTCTGCAGCCCCACTGGATTGAGGGTGATGTGCCGAGGAGAAGGAAAGCTGGATCCCCATTTGAGCACAAAAGGAACGCCAAAATCTGGAGACAAACTGGCTAACCCTGTCCACACTATCTCCTTGGGTAACCCATGTAAACGGAAGACCTCCCGGGCAAAAATTGAAGCAAGCTCCTGAGCTGTAGGCAGCTTCATCAAGGGACTGCAATGTGACATTTTAGAAAAACGGTCAACCACCATAAGGATAACAGTATTGCCATTGGAAACAGAGAGCTCGACAAAGAAGTCCATGGAAAGATGTGTCCAAGGACGCTCACCATTAGCAATAGGTTGAAGAAGACCCACAGGAAGACGTTGAGGAGTCTTATTCTGTGCACAAACTGAGCAGGAGGCAACATACGCAGCAACATTAGAACGAAGACCTGGCCACCAGAATTGTCGAGTGACAGACCAAATCCTTTGGTTCTTGCCTGGGTGACCTGCGGCTTTAGGATAGTGGTAAGTGTGCAAAAGTTTAGTTTGAAGATTCTCAGGAACAAAACACTTACCACTAGGTTTCTCAGGAGGTGCATTGGTTTGTGCAGCCAGGATCTCCTCCTCCAAGGGAGAAGTCAAATTAGTATGTATGGTAGCCAAAATATGGTCAGGAGGTATGACAGGAGTAGGTACAGACTCCTCCTTGGACAGAGGCGAAAATTGTCGAGAGAGGGCATCAGCCCTAACATTCTTACTACCAGGCAGGTAGGAGACCACATAATTAAACGTAACAAAAATAGCACCCATCTGGCCTGTCGGGGCAACAAACGTTTTGCTTCAGATAGATAAGTTAAATTCTTGTTCTTCTTCAGTAAGAATGAGCACTGGCACGCTAGTACCCTCGAGAAGATGCCTCCATTCCTTAAGTGCCAAAATTATGGCCAGTAATTCCCTGTCGCCAATTTCATAATTGCACTCCGCTGGAGACAATTTCTTAGAGAAGAAACCACATGGATGCAAGGAACCGTCAGGCGTAGGACATTGAGACTAGAGGGCACCTACTCCAGTCTCAGACGCATCGACCTCAAGAATGAAAGGAAGGACAGGGTTAGGGTTAGGATGAGCCAGAACTGGAGCTGCAGCAAAGGCAGTCTTAAGACTATCAAAGGCCTTAATGGCAGTAGGTGACCAATGGAGTGGATCATTCTCTTTACGGGTCATGTCTGTGATAGGTTTGACCAAGGAAGAAAAGTTTTTAATAAACTTTCTATAGTAATTGGCGAACCCCAAAAAACGTTGAATAGACCAAAGACCAACTGGGCGAGGCCACTGCCGAACTGCAGATAACTTGTCAGGATCCATGGAGAACCCTGCAACAGAGATAACATAACCTAAGAAGGTTACTTGAGTCTGATGGAACTCACATTTCTCGAGTTTACAAAACAGGCCGTTCTCACGTAGTCTCTGAAGAACCCATGTAACATCAGAAAGATGAGCCTCAAGTGTGGATGAGTGTATGAGGATGTCGTCTAAGTACACCACAACACACTGTTGCAACATATCTCGTAGGACATCATTAATAAATTCCTGAAAAACAGCAGGAGCATTACATAGGCCAAAGGGCATTACAAGATACTCATAATGCCCGCTCCTGGTGTTAAATGCTGTTTCCCATTCGTGGCCCTCCTGAATCCTAACGAGATTGTACGCTCCTCTCAAATCAAGTTTAGTAAAGAATGTAGCTCCCTTGAGGCGGTCAAAGAGTTCTGTAATAAGCGGAATAGGGTAAGCATTCTTAATGGTAAGACGATTAAGACCCCCTATAATCGATACATGGTCTTAACTCGCCAAGCTTTTTCTTCACAAAGAAGAAGCCAGCCCCTGCAGGAGAGCAGGATTTGCGGATGATCCCCCGCGACAAGGCATCGGCAACATACTCCTCCATAGTACAATTCTCTGCAACAGACAGAGGGTACACCCAGCCCAGAGGAGAAAAGACTCCGGGTTGCAGGTCTATGGCACAATCGTAAGACCGGTGAGGAGGCAACGTACCGGCATGTACCTTGTCAAACACGTCTAGGAACTCTCGGTACTCCTCTGGCAATTGAGAAACCGAAGAAGTGCACAAGACTTTAACTGGTCTCCGAAGACAAGTGGAAATACATTGCTGGAACCATGACAAAATTTCAGACCTGCGCCAGTCGAGACTGGGATTGTGCTTTTGGAGCCAGGGATAACCCAGAACAACCAGAAAATGCGGAGAGTTTATCACCTTGAACTGGTTTCAAAATGGAGAGCCCCAACAGCCATGGAAAACGGAGCAGTTTCGTGAGTAACGAGTGGGGCCTGCCATCAATGGCCTCAATAGCAATCGGAACAGACCAAGGCAAAACAGGAATGGAGTGCTTTGATACAAAAGCACTGTCAATGAAATAGCCCGCAGCACCGGAGTCAACAAGAGCCTGGGTGACTATGGAGGAGTCCACCCAGGAAAGGACAACCGTGACCAAAGGTTTCTCCTTAAGCGGTTCTGGGGACAAGGATAAACCACCCAAGGTCTGCCCCCGACAGGACCTTAGGTGTGAGCGTTTCCCGGCCGTGTAGGACAAGACTTCAAAAGGTGGCCCTGTAACCCACAATAGAGGCAGAGCCCCTCCCTCCTCCTAAAGGCCCTCTCTGCCGCGGAGAGACGTGTGAATCCCAGCTGCATCGGCTCAGCAGTACCTGGTGACTCGGGACCAAGAGGCATGGGAGGAGAGGGAGGCATGGGTGGGAACGAACACGTAGGAGACAACGGAACAGGAGGCTCCCGCAAGCGCTCCTTGAAATAGGGCCTCTCTCTGAGTCTGATGTCAATTAGGATCAAAAAAGACACCAATGCCTCGAGATCCTCTGGTAAATCTCTGGCAGCAACTTCGTCTTTAATCGCATCAGAGAGCCCATGAAATAAGGCGGCAACAAGGGCTTAATTGTTCCAACCTACCTCTGCAGCAAGCGTATGGAACTCAATAGCTTACTGAGCAACAGATCTTGTACCTTGCTGAATGGACATGAGTCGTTTAGCAGCAGAGGAGGAGCGAGCTAGAACATCAAATACCCTTCGAAAGGAGGCCACAAATTTAGGGTAATTTGAAATCACAGGTTTATTAGTCTCCCACAAGGGATTAGCCCAGGCAAGAGCTGTGTCAGAAAGTAACGAGATGAGAAATCCCACCTTAGCTCTGTCAGAGGGAAACGCCTGAGGTAACATCTCAAAGTAAATGCCCACCTGGTTCAAAAACCCTCTGCACTGAATAGGATTGCCTCCATATCGCTGAGGTAGAGGTGCAGAACCGGACATGCTCCTGGTAGGCATAGGTGCAGCAGCGGAAACAGGAGCAGCCATAACTTGCGGGACACTTTGGTCCAAATGTGCACTGCGTGTCAGCAGGGTTTGCAGGGCTAGTGCAAATTGATCCAAGCGGTGATCCTGTACATCCATCCTGGAAATGATGGCAGGTAAAGGTGGATTTATTAGCACCATCAGGATTCATGGCCTTTGCGTAATGTCAGGGTGCCAGGAATCACACTGAGACGAGAAGTGCAAAAATAATCACACCTTTATTAATAGCAAAAAATAATAAAAAGTCCACAAGTCAAATAACAAGCCAGGAGTCAAAACCAGAGCTGGTAGTCAGACGAGCCGAGTCAGGAGCCAAAGCTAATAGTCAGACGAGCCGGAATCAGGACCCAGGAAAACAGCAGAGTCAGGAACAAGCCAGGGATCAGGAACCAGGAAGGACGTCAGGCAGCCAGGTAATACACAGGAACTCTCACAAACAGGTCTGAGATAATGCAAAGGCAAAGCATACTGAACAGATGCCCTTTAAATAATAAGTGATGACATCACAATTCTGAGACTACATCCTGTCTCACATGGATGATGCACACCAGTTTGGCCATAAAAGGAAATGCAGGAATTGAGCAGCATCCCCCACAATGCACCATAGTCAGGAAGAGAGGTGAGTAAAATGGCTGCCAGCAGCACATGGCAAACACAACAAGGAAAAAAGCCAGACACTATACTACCTGCTTCCTGCAGGATGACTACTCCGGCTGAAGTCGGCTGGGTGCTGCCAGTCTGGGTTCTCTCTGATCATAAGACAGATGATAATTTAAATTGTCACGGCCTATCAACATAAATCATCATCACCCTTTGTTAAATGTATTATACCCTTTTTCCACCAGAACCTATGATTAAAATGAAAATCTTGATGTTATCGGTTGTGTGCACACCTTTCATGACGCCTTGCTTCACTTCACACACCACACACTCTTACAGGCTCATTGTCTCCTCCACACACACACAACTTTCATATCAGCATATGCACAGTAAGTTAAACTAACCTACTCATGCAGGCTACACCACCTAGATACTTTCCTGCTGCTGCCGTATCAAGGATATTTCCTCATGGTAAAGTCGGCTGGGTGCCCCCAGTTGAGCTTCAAAGCCAGCTGATAATGTGGATCTTCTTATGTATTAGGCCCATCAAGATGCATTGGACTTGGTTCTTCTTTTCCACCAGATCCTATAATGAATTTGAAAATATGTATTGGATGTGGGTCTTGACAACTTGTTTCTAATATATTTACCTGAGTGAAAGTTGGGGAACTTGTTTTTCTGCACCTCTCTGGTGCAGCATCTGTTGCTGGTGAAACTTTTTAAAATAGATTTCTTTGCAGCCCATACAGGAAAGTAGTCGTCAATGAGGTTATTTGTTGGTCATGTTTTTGTTAATCCTTTACATTTACATTACAACACAGTCATAAACACACTCAGTTTCCATACCACACATACCTGTTGGTTGAATTAGCGCAATGTGGTGTTACTCCTGCAGTGTCATTAACAACATGCTATTGCTTCAACCATTTTACTGTGTCTACACACTCCCATACCACACATACTTGTCATCAGTTGAATATGGTGTTACTCTGCAGTGTTAGTAACACCATGGTATTGCCTCAACCAACAACTACTTTCACTGACCGCACACTCTCACATGCTCAACATTCTCTTCTCCACACACACAACTTTCATATCATCATTTTGCACACACACAACTGATAATCACTCATATACGTTCACCCACATTCATGTCACAAACCCAGTTACTAAATTAATAAGTTAAGTAGGTAATGTACTAGTATATTTGGAAGGTAGGTAGGTTAGTTAAGGTTTTAGTACAAGTTGTAGGAGAAGAATAATAAGATGAAGGAGTTTTAAGGAGGCTTACTAACTAGTAATGGTTATTGGTTACAGGTTACAGTAAGGGAAGGTGGTTGAATTAGTGATTAAGTCAGTAGTAGAATTAATGTAAGAAAGGTTTAGTTAGAGAATGAAGATGAAAAAGGAGATATGTTAGTTTAGTAGTAATATTTTACTAATTTAAACTTACCGACTCATGCAGGCTTAGGCTACACCACCACCTAGATACCTTCATGCCATATCAAGGAAGAAGGAGGGTTAAGATTATATTATTATTATTATTATTACTATTATTATTATTATCAGTTATTTATAGAGTGCCAACAGATTCAGCAGCACTAACAGATTCCATAGCGCTAATAGGTACCAGGATTCTAGTAGGGTGAAGAGTATTGGTAGCTGCCATGCTCAGGGGTCTCCTCTCTCATCCTCTAAGCATTGACTTTTCCCTGCAGTACAGTACAGTTCTTGAGTTGATGAGCATTAGAGCCACATTAAAAACACAAGTGTAGTCTTCTTTATTGTCTGTCAGACTCTAAGGGTTTAAGGATGGAGCGATCCATAAGTTCCTCTTCTTGAACATTAGTAGGAGATGCAGTAGGGGAAAAAGGGGATCTGGAAGCCAATAGACTAGAAGCACGACTAGAAAAGGATCTGCAAGTTCTTCCTCTCTCTGCTTAACCCTCTTGATAACGAGAGTTCAATCTGAAACAGAATAATAAAGTCATCAAGATAGAAAGGAATTTCACGATAAGTGAGTTCATAATTAATGCGATCCCTGGCGTCCTACCTAGTTTTGTGTGCCAGGGTCTGGAACTCTATGGAATATTGTGCCACTGGCCAATTGTTCTGGAGAAGATCCAGGAGAGAGAATTCAGCAGCAGAAGTGCGACCGGAGGTTTCAAATACAGAAGTCAGTGTGGAAATAAAGTCTGCATCACTCAATAGCAAAGTGTTCTGTTCCATAAAAGGCGACACCCAGGCTAAAGATTTGTCTTTAAGCAAGGAAAAAAATAAAGTGACCTTTGCCTGGGGTGACTGAAATGTATGAGGGTCATTCCAGAAATGCAGCCTGTACTGATTGAGAAAGCCCCTACAATAAATGGTACTATTGTACTTATCTTGCAGCAGATTTCAGTGTATAGCAATGGGTGCAGAGGAGAAGGCGTAGCAACTGCGGCAGTTGTCGGTTCAGTGGAAAGAGAAGTAGGGGAAGCAGGTTTGCTTGCAACTAGAGAGGAAAGCATAGCTCTAATGGTCTACAATTTGGAATCCAAATTTTGAAGATGTGTGGCATGGGCTCCCAGCATTTGTCCCTGTGGGGTGATGGCTCTTGTTAGCTCATTCTGGTCCATGGCCCAAGTATAATGTAATGTTCATGGGATATTTCCTTTTCAAACCAATCCTGGCTAGTAGTCTTCTTATCCCAGCATCAAGTGGAAAAATAAGGAAAAATTTCAGAACTAAGTTTAACAGATAAAAGGAATGAGGTAGGACAGGAACAGCAAACTGACAGACAATACTCTGAGCAACAAAGGGTTAACAAGGGGTAGCTCACAGAGCAGAGCGGGTTCAGAAGCAGGCAGACCTATGCTTCAGAGAATCACAAAGGATTAAGCAAAAGTTGGTCACAAGGCAGAGCAGGGTACAGCAACAGGCAGACAGTCCGATCTTTCTGAGTATCAAAGGGTTAATCAAATGAATGGTCACAAGGCAGAGCAGGGTTCAGCAACAGCCAGGCAGTCCAATATTTCTGAGTATCAAAAGGATAAAGCAAAGGAATGGTCAGGAGGCAGAACAGGGTTCAGCAACAGAAAGGCAATCCATTCAAGCACAGTAGCTAAAGATGCAAATAGAGCACCCAGGAGTACACAGAGGCCAACCTATACTTGGGCAAGGAAGATAAGGAGGTGCTTTAAATAGGCGCAGGTTCACACCAGGGAGAATTCACAGTTGTGCATAATGAGAAGACAAAGTGGCACTCATGGCACGCGGCAATGACGTCAACGCCACATGCCGCATGACAACCCCACATGACCATAGTGGAGCTGGCTGAACAAGGTGGCAGATAAGTGACACTCTCTGGTGGTGACACCATCTGTAGATGGATAAAAGATTCTTCTTATTAGAGATATTAGATTGCAGGATCAGACAGGGGGCGTAGTACTAGCCTTTAAAGTTTAGCAATTACTTACTTGTTATTGGTTGGCTAAGGTTATTTGTAGGTTGGTTAGTTTTTAGTTAGTACTTGTTGGTTGGTTAATTTAGGGTTCTGTTTTTGTTAATACTCCCATTCGGTTAGGGAAGATGAAGGGTTAGTAGTAGTAGAGTAAGACTAGAGAGAGTAATAGTAGTCTTATATATAAAGACTCAAGAGGCTGGTTTCGTTATTGGTCAATAACAGTTAGTTAGTTAGTTAGTTAGTTACTGAGTTAGGAAAGGTAGGTTATGGTTTAGTTTTTGGAAGGATGATGAAGATGATGAAATCTTATGATACAAATTCAGTTAAAGGAACTGAGTTACTTTACCTGAATTTGTAAAAGTGTAATTTGATATTTAGCACCTAGCAGCCACAGTATATATATATATATATACACACACACACACAGGTATATATATATATATATATATATATATATATATATATATATAAATACTATGGGGTCGATCCGATATAAATCGTCGCCCGCAAAAGCCGGCGACGCCAATATTTGCGCGGATTTGGTATCACATATACGGCGTAACCTAGAAGTTACGCCCGTATATTTCTGCCGTCGGCCGCAGTTTTTTGGGCCATAGGCAGGTATACCAAACCCGCGCAGTTTGGTATCCAATATGCAGCGTAAGGACTTACGTGGCGAAAATGGAGAAAACTTACTCCATTTTCACCTCGCCACAAAAAGCAGCCGTAAGAAGCCTTACGCTGACTATTGGAGCCCCGTAACTCCCTAAACTAACTAGAAAATAAACCTAACACCTAACGCATGCGCAATGTCTATCTCCCTGTCAACCGCGATCTGCTAAAATAAACCTAACACCTAACGCATGCGCAATGTCTATCTCCCTGTCAACCGCGATTCCCCCCCCCCCCCCGAAATCCCTAATAAAGTTATTACCCCCTAAACCGCCGCTCCCGGACCCCGCCGCCATCTACATAAACTAACCCCCTACTGTGAGCCTCTAAAACCGCCGCCATCTACCTTATCTATCCCCTAATCTGACCCCTTACACCGCCGCCACCTATATAAAAATTATTAACCCCTAATGTAAGCCCCTCGGAACAGCCAATAGAATGCGAGCTCAATCTGATTGGCTGATTGGATCAGCCAATCGGATTGAACTTGAATCTGATTGGCTGATTCAATCAGCCAATCAGATTTTTTTAACTTAATTCCGATTGGCTGATAGAATCCTATCAGCCAATCGGAATTCGGCGGACGCCATCTTGGATGACGTCATTTATAGGTACCTCATTCCAAGTTCAGCAGTCGGCCGGGATGGATGCTCCACGGCGGCGGAGCGAAGAAAGAAGATTGAAGATGCCGCCGGAAGAATGAAGACTTTGCTGCCGCTTGGAGGAAGACGTCGCCGGAGGAAGAATTCTTCTTTGCCGCTTGGAGGAAGACATCGCCCGGATCGGATCAGGAGTTTGGCCCGGTGTGGTGAAGACAAGGTAGGGAGATCTTCAGGGGGGTAGTGTTAGGCTTTTTTAAGGGGGGTTTGGGTGGGTTTAGAATAGGGGTATGTGGGTGGTGGGTTGTAATGGGGGGGGGGGGATTGTATTTGTTGTATGCAAAAGAGCTGAATTCTTTGGGGCATGCCCCACAAAAGGCCCTTTTAAGGGCTGGTAAGGTAAAGAGCTTTGAAATTTGTTGAATTTAGAATAGGGCAGGGAATTTTTTTTATTTTGGGGGTTTATTATTTTATTAGGGGGCTTAGAATAGGTGTAATTAGCTTAAATATCTTGTAATCTTTTTTTTATTTTTTGTAATTTAGTGTTTGTTTTTTTTTGTAATTTAGTTTAGTTAATTTAATTGTATTTTTAGATAGATGTTTGTAGTTTATTAAATTTATTGATAGTGTAGGTGTATTTGTAACTTAGGTTAGGATTTATTTTACAGGTAATTGGGTAATTATTTTAACTAGGTAGATATTAAATAGTTAATAACTATTTAATATCTATTATACCTAGTTAAAATAATTAACAATTTACCTGTAAAATAAATATTAACCCTAACATAGCTACAATGTAATTATTAATTATATTGTAGCTATCTTAGGGTTTATTTTATAGGTAAGTATTTAGATTTAAATAGGAATATTTTAGTTTATAAATGAATTAGATTAATTTAATATAAATTTAGTTAGGGTTAGATAGAGTTAATATAGTTAATATAAATACTATAGTAACTATATTAACTATATTAACCCTAATATAATTAGGGTTAATATAGTTAATATATATAATGTAATACCTATATTAACTATAATATACTTAGGGTTAATATAGATAATATAGCTGGCGGCGGGGTAGGTAGATTAAATTAGGGGTTAATCATTTTAATAGAGATGGCGGCGGTGTAAGGGGCTTACATTAGGGGTTAATAATTTTAATATAGATGGCGGCGGTGTTAGGGGCTCACTTTAGGGGGTTATAGATATAATATAGCTGGCGGCGGGGTACGGGAGCGGCGGTTTAGGGGTTAATAACTTTATTAGGTTGCGGCGGTTTAGGGGTTAATAGCTTTTTTATTGTTAGGCTAGTGAGGGGGGATATCGGATAGAGGGTTAGACAGTGCGGGCTATGTTAGGGAGGCGTGTTAGACTTGTCGGGCTATGTTAGGGAGGCGTGTTAGACAGTGCGGGCTATGTTAGGGAGGCGTGTTAGACAGTGCGGGTGTTTTAAACTTTAGTCAGGTTTTATAGGCGCCGGCAGTTTCTAACGTGGCGCAAGTCACTGGCGACGCCAGAAATTTGTACTTACGCAGATTTCTGGACATCGCTGGTTTGTGAGACTTACGGCACGTTAGCATCTGACGGCGACCTATATGGGATGGCTCGAGTTGCGAGCTGAAACTGCGGGCGACGCCGGTTCCCTTGCTTGCGCCGCAAACTGCGATCGATATCGGATTGCGCCCTATATGTATAAACCTAGTTAATAACTATTTAATAGCTACCTAGTTAAAATAATTACAACATTACCTGTAAAATAAATCCTAGCCTAAGTTACAAATACACCTAACACTACACTATCATTAAATAAATTAAATTAATTAACTACAATTAGCTAAAATTAAATACAATTAACTAAAATAAACTAAAGTACAACCCCCCCCACTAAATTACAGAAAAAAATACAAGAAGTTTAAACTAATTACACCTAATCTAAGCCCCCTAATAAAATAAAAAAGCCCCCCAAAATAATAAAATGCCCTACCCTATACTAAATTACTAATAGCCCATAAAAGGGCCTTTTGCGGCGCATTGCCCCAAAGTAATCAGCTCTTTTACCTGTAAAAAAAAAATTACAATACCCCCCCAACATTACAACCCACCACCCACACACCCCTACTCTAAAACCCACCCAATCCCCCCTTAAAAAAACCTAACACTACCCCATTGAAGATCACCCTACCTTGAGCCGTCTTCACCCAACCGGGCACAAGTGGTCATCCGATCTGGGCAGAAGTCTTCATCCGATGGGGCAGAAGAGGACATCCAAACCGGCAGAAGTCTTCATCCTATCCGGGCAGAAGAGGACATCCGGACCGGCAGAAGTCTTCATCCAAGCGGCATCTTCTATCTTCTTCCATCCGACGAGGAGCGACTCCATCTTGAAGACATCCGGCGCGGAGCATCCTTCCAGCACGACAGACTAATGACGAATGATGGTTCCTTTAAATGACATCATCCAAGATAGCGTCGCTCGAATTCTGATTGGATGATAGGATTCTATCAGCCAATTGGAATTAAGGTAGGAAAAATCCGATTGGTTGATTTTATCAGCCAATCGGATTGAAGTTCAATCCGATTAGCTGATTGGATCAGCCAATAGAATGCGAGGTCAATTCTATTGGCTGATCCAATCAGATTGAACTTCAATCCGATTGGCTGATTAAATCAACCAATCAGATTTTCCTACCTTAATTCTGATTGGCTGATAGAATCCTATCAGCCAATTGGAATTCGAGGGACGCCATCTTGGATGACGTCATTTAAAGGAACCGTCATTCGTCGTTAGTCCTTCATGCTGGAAGGATGCTCCACATCGGATGTCTTCAAGATGGAGTCGCTCCTCGTTGGATGGAAGAAGATAGAAGATGCCGCTTGGATGAAGACTTCTGCCGGTCCGGATGTCCTCTTCTGCCCGGATAGGATGAAGACTTCTCCCGGTCTGGATGTCCTCTTCTGCCCCATCGGATGAAGATTTCTGCCCGGATCGGATGACCACTTGTGCCCGGCTGGGTGAAGACGGCTCAAGGTAGAGTGATCTTCAATGGGGTAGTGTTAGGGTGGATTTTAGAGTAGGGGTGTTTGGGTGGTGGGTTGTAATGTTGGGGGGGTATTGTATTTTTTTTATACAGGTAAAAGAACTGATTACTTTGGGGCAATGCCTCGCAAAAAGCCCTTTTAAGGGCTTTTTGTAATTTAGTATAGGGTAGGACATTTTATTATTTTGGGGGGCTTTTTTATTTTATTAGGGGGCTTAGATTAGGTGTAATTAGTTTTTTGTACTTTAGTTTATTTTATTTAATTGTATTTAATTTTAGGTAATTGTAGTTAATTTATTTAATTAATTAATTTAATGATAGTGTAGTGTTAGGTGTAATTGTAACTTAGGTTAGGTTTTATTTTACAGGTAAATTTGTAATTATTTTAACTAGGTAGCTATTAAATAGTTATTAACTATTTAATAGCTATTGTACCTAGTTAAAATAAATACAAAGTTGCCTGTAAAATAAAAATAAATCCTAAAATAGCTACAATGTAATTATTAATTATATTGTAGCTATCTTAGGGTTTATTTTATAGGTAAGTATTTAGTTTTAAATAGGAATACTTTAGTTAATAATAGTAATATTATTTAGATTTATTTAAATAATAATTAAGTTAGGGGGTGTTAGGGTTAGACTTAGGTTTAGGGGTTAATAACTTTATTATAGTGGCGGCGATGTTGGCGGCGGCAGATTAGGGGTTAATAGATGTAATAGGCTATGTGGGCTATGGCGGTTTAGGGGTTAATAATAGAATAGGTATATTGCGGTGTGGGCTATGGCGGTTTAGGGGTTAATAATAGAATAGGTTTATTGCTGTGTGGGCTATGGCGGTTTAGGGATTAATACACTTTATTAGTTATTGCGGTGGGGGATTGCAGTTGACAGGTAGATAGACATTGTGCATGCGTTAGGTGTTAGTTTTTTTTTTGCATGCATTTTAGGAAGTTATGGTGCTCCCATACTCAGCGCAAGGCCTGCTACGGCTGCATTTTATGGCGAGGTGAAAATGGAGTAAGGTTTCTCCATTTTCGCCATGTAAGGCCTTGCGCTGGATATTGGATACCGATTTACGATGCGGTCCCATGTTAGCTTATTGGAGTAAAAATTGCGAGCGACGGGTGAAATATACGCGCCGCATTTAGATGCGGCGCTGTATATAGGATACCAAAAACGCACAAAAACCGGCGTCGCCGACTTTTGCAGGCGACGCTCTATATGTAATGGAGGCCCTAATTCCTAGAGAATTCCTAGAGAATTTAGATAACCCAATCACAGCAAGAATTGGGAAGAAGCATTATCTGAATGTTCTTTAAAACATGATACAGCAGAATATGACAAACTCGAAAACACAAATTAATGAACATAATAATAAATTAAAAACTTTTGAAAAACTGAATTTGAAATAAGGTATAAAAAAAATACTAAAAAGAACTAGATAAATATGAAGCTAAAATTAACCCCTTGGCACCCGAGGCACGTCCTTGGGTAATCTGAGCGATGGAAGCGATACTGTTCATGACTGTTCATGACTGCTCTACGTGGAGCCCAGCAGTCAAGCAGAGCATCGGAAGTCATCGGGCAGGCTTCTGATGCTCTGACTGTGTGCTGAGTGTGGGTCAAGGCACTCAGTAAATTACATATTTTTTTTAATAAAAGATTTTATTGAGAAAGTTAGCTACAAACATAATCGACTGTTGTATCCTCGCAAAGATATACATATATTTGTACATTGTAATTCAATTGATAACCTAGGGCAAGCAAAATGAAAAACATAAAGAAAAATGACAAGTATTCTTAATGAGATTTGTATAGAGATAACCATAGTACACACATATTCATCTGCTTATTGCAAGAGGGGTGGGACTATTATTATAAGAGATAAGGGTTAAGGAATGATTTCTCATTTTAAGATATTATACCTTATAGAACTTTGTTTCTCGTAGAATGCTCAGAACAAAAAAAAAAACCTTTAAATGATCTACGAGAGCAACGGGTCTAGGTATTCTTTTTGAGATATTTTGCAATAAAGAGGAGAAGGGGAGGGATGTTCAGTGGGCGAGAGCCGCTAGAAAGTTATGGGGAGGTAAGGAGGGGGGAGGGAGCTGCGTATGCATTGTATGTAGAATGCACTCGAGAGTGCACTATAAATTATGTTATTAAAGTGGACCAAGTATTTCTGGTGTCAATATAGGATAAATAGAATGGGGCCTATGTAGGGAGGGGGGTTATTAGGACATATACTTGTGAAACAAGTGTTTTCTGAGTTAAGGGAACTAGTGGTGGAGAAGGAAGGGTACCGGAGAGGGGGGTCTCCACCTGGGGTGAATATCTTAAGTATCCAATAGGAGGGGGAGAAAGTCTGTTAAACATTAACCTTCAAATTATAGTTCACAAACAGGTCTGCAGAGCAATAGGAACCAATAAAATTAACAACAATCTCAATACTGACAGGAATACATCTTTAACAACTTTATACATATATATAAAATATACACAGATATAACTCAGTTGAGAGTATTATAATATAGTAGTGGAGATATAGGCCTAAATAAGATTTTAGTCCTGAGATGAGGTAAGATTAGGATCATAGTAGTAGTTTGTGTATCTCTAAAGTGTATAAATTTATAGATTATAGCAGTATAACCAAAGGGTGTATGTAGTGGGACATGTAGTATTTCCTCTGTGTACAGACAAATCCATAGGTTCTTTTTGTATGTGGTCTTATGATCTAGCGTATGGTCGGTATGTAAAGCCTGTGTCGTTGAGGGGTGAGACCTATATATGTAGACTTGAGAATGACAAGGAGTTTTGATAAGGTCAGTCTAACTGACTACTTCCCTAAGGTAAGTGTAGATGTAGAGGCGAGATATTATCTCGACTGTGAGAATGGTAGGTATGAAATATGGCCAATATCAGTCGATTAATTCAATTGTGGTTTCATAAAGAATATATATAATGTAACATTAGTCAACTTAAGTGGATTTTCTCATGGGTTAATATTTAGTATAATTATGAACTAACAAAATCTCCTATACTAAGAGAAGTTTCACTAGGACTAAAATTATATAACTCATCTGTGAAAAGAAAACAAGGAGTTAGAATAACATCAGTACAACTGGAGCAATGTTATGATCTATTACCTAAACTGAACAGTATTTGTAACTAAGAGCCCATCGTTCTGTAGATGTTGTTCTACCACTATGGGAACGATCAGGTATCCTCTGGAGGGAACGGCTAACTGTTGGGATGGAGAGATGAGTTTGTAAAAGTAGAGTTGAGCCATTCAGGATGTGATTACATAAAAACATAGAATCAAGGGTCCTCATTGGTTGAGGAGACTTCTTTTCTTTTAGCCTGGTAGCTGAGTCTTTGTGGCAATGGGCGCCACTCTGGGGCTGTAGCGTTTAATCCCCCTGCATTTTTGGTTGCATCTTTAGTTTGATTTTAAGGGTGAAGTAAGCCTACAGAAAGTAGGAGTTTTATCCCCTGGTCTCGTGTGGATATGGTGTAAGAACGTTCATCGATTTGAAAGAATAGTTTGACTGGGAAGCCCCATCTATATTTAAGGTTGTTTTTGCGAAGGCATTGGGTAAACTGCTGGAAGGAGCGTCTCTTAGCCAGAGTGTGTGAGGACAAGTCCGGATAGATTTGAATGGCCTGATAGGGAATCTTTAGGTTTTTGTTCAGAAATGATGCTCTGAGTAGTTTTTCTCTGAATGTGTAATAATGTAATCTAATGATTACATCTCTAGGTGAACCTGAAGGTGAATTTCTCGGACGGAGTGCCCGATTAGCTCTGTCAATTAGGGCCTCTTGGTCTTGTATAGGTCCCAGAAGTTCTCTGAATAGATCTAGGAGATATTTAGAGAGGTCTGTTGTTCCTACTTTTTCTGGAATGCCGCGAATCCTTATGTTGTTTTGGCGTGACCTATCTTCTAGGTCCACCATTTTGGATTCTAAATCTGAAATCATTTCAGTGAGTGACTGGGTATAGGAAAGGAGATTGGAGTGGTTCAGATTAAGGTCTTCTTATTTCCTTTCCAGGATTTCTGTCCTTTCTCCAAGGGAGGAGATGTCTCTTTTAAGTTCAGAGACCGACATTTTGAGTTATTTTTTAAGAGATGATTGATGAGAGTCCATCTTGTCTGACAACTCTTTAATTGAGTCTAGTATAGAGGAATGTGTAGTGAGGGACCTCTCTTCTGAGCAATTTGCAGCTTTATGGGAACCTTTAGTGGAGATCATCGAGTCCCTTGAATCATCATCTGACATTTCGTGTTCATAATGAATCTTGCTGTTAAAGTGATCTGGTAAGAATTTTTGAGGCTGCAGATTGTTTCTGCTTCTTCTTTTGAGAATGAACCATATTGTATGATGTGGGATTAATGGCACTTCAGGTATTCCCTAAGAGGGTAGTCTGAGTGTTCTCCTATAAAGAATGGTAGGTGGAGAAAGTGAATCCGACACCCCCCTAGTTGGCAAAGTAAGCACATCATGATATCTTGGGGAAGTGTTTCTTGAATAGGGTTACTGTTAGAGCTTAGGTTACAGCTGGCTTGGAGGTCTACACAAGTAAATAGATATCTGCCTCTCTCCTGGGGTAAGTGCTCTCTCTGAGCAGATAAGGAAAAGGGAATGCAGGGTATGACCCATAGGCAAAAAAGGCTGACGGGAAAGGGAGGAGAGAGGGCAGAGGGTACTAGTGGTTAATTACCTTGATCTGCCAGGTATTTAGAAAATGTTAGTGGGGGAGTCACAAGCTCAATCTCCCAAGTATGTAATTATATGAAGGTAAACATGTACAAGGTTTGCTCCTCTGACTAGGCCAAATGAATGATCTGGGTGTGGATTACCAGAACAGTGTGCTAAAGGTATAAGGCCTCTTCAAGTAAACAGTTAATTATAGGTGATGTTATTCATGCCAGTTATATTTCAGAGGGCTGTGTACTCCTGTCTAGGACCCTCTAATGTTATGAACAATAATGGCGAGTGACCCAGGGGGTCTCAAGATGTGGCTGTGGTGCAGGGTGAAGCCCTATGATTTAACAGGCGGGCTTTTAATATGTGGCAGTCTTTGTTGCAGTTATAGATACAGAAGTACTTATGCTGTGTAAACTTACCGCCTAGGTTAGCTTTTTGCTGGGCTTCCACTAGTCTCTATAGTGAGAATATAAGCAGCACTGAGGCCGATATACAGCCTGTCGTAAATAATGATGAAAGGATCCTCTACTTGCGATCTGGTGAGTTGCGCAACCTGGGCCGATAGCTGCGTGTGTTGTCAGAAAGTAGAGAGGCCCTCCTAGGATCCGACCTCCGTCGGCATGCAAAGACCGCAGACAGACCTCCTCAGGCTGCAGGAGCTAATCCTTACTGCTCCCGGTCGCGCAATCAAGCGTCTCTCAAGCTCTGCTATTGTGCTGGTCTGTGTGGCATCAGTTGTCTGTTCAAGGTTTCCAGTTGCGATCAGGGAAGATGTTCAGGTAGCGTGAGCCCGTCTCTAGGTTTGGCGCCAAAAGGGAGCTAGAGGTAACACACAAGTTTGCTGCTCGTTGCTGCTAGGGATTCTCTTGGGTCCTTATTTTCTTTTTTTTCCCCTCAGTTGCAGGTAGACTAGGACTAGGGAGAGTGGGTATATGAATGAAGGATAGTTTAGATCCCTAAAATAAAGTTTAATTTGTACTCAGTCCACGGAGCTCTCTGGTAGTGCGACTACTCTATCTTGTGGCAAGCTCCGCCCCCTCAGTAAAATATATTTTTAAATAAAAAAATAATATATATATATATATATATATATATATATATATGTTTTTATATTAAAATGTCCCATAAAGCCCCATACAGCTCCCCTCCCCCATGTGACTTCAAAGATGGCACTGCCCAGTGCATCATGGGGTTTCTGGGGGGTGTTCCTAGCCTGCCTCATCACCTCCAAAATAAAAGAGCTCACAATAGTGCAGCAGATTTCGGACAATATGGTAGGCGTACAAACTGGTTATACTCACGAGATTGCAGTTAAAACAAGCCTTTTATTAAAATCTTAACAAAGGTGTCTTCAGGTGCAGCTTCAGGTTTTATTTAAAATACAGCTCAATGCATTTCGGCAAAATTTCCAGAACTTTCTGCCAGTACTTAAGATGGCGGTGACAATTTTGAGGTGAGGGAGGGAAGCGAGATGTTTGAGAGGGGTCAGGGAGGAATAAGGGGGTGGGATGTGTCAGGTGGGAAGCTGATCTCTACACTAAAGCTAAAATTAACCCTACAAGCTACCTAATTAACCCCTTCTTTGCTGGGCATAATACAAGTGTGGTGTGCAGCGGCATTTAGTGGCCTTCTAATTTCCAAAAAGCAATGCCATAGCCATATATGTCTGCTATTTCTGAACAAAGGGAATCTCAGAGAAGCATTTGCAACCATTTGTGCCATGATTGCACAAGCTGTTTGTAAATAATTTCAGTGAAAAACTTAAAATTGTGAAAAAGTTAACAATTTTTTTTTATTTGATCGCATTTGGCGATGAAATTGTGGCATGAAATATACCAAAATGGGTCTAGATCAATACTTTGGGTTGTCTACTAAACAAATATATATATAGTTTTGATAGGTAAATATAAAAAAAGCTCTATTTCTGTTTAAATGTAGTGATGGCAAAAATGCTAAAAATGCTCTGGTGTTTTGGGGAAGTTTTTGTCTGAAATGCCCGGTCCTTAAGGGGTTAAACAACTAATATATTATATCTATTGTTGGAAAAAAGCAAGACAGAACAAATAATTAGTTTTAAAAAGGGTCTCATTTAATTTCCAAAATACATACACGTTTTTCTCTCTATTTATAGTGGGTTCATGTGGATTGATCAAAACAGAAAGTGATAATAACAAACAGACTTAGCTTTGGTACAAATTGGCTGCAGCCCTTTATTCAATAAAATCTTTGTAAAAACTTTAATAACTCGATAAATAAAAGTGCAAATAACTGTAAACATTTTACACATCAACCAACAGCGGTGCTAGTCCTTCCTGATTTCCATATCTTTTAACTATGGCCGTAACTCCTTTTACTGGACCCAACCGTGCAAGTGGTTGGGCCCGTCAGCGATCATCCATATAAGTTTCTAAGGAACCCCGTGCCCTTAGAAACCCCCATTTTGAATTCCCCCATGGGAATGCAAAATACCACCACACTTAGCCATTGGCCATAGTTTTCCTGTAATTTAAGGGCTAGCACCCCCGCCTTCCAACTGCGACAGAAACCTAAAATGACAAATAAAACACGCCTCTCACACAAATATCAGGTACGGGTGGGAGGGAGATGTTTTCTCTACTCCTACAATAACAATCTGCTGGTTTTCCCGCTCAGCCCACATCTTTAACACTTTGCCTCCAGCTCCTCCTATAACACCTCCTACCCCATACAGGGCCTCTTTCTCCCCAGGTCAAAGCTCCCTCCGTCTATGCCCTGCAGCCTCCAGGAGCCACTTGACCTTTTATGTCGTCAAGCTCCGGCCCCTTAAACCAACAAAACACCCCCATACCATCCTTCCAACAACCACCCTCATAAATAACAGACAACAGACTTAGCTTTGGTACAAATTGGTCGCAGCCCTTTATTCAATAAAAACTTTGTAAAAAGTTTAATAACTCGATAAATAAAAGTGCAAATAACTGTAAACATTTTACACATCAACCAACAGCGGTGCTAGTCCTTCCTGATTTCCATATCTTTTAACTATGGCCGTAACTCCTTTTACTGGACCCAACCGTGCAAGTGGTTGGGCCCGTCAGCGATCATCCATTTAAGTTTCTAAGGAACCCTGTGCCCTTAGAAACCCCCATCTTGAATTCCCCCATGGGAATGCAAAATACCACCACACTTAACCATTGGCCATAGATTTCTTGTAATTTAAGGGCTAGCTCCCCCGCCACCGACTGGCCTGACACCTCAGCCCAGTCCCGCCAACCCTCCAACCGCACACAGTGCCTCCTTAAAATTAAAGATAAACAGCTGCAGACCAAAGTCATTCAAATGCACCCCATCGGGCAGATAGAACTCACCCACTCCAACCTCAGCTAAGTCTGAACAGTGCACCATCACACCAAGTTTTCGCACAAATGCCCCCATGATCTTATTTACTAGATTACATGATTCGTCGATTAACGTCCCCATGAACATTAATTTTTCTAAAGCATTCAACACTTACAGAATACACAGACACCTTATGTTTGGTAAAATACTGGCCACAGCCTGTTTAGTAAATAACAAGTTTAAAACACCAAATACATAACTCTTTAACCATGTAAACTCAGTCAACTATGAAGATGCTAGCTCCCAAACTTAATTCACTAATCTCCCTTTACTTGTTGACCAAGCCGTATATAAATTCACCTGGACTTAAATAAGTCCGTTATTTCTTTAAAAACCCCAAGCTCCAAGGAACCCCGTGTCCAAGAAGCTACTTAAACTGCTCTCCCACCCCGTGGGGAGGCTAACGCATTCACTTAAGGCCATAGTCCAATTGCAGACGCGAGGGAACTAGCACCCGCCAAAGACTGACAAAAACATAAAACTGCAAATAATGGGAGGGATGGAAGGAGGGAAACTTGTTTGCTGCCTAAGAAGTTAATTTTCCGAAAATAGCCGCCCACACATTTGCCTTACATAGCCTTTCCCTGATACCCATTCTACTCCCCAAATATGGGCCTAACACCTCCCAGGGGTCACAGTCCCCCCTCCCCCTAAGTTCCTTCGTGTCCTGGGGCTGTCTTGACCCCATGAGTCGTCGATTAACGTCCCCATGAACTTTAATTTCCCAAAAGCATTCACTTAAAGAATACACAGACACCTTATGTTCAGTAAAATTACTGGCCACAGCCTGTTCATTAAATAACAAGTTTAAAACACCAAATACCTTACTCTGTAACCATATAAACTCGGTTAACTATGAAGATGCTAGCTCCCACACTTAATTCACTAATCTCCATTTACTTGTTGACCAGGCCGTATATAAATTCACCTGAACTTAAATAAGTCCGTTATTTCTTTAACAAAAACCCAAGCTCCAAAGAACCACATGTCCAAGAAGCTACTCAACCTGCTCTCCCACCCCGTGGGGAGGCTAACCCATTCACTTATGGCCATAGCCAATTGCAGACGTGAGAGAACTAGCACCAACCAATATCGTAACCATGGCTAACCACACGATGGATAAAGCCTGGAAAGGCTCACACAACCTCTCCAACTACCTCTTAATCTAACACACCAAGCCTCTCTGAGACAACCTAAATCAATACCTCCGGCCTGGACCACCACGACCCCCGGAGACGGGAACAGATCAGCGTAACCCACCACCAGCAGCAATCTGCAATCACATCTGAGGCCCCGTACTCCAAACCATTCAAAAGTATTTTGCTTATCAAAAAACCCCGGCTGAAGGCCCTCCCTCTCAACCACAGCCGCACGCCTGTACCAATAAATGAAAGAGTGGCCCACCACCCACACGTGAACCGGAGCTACAAGGACATGACCGGAACGGCCATAAACAAATTAAACACTCAAATTCTTAAAACACTCATGAGGGAGAAGATTAAAAGAAACCTCCACCTAACCACACAACTTGGATAACCTGTTCCACTAAACCCACGACCACAGCTTTAGCGGGTGCCTCAATTCTAAAGGAGGGCAACTTACAATTTCACTGTGATCAATACCCAACTCCCCCAGATCTTTTGCAAAAAACTGACCAAAATTGAAACTGTAACAGCACCCCACCATCTTTGCATATAAATAGTGAACCATCATAGGCCTAAGCCGCACAAAATTACATAGGGCTGCACAAGGAGAAGCATCCGCCCTAGTAGGGAACAACATCAGACCGCCCCTTTTTTTTCAGTTGAACAGTTGTAGATATCCTGAGGTAAAAGAGCATCTGCGAGCCCATGGCAATCACATCTTCAGAACCCATTCCTAGTGGGACCAGTTATTACGGCTGATCAAGTTCCAATGGAGAGAACATGGAAAATAAAATGTATTCCCTATCCCTTCAATACCCCACTGGGAGTGTAATTGTCTTCTCCTAGCTGTGTTAACATATCTTAACCTTGAGGTGAAGGATGGGTGGGACACCACCGGCGAAATACAATATTACATATGCCAGTACCCAGGTAATGAAAATGCCTGCAAACCATGTAATAACTCCAGCAAGCAAAATGGATCATTGTAATCAAATTAAAGGGACACTCAAGTCAAAATTAAACTTCATGATTCAGATACAGCATGCAGTTTCAACAACTTTCCAATCTACTTCCATTAACAAAATGTGCACAGTCTTTGATATTTACACTTTATTGAGTCACCAGCTCCTGAGCAAGTGCAAGAATTCACAGCATATACGTATATGCATTAGTGATTGGCTGATGACTGTCACATGATACAGGTGGAGTGGAAGTAGACACAACTTTGAAATTTATTCAACAAAATCTACTACTCATTTGAAGTTCAGACTAAGTGCTATTGCATTGTCTTCTTATCATGCATTTGTTGATCATGCAAATCTCCAGCGTTGACTGGCCCTTTAAGGGTGGGAAACCCTTTAAGTAAACTGTCCCATCAAGATATATAACGTAAAATCATTAAAGTTGCAACAGCCATCATAAATATATAGAATACCGCATTATTATTATTATTCGGTATTTATAAAGCACCATACCATGATTACGGCCAGAGGGCTGAAACATGAAAACGTTGGTGCTTCGCCATCTGCCATTGTGGGATGCTTCCTACTTTTTTAACTTTTGAACAATAAAAACTTTATTCATCAGCAGTGGCTCCCCTCTTTAATTTAATTTATCAAGCGCCAACAGATTCCGCAGCTCTATAAATCTAGGTGGTACACAAATAGACATTTATAGGCAACAAATGGGTAGAGGGCCCGGCCCAAAGTTTTTAATATTGCAGTCCACACTTATAAAGTGATCTACAAATCGCTGGGCTCATAGGATATAAAAGTACCCTATTAGTGTCCCGAATTCAACATAAAAGAATGGAGGAAGCCCCCGGCAGCGCAGTTTTCTCTTCATTATGAAAGAGTGTAATATTTGCATGCCCGTACTACCACCTATATAAAAGAAAATCCCCCATATCCTAAATTAAATGCTTCCTAGAAATAAAAGTCAAAAACATTGAAAATTATTTTTCAACAAATTTTTTTTAATATTTAATATATAAATTATAGAAATATTGGTATGACCTCAAATACCCATATAACATACATATATACATACATTCTACATAGGCAACAAAACAGAAAATTATACAAAATTACAGTTAGCTGCCACTAGATGGCAGACAAATCAAAGGGATCCCTGGAAATAAAAACAAAACCGTTCTAAGCTCTTGAGGCAGAGCAGGGAGTGTAAACCAGCACACCATAAGAGTTAGTAGTAAACATGCAAAATTACAATATACATATATATATACACATACACATATATATACACACACATACACATATATATATAGTCTGTATATCCCCTATGGGAGCAAACTTCTTCATGAGAAGATAAAACACAAAACCAAACCTCCTCTGAAATGAGATAACCCCCTAATAGCTAAGAGATCCCCAACCTGGAGTATCATCTACATTCCTTTTTCCCCAAAATGTATAACAATTTTTTACCACTACCTGACTGATTGCAGAATGTTTAGGCAAAATACATGGAACTGCCCAAAAATTGTCAGAAAAAAAACAATGGATCCTATGACATAAAGCAAAAATCACTCTAAGTTCTTAAAGCAGAGCAAAGAGTGAAAGACAACACAGCAAGAGAATTAGTATTAATAAACAATTAATATTAATAAACGTGCAAATTATAAATATATATATAATATGTATATCCCCTAAAGAACCAAACTTGTTGAGGAGAGAAAAAATACAAACCCCCTCTGAAAAGAAAACAATATTAGGCCCTAAACTTGCCACTGGTCTAGAACAGCAAGATTGCGCCAAAATACCAGCGGCGGGAAAGTTAACCCTACCATCGCCGTATACACATAGGGCCTCCCCTTAGACAATCATCAAGCATAAGCATTGAACTCTATTAGAGTGCATTTGAAAGATTCACTTTATATTCAAAAATACAGCACTATGCCCAGAGTAAATAAATTCCCTTCACTATGTGTACCCTTATTCCTAAGTATAGTAACAACGACAAACATAAAAGGTGCCATATAAACACTGCAATGACAGAGGAAAGTCTCTATAGCACATGCAAATGTAAGGGACATGTACCCAAAGCGCTGTTAACAAACACTAAAGGACATACCCGGATTTCTAAAGGAACAAAGAATCTTACCAGACTGCACAATCGTTAAACGGAACAGCGGTAAATAAAGGAGCTGTTGATGACCTCACATTTTGCAAATATCCTTTCGCTCCATATAGGCAGGGCATCCATAAAAACACCCCACAATTGTTAGCTCAGCTACCTGACTCCATCGTTGATAGGTCTCAGGCTGAAGAAACTTCCAGTGACAAATCACCACCCGTGGTCTTTATCCCCGGACTGCTGCTACCACGTGGGGACCCGATGAGACTTACAAAGTAAAAAAAACCCTGCTGCCTTTTGGATGCAGACCGCTCGGTCATGCTTCCTCGCTGCACAGAGCCTCTGATGGAAACAAACAGATGTAACCCACATCTGAGGAAAGGCGCTCACCTCTTCCACTATTGCCATTATTAAAACCTACTTGTAAGCAAAATAAAAGCGCTAGTGATTTCAAATAAAAAAAGGGGGAGGGGCACAAGCAAAATCTTACACGGCTGCATGTCTATTAACCCTTATGCCTGGGAGGGGGAAAACAGCCAGCTATACTACTCTCCTATGCAGCAGAGTGAAAATCATCTATGCATAAACACAATCATGCCCAGCATACACAGCCCACACTAAATCCCAAAATTAATAGTTTATGAAAGGTTCCCCTAACTCCAATATCTTAAAGGAGGGGGATAAACCCCTAATGTGCTTGGACCTCTAACTAGAAGGAACAAGCAATTACCTTAGGGGCTCCAGCTGCAGGACAGGAAAACCATCAGATGTTTTCTCTACTCCTACAATAACAATCTGCTGGTTTTCCCGCTCAGCCCACATCTTTAACACTTTGCCTCCAGCTCCTCCTATAACACCTCCTACCCCATACAGGGCCTCTTCCTCCCCAGGTCAAAGCTCCCTCCGTCTATGCCCTGCAGCCTCCAGGAGCCACTATTTCCAGTTAAGAACAAAATTACAATACAATTTTTCTCTCACACATCCTCCCCATCTGAGATCTCAAATTTGCTTACCTTGTAAATCAGCAAACTTCTCAAGCCCTGTTAGTGTGAAGGAGCATTGGGAGTAGAAGGGAGGAGCTAACCTTTTAATAGCAGGCACGGTAAAGTTTGTGTTTGTAGTGATCAGAGCAGAGCAGAAATAATTAATTTTGCATGTATGCAGGTTGCAGGGCTGCTCATCTCTGCTGCTTGCTTTCTCAATATACTCCTTTATAAATTGCAGCACAGAGACGAGCAGCCCTGCAACCTGCATACATGCAAATGTTGCTACCATACCTATGTTAGCTGTGTGCAGCTGCTGGTGTGTGATGGTGGATTCTAGTACTTATTGAGGCATAGGCTGAGCAGTCCACCAGTATACATTAGAAGCTGTCTGCTTGTACTGATTGCTCACTGCGGTGCACACTTTTTTTAAGTCTATACCGTGCAAACTACTTTTTTTTTTTATAATAAACTCTTTGCTGCCACCTAGAGGTTTACCCATAGGAATTGTGCATCCAGGCTTTCTTAAATAAAAACAAAAATGCCGGTTTGCTTGGAGGATTAGTGACAGACTCACTGAAGTGCCGCCCCCTGCCAAGTGCTGCCTGGGTCTATGGGACCCATTTGGTCCCATGGGTAAGCCGGCCCTGGCTCTACCTCCATTTTCTCCCAGTGTATATCGAGGAAGAGGTATGAAATGATTCTACATGTCATGCACTTCAGTGACCACAGCCTGTGCCCCCTATGGAGCATCCAAAGTTTGACAGGCTGTATATTATCCACCCCCTGATTACCCACTTTGCTGCCAGGTTTGCACAGGCTTATACACCTGAAAGGAATATATGCGTTGATGAATCCCTGATGAAGTATAAGGGAAGGCTGGGATCCAAGCAGTATATTCCTTCCAAGCGCTCCAAGTATGGAGTAATGGTGTATGAGCTCTGTGAGAGCGAGACTGGGTATACTCAGGCCTACTGGGTGTATGAGGGAAAGGATATCCACCTTGACCCTCCAGGTTGCCCAGAACAGATGGGAACAACTGGCAAGATTGTCTGGAACCTGATATTACCCCTGATGAACAAAGGGTACCACTTGTATCTAGACAATTTCTATACATGTGTATTTTTGTTCAAGCTACTGTATAGTTTTGATACAGTAGCTTGCGGTACAATTAGAAAGAACCGCACAGGTTTCCCAGGACAACTTGCACACACCCGGCTACGAAGAGGGAGACCTCAGCTCTGCACCAAGAGGAGCTGTTGGCAGTTAAGTACAAGAAGAATGTGTATCTTCTTACTACCATCCACAATGAGTGGACTGTGGAGGTCTCTGTGCGTGGTAGAGCTTAGAGCACAAGGAAGATAGTGTGCATCAAGGCTTATAAAGGCATATAGTTGGGGTTGATCTGGCAGATCAGCTGCTGCAACCCTACCTAATTATAAGGAAGACAAGGGCCTGGTACAAAAAGGTTGCAATTTACTTAATGCAGATTGCAACCCACAACGTTTTTTTGTTGTTCAAAAAAGCAAACCCCCGGAATAAAACTGATTTTTTTAATAATAAATACATACTAGGATATGCGATAGGCCCCAAACTAAAGATAGGCCTATCAGAAGAAATACTCTCACTTTCAACTCAAATTACAAGTCATACAATTGTAACTGAACCTTTTCCAAAATCCTGGCAAACCTATGCATGGGGGGCATGGGTGTACCCAGGAGGTCTTGCAGAAAACAACCTGGAGTGTTTTCTTGCAATAACCTACAACAGGCTCTCCTAACACACAGTCAAAAATCAATATGTGTGTAAAAATAAAAAATTACCACAACATACTTTCTCCAAAAACAGATGCTTCAAAGGCATCAAAACACTCTATATACAATACATTGGGGTGTCAACTTTTCAAATATATGCATGTTCATGGCAAGCAAATAAATTGGGGTATGTAAAAAGGCCAGACGTTTGGCATTTGCACCCCCCAAACAAGCCAACAAGCATATGCAAAGGTGGTATCACTGTACTCAGGAGATGTTGCTGAACAAATATTTTGGTGTTCTTTGGCAGTAACACATATCAGGAACTGATATGCCTAAAGTAAAATCACAGAGGAAACAAGTTTTGCTGTTACAGGGGTGCGTTGCTAACTAGCCTTTTTTTTTTTAACGCTCCCTTAAGACAATGCTGGTATTACAGGTTTTTTTAAACCTGGCGTTAGCCGCAAAAAGGTGAGCGTAGAGCAAAATTTAGCTCCACATCTCACCTCAATACCAGCGTTGCTTACGGTAGCGGTAAGCTGGCTAAACGTGCTCGTGCACGATTTCCCCATAGCAAATCAATGGGGCTGAGCCGGCTGGAAAAAAACCTAACACCTGCAAAAAAGCAGCGTTCAGCTCCTAACGCAGCCCCATTGATTCCTATGGGGAAAGGAATTTTATGTCTACACCTAACACCCTAACATAAACCCCGAGTCTAAACACCCCTAATCTTACACTTATTAACTCCTAATCTGCCGCCCCCGACATCGCCGACACCTACATTATAATTATTAACCCCTACTCTGCCGCTCCGGACACCGCTGCCACCTACATTATCCCTATGAACCCCTAATCTGCTGCCCCCAACATCGCCGAACCCTACATTATATTTATTAACCCCTAATCTGCCCCCCCAACGTCGCCGCAACCTACCTTCACTTATTAACCCCTAATCTGCCGCCATCAACGTCGCCGCCACTATAATAAAGTTATTAACCCCTAAACCTACGTCTAACCCTAACCCTAACACCCCCCTAATTTAAATATAATTTAAATAAATCTAAATAAAATTACTACAATTAAATAAATTATTCCTATTTAAAACTAAATACCTATAAAATAAACCCTAAGATAGCTACAATATAACTAAGAGTTACATTTGTATCTATCTTTAGTGATGTCGCGAACAGTTCGCCGGAGAACAGTTCCCGGCGATCTTAGCTTGTTCACGTTCGCCGCGGCGGCCGAACATATGCGATGTTCGATCCGCCCCCTATTCATCATTGAGTAAACTTTGACCCTGTATCTCACAGTCTGCAGACACATTTCAGCCAATCAGCAGCAGACACTCCCTCCCAGACCCTCCCAGCTCCTGGGCAGCAGCCATTTTAGATTCATTCTGATCCTGCATTCTTAGTGAGAGGAGTGATAGTGCTGCTGCTGCTGATTTTTTAGGGAAATTGATAGCTAGGCTAGTGTATTCAGTGTCCACTACAGTCCTGAAGGACTCATCTGATCTCTGCTGTAAGGACAGCACCCCAAAAAGCCCTTTTTAGGGCTAGAACTTCAGTCGTTTTTTTGTTTTGTTTTTTTTTGTAATCTAATTGCATTTGCCTGCCTCTCAGCCTGTGTGTGAGGCTCACAGCATATACTGTGCCTACTTGCTCACTGCCACCACTCATATCTGGTGTAACATTAGTGTACATTTAAAAAAAACAAAAAAAACTTTTACATCAGTTTGCTAGTGTAATCTAATTTCAGTTGCCAGCAGGCCTGTGTATCAGGTTCACAGCATATACTGTGCCTAATTGCTCTGTGCCACCACTCATATCTGGTGTAACATTAGTGTAATTTAAAAAAAAAAAAAAAAACTTTTACATCAGTCTGCTAGTGTATTCTAATTTCAGTTGCCAGGCCAGCCTGCCACTGCCAGCCTCAGTGCCACCACTTATATCTGGTGTAACATTAGTGTAATTTAAAAAAAAAAAAAACTTTTACATCAGTCTGCTAGTGTTATTTAATTTTAGTTGCCAGGCCAGCCTGCCACTAGTGCCAGCCTGTGTGTCAGGCTCACAGCATATACTGTGCCTACTTCCATCCTCAGTGCCACCACTCATATCTGTTGTAACATTAGTGTAAATTTTTTTAAAAAAAAACTTTTACATCAGTCTGCTAGTGTTATTTAATTTTTGTTGCCAGGTCAGCCTGCCACTAGTGCCAGCCTGTGTGTCAGACTCACAGCATATACTGTGCCTACTTCCTCAGTGCCACCACTCATATCTGTTGTAACATTAGTGTAACTTTTTAAAAAAAAAAACTTTTACATCAGTCTGCTAGTGTTATTTAATTTTAGTTGCCAGGCCAGCCTGCCACTAGTGCCAGCCTGTGTGTCAGGCTCACAGCATATTCTGTGCCTACTTCCATCCTCAGTGCCACCACTCATATCTGTTGTAACATTAGTGTAAATATTTATTAAAAAAACTTTTACATCAGTCTGCTAGTGTTATTTAATTTTAGTTGCCAGGCCAGCCTGCCACTAGTGCCAGCCTGTGTGTCAGGCTCACAGCATATACTGTGCCTAATTCCTCAGTGCCACCACTCATATCTGTTGTAACATTAGTGTAACTTTTTAAAAAAAAAAAACTTTTACATCAGTCTGCTAGTGTTATTTAATTTTAGTTGCCAGGCCAGCCTGCCACTAGTGCCAGCCTGTATGTCAGGCTCACAGCATATACTGTGCCTACTTCCATCCCCAGTACCACCACTCATATCTGTTGTAACATTAGTGTAATTTAAAAAAAAAAAACCTTTTACATCAGTCTGCTAGTGTTATTTAATTTTAGTTGCCAGGCCAGCCTGCCACTAGTGCCAGCCTGTGTGTCAGGCTCACAGCATATACTGTGCCTACTTCCTCAGTGCCACCACTCATATCTGTTGTAACATTAGTGTAATTTAAAAAAAAAAAACTTTTACATCAGTCTGCTTGTGTTATTTAATTTTAGTTGCCAGGCCAGCCTGCCACTAGTGCCAGCCTGTGTGTCAGGCTCACAGCATATACTGTGCCTACTTCCTCATTGCCACCACTCATATCTGTTGTAACATTAGTGTAACTTTTTTTTAAAAAAAACTTTTACATCAGTCTGCTAGTGTTATTTAATTTTAGTTGCCAGGCCAGCCTGCCACTAGTGCCAGCCTGTGTGTCAGGCTCACAGCATATACTGTGCCTACTTCCCTCCTCAGTGCCACCACTCATATCTGTTGTAACATTAGTGTAATTTTTAAAAAAAAAAAAACTTTTACATCAGTCTGCTAGTGTTATTTAATTTTAGTTGCCAGGCCAGCCTGCCACTAGTGCCAGCCTGTGTGTCAGGCTCACAGCATATACTGTGCCTACATCCTCAGTGCCACCACTCATATCTGTTGTAACATTAGTGTAACTTTAAAAAAAAAAACTTTTACATCAGTCTGCTAGTGTTATTTAATTGCAGTTGCCTGCCTGCCAGCGTGTGTGCCAGGCCCACTTGCCAACTAGTGCCACCAATCATATTTGTTATAACAGTAGTGTAAATATTTTAAAAAAAAAATTGACTGTGAAACATCAGTCTGCTAGTGTAATCTAATTGAAGTTGCCTGCCTGCCAGCGTGTGTGCCAGGCCCACTTGCCAAGTTAGTGGCACCACTCATATTTGTTGTAACAGTAGTGTAAATATTTTAAAAAAAACTTTTTTTACTGTGAAACATCAGTCTGCTAGTGCAATCTAATTGCAGTTGCCTGCCTGCCTGCCTGCCTGCCAGCGTGTGTGCCAGGCCCACTTGCCAAGTTAGTGGCACCACTCATATTTGTTGTAACAGTAGTGTAAATATTTAAAAAAAAACTTTTTTGACTGTGAAACATCAGTCTGCTAGTGCAATCTAAATGCAGTTGCCTGCCTGCCAGTGTGTTTGCCAGGCCCACTTGCCAACTAGTGCCACCAATCATATTTGTTATAACAGTATTGTAAATATTTTTTTAAAAAACTTTTTTGACTGTGAAACATCAGTCTGCTTGTGCAATCTAATTGCAGTTGCCAGCGTGTGTGCCAGGCCCACTTGCCAAGTTAGTGGCACCACTCATATTTGTTGTAACAGTAGTGTAAATATTTAATAAAAAAATTTTTTTGACTGTGAAACATCAGTCTGCTAGTGCAATCTAATTGCAGTTGCCTGCCTGCCAGCATGTGTGCCAGGCCCACTTGCCAACTAGTGCCACCAATCATATTTGTTATAACAGTATTGTAAATATTTAAAAAAACAACTTTTTTGACTGTGAAACATCAGTCTGCTAGTGTAATCTAATTGAAGTTGCCTGCCTGCCAGCGTGTGTGCCAGGCCCACTTGCCAAGTTAGTGGCACCACTCATATTTGTTGTAACAGTAGTGTAAATATTTTAGAAAAAAACTTTTTTGACTGTGAAACATCAGTCTGCTAGTGTAATCTAATTACAGTTGCCTGCCTGGCAGCGTGTGTGCCAGGTCCACTTGCCAACTAGTGCCACCACTCATATCTGTTGTAACAGTAGTGTAAATATTTAAAAAAAAAACTTTTTTGACTGTGAAACATCAGTCTGCTAGTGTAATCTAATTGAAGTTGCCTGCCTGCCAGCGTGTGTGCCAGGCCCACTGCCAAGTTAGTGCCACCACTCATATTTGTTGTAACAGTAGTGTAAATATTTTAAAAAAAATATTTGACTGTGAAACATCAGTCTGCTAGTGTAATCTAATTGAAGTTGCCAGCTTGTGTGCCAGGCCCACTTGCCAAGTTAGTGGCACCACTCATATTTGTTGTAACAGTAGTGTAAATATTTTTAAAAAAAACTTTTTGGACTGTGAAACATCAGTCAGCTAGTGTAATCTAATTGCAGTTGCCTGCCTGCCAGCGTGTGTGCCAGGCCCACTTGCCAACTAGTGCCACCAATCATATTTGTTATAACAGTAGTGTAAATATTTAAAAAAAAACTGTTTTGACTGTGAAACATCATTCAGCTAGTGTAATCTAATTGCAGTTGCCTGCCTGCCAGCGTGTGTGCCAGGCTCACTTGCCAAGTTAGTGCAACCACTCATATTTGTTGTAACAGTAGTGTAAATATTTAAAAAAAAAAATTGACTGTGAAACATCAGTCTGCTAGTGTAATCTAATTGAAGTTGCCTGCCTGCCAGCGTGTGTGCCAGGCCCACTTGCCAACTACTGCCACCAATCAGATTTGTTGTAACAGTAGTGTAAATATTTAAATTAAAACATTTTTGGACTGTGAAACATCAGTCTGCTATTGTAATCTTATTGCATTTGCCTGCCTGCCAGCGTGTGTGCCAGGCGCACTTGCCAAGTTAGTGGCACCACTCATATTTGTTGTAACAGTAGTTTAAATATTTAAAAATAAACATTTTTGACTGGGAAACATCAGTCTGCTTTTTTGTGTCCGGCTCACAGCGTATACTGTGCCCACTTGCCCAGTGCCACCACTTATACCTTGTTTAATATTAGTGTAAGTGTACATTTAAAAAAAAAAAAACTTTTTGGATTGTGAAACATCAGTCTGCTTTTTTGTGTCAGGCTCACAGCGTATACTTTGCCCACTTGCCCAGTGGCACCACTCATATTTTGTTTAATAGTAGTGTAAGTGTACATTTTAAAAAAATGACAGGCAGGGGCAGGCCACCCCGCAGGTGCCGTCGTGCTGTGATTCCCTTAGACCCTACAACTATGCACAGTGTTCAGAGGCCACGTGCCATGAACACGAAAAGTTCTGAGGAGGACCTAGTTGAATGGCTAACACAGGACACCCAATCTTCTACAGCTTCCACTCCTAACCTTGACGCACCATCCACCTCCAGCTTAGCTGCGGGCACCTCTCAAGTGACCAGTGCCACTCGCCCACCTGTCGCCACCACCAACATTAGCACCACAGCCGCTTCACTTGATCTGTTATTGACACATCAGTTGGAAGAAATGAGTGATGCACAACCATCATTGACAGAGGATGTAGATAACAGTGATATGTCTCAGTCAGGCAGCATTACAGACATGGATGTACAGTGTGAAGATGATGGTGATGTTGTACCCGCTGCTGCTTCCTTTGTTGATTTGTCAGATATAAGTGAAGCGGTTGATGATGATGCATCCGTGGATGTCACGTGGGTGCCCGCTAGAAGAGAAGAAGAAGAGGGGAAAGTTCAGATGGGGAGACAGAGAGGAGGATGAGGAGACGAGTTGGAAGCAGGGAGAGTTCGTCACAAGGAGCTAGGGGCACAGTCAGACAGCATGCATCGGCACCCGGGGTCAGCCAGACAGCACGCCAATCAACGCATGCTGTTGCCACCACCAGAATGCAGTCATCGCAGAGCTCAGCAGTGTGGCATTTTTTGTTTGTTTCTGCCTCTGACAACAGCGATGCCATTTGCAACCTGTACCAAAAGAAACTGAGTCGTGGGAAGTCCAACACCCACCTAGGTACAACTGCTTTGCGAAGGCACATGGTCTCACATCACAAACGCTGATGGGATGAACACATGAGTAGAAGCAGCACACAAACTCAAAGCCGCCATCCTCCTCTTGGTCCAGCATCTTCAGCCACGTCACCCACTGCTGTCCTCCTTGCCCCCTCTCAACCATCTGCCACTCAGTCTCTCTTACGTAGCAGTTCCTGGTCATCTGTCCATAGTCAGGTGTCTGTCAAGGACATGTTTGAGTGTAAGAAGCCAATTTCCCAAAGTCACTCCCTTGCCCGGCGTCTGACAGCTGGCTTGTCTGAACTCTTAGCCCGCCAGCTTTTACCATACAAGCTGGTGGAGTCTGAGGCATTCAAAAAGTTTGTATCTATTGGGACACCGCAGTGGAAGGTACCCGGACAAAAAACTTCTTTTCACAAAAGGCAATCCCCAACCTGTACTCGATTGTGCGAAAGGAAGTAATGGCATGTCTGGCACACAGCGTTGGGGCAAGGGTCCATCTGACCACTGATAGCTGGTCTGCAAAGCATGGTCAGGGCAGGTATATCACCTACACTGTGCATTGGGTAAACCTGCTGACGGCTGACAAGCATGGAATGCGTGGCTCTGCAGAGGAGTTGGTGACACCGCCACGACTTGCAGGCAGGCCTGTTGCTACCTCCTCTACTCCTCCTACTCCATCCTCTTCCATAACCTCTTCCTCGGCTGAGTCCTCTTCTGCTGCTGCGTCTTGCTCCACATCAACGGCACCCCCCCAGCTCCCCAGGTACTATTCAACATCCCAGATACGGCAGTGTCACGCCGTCTTGGGGTTGACTTGCCTGAAAGCCGAGTCACACCGCACCAGCTCTCCTGTCCGCCCTGAACGCACAGGTGGATTAGTGGCTGACTCCGCACCAACTGGACATTGGCAAAGTTGTTTCTGACAATGGAAGTAATTTGGTGGCGGCATTGAAATTGGGCAAGTTGACACATGTGCCTTGCATGGCACATGTGTGTAATCTGATTGTACAACGCTTTGTGCATAAGTACCCAGGCTTACAGGACTTCCTGAAGCAGGCCAGGAAGGTGTGTGGCCATTTCAGGCGTTCCTACACATACATGGCGCACTTGTCCAATATCCAGCGGCGAAACAACCTGCCAGTGAGGCGCTTGATTTGCGACAGCCTGACATGTTGGAATTCAACACTCCGAATGTTTGACCGCCTGCTACAACAAGAAAAAGCTGTTAACGAGTATTTGTATGACTGGGGTGCTAGGACAGCCTCTGGGGAGCTGGGGATTTTTTTGCCACATTACTGAATGCTCATGCGCAATGCCTGTAGGCTTATGCGTCCTTTTGAGGAGGTGACAAACCTAGTCAGTCGCACCTAAGGCACCATCAGCGACATCATACCATTTGTTTTCTTCCTGGAGCGTGCCCTGCGAAGAGTGCTGGATCAGGCCGTAGATGAGCATGAAGAGGAAGAGGAAGAGTTGTGATCTCCATCACCACCAGAAACAGCCTTATCAGCATCGCTTGCTGGACCAGCGGCAATGCAGGAAGAGGAGTCAGAGGAGGAATGTGGCTTTGAGGAGGAGGACCAAGCATAACAGGCATCCCAGGGTGCTTGTTGTTGTCACCTATCTGGTACCCGTGGTGTTGTACGTGGCTGGGGGGAAGAAGATACCTTCAGTGAGATCAGTGAGGACGAGGAACGGGACATGATTAGCTCGGCATCCAACCTTGTGCAAATGGGGTCTTTCATGCTGTTGTGCCTGTTGAGGGACCCTCGTATAAAACAGCTGAAGGTGAACGACCTGTACTGGGTGTCCACGCTACTAGACCCCCGGTATAAGCATAAAGTTACTAAAATGTTACCGGATTCACACAAGTCGGAAAGGATGGAGCAGTTCAAAAATAAATTAAAAAGTATGCTTTACACAGCATATAAGGGTGATGTCACAGCACAACGGGAATCTAACAGGGGAAGAGATGAAAGTAATCCTCCTCCTCCTCCTACCACGACCACACCGGCAAGGACAGGACGCTTTCCAGACGTGTTGTTGATGGAGGACATGCGAACCTTTTTAACTCCTATGCATCGTCACACCCCTTCGGGATCCAGCCTCAGAGAAAGACTCAACCGACAGGTAGCAGACTACCTAGCATTAACTGCGGATCTCGACACTCTGAGGAGCGATGGACCCCTTGACTACTTGGTGTGCAGGCTTGACCTGTGGCCTGAGCTATCCCAATTTGCAATCGAACTTCTGGCCTGTCCAGCTTCAAGTGTCCTGTCAGAAAGGACCTTCAGTGCAGCAGGAGGTATTGTCACTGAGAAGAGAAGTCGCCTAGGTCAATAAAGTCTTGATTATCTCACCTTTATTAAAATGAATGAGGGATGGATCCCGAAGGGACTGACATTGTGCGATACATTAGAGTAAAAAAGGCCTGATGAGATGAGCTGCCTTGGGCTACAAATGGTACACACGCTGCTGTATTTTATCTTCGAATGGCGGATAACTTGCGTGACTTACCCGCCAACAACTAGGGTTCAAGACGCAATGTTTTAGGGCACTTTCTAACTGTCAAACAAACATCAATACCTAATTTTTCAGGCAGTTTCACATGCCTAATTTTTCTGGCCTCTGGTGCTGCACTGTGGCTACAAAACCCAAACCAAAAAAAAGGCACATAACTGTGATTAAACTGTTAAGAATAGTCCTACTTAACACACCACTCATATCTGGTGGCACAGTACATTGCACGCACAGTGCCCCAAATTTGAAGTAGGAGGACCGACCAAGCATCTTTTTCCATCTCCCGGTTCCTAAAAATTATCTCTGGGTTCCTAAAATCGATGCCATACCTCTACTCTATTGTGCAAAAGGATGGCATATGTGGTATTTCATGCTGTTGTGCCTGTTGAGGGTCGGGGACCCAAGTATAAAAAGGCTGAAGGAGAATGACCTGTACTGGGTGTCCAAACATCTTTTTCCATCTCCCGGATGTAGCGGTACTCCACTAGGGGGTCTCCCTTCCTCTGTCCAAACCCAGGGGTGGCCATCGGATAGTGGGACCAGAGATATAGTTGCTGAGACCGGGGTCAAGCCAGCGGGTGTATCTCCCCCAGCTGGGCTGGTCTCAGTGGACTCCCAGTCAGGTAGCGTCCTCTCTGCCCTGCAGCTTTTTCTTGGCAGGTATCGTCCCCTCTGCCTGTATGCTTCTAGGCAGGAATAAATCCCCCTGCCAGGTTGCTTCTTGGCAGGAATAGCTCCCTATGCCTCCAAATAGTGGGACCAGGGCTATCGTGGCTGAGACCAGGGTCAAGCCAGAGGCTGTATCTCCCCCAGCTGGGCTGGTCTCAGTGGGCTCCCAGGCAGGTAGCGTCCCCTCTGCCTGTCTGCTTCTAGGCAGGAATAGATCCCTCTGCCTCACTGCACACTTCCAGCAGGTAGCGTGCCCTCTGGTTTCTTATAGGCAGGAATCGATCCCTCTGCCTTGCTGCTCCTTTCCGGCAGGCCAGCTCTTTGCATACAGGCCCACAGACTCTGTAACAGAATGCAGGGTCAGAACCTCTGCAACTGGTATACCTGAAAGAATCAGACAGCACAAAATGGCAATCCCAGACCCCAACCTGTACTCGATTGTGCAAAAGGAAGTAACCTTACCATGGGTCACAGCCCACATGTTTTATTGTTATACTCTGTCAGGGAAATTATATAACTATCAATCATATCAATCAAATATATATTGCATCTATTGATCTCTGTAATTCGTATCTATCAAATGTATATTGCATCTTTAGATCTATGTAATTTGTATCTATCAAATGTATATTGCATCAATTGATGTAATTCGTACCTATCAAATGTATATTGCATCTTTTGATCCATGTAATTCGTATCTATCAAATGTATATTGCATCTTTTGATCTATGTAATTCGTATCTATCAAATGTATATTGCATCTTTTGATCTATGTTATTCGTACCTATCAAATGTATATTGCATCTATTGATCTATGTAATCTATGGATCTATCTATCAAATCTATCGATCTCGTGGCCGGACTGTTTTGTGACAGCAACTTGTGTTTCGGACAAATTTGAAGTAGGAGGACAGACCAAGCATCTTCTTCCATCTCCCTGTTCCAAAAATCAAGGCCATATAGACCTCCCCCGATAGGGGGAGTAACAGGTATTAAACTGCTAAGAATAGTACTACTTAGTGCTTAACACACCACGGGTCCCAGACCGCATGTTTTATTGTTATACTCTGTCAGGGAAATTATATAACTATCAATCGTATCAATAAAATATATATTGCATCTATTGATCTCTGTAATTCGTATCGATCAAATGTATATTGCATCTTTTGATCTATGTTATTCGTACCTATCAAATGTATATTGCATCTTTTGATCTGCCTTGCTGCTCCTTTCAGGCAGGCCAGCTCTTTGCATAGAGGCCCACAGACTCTGTAACAGATCTCTCTTGCAGGGAGAGGTGCAGCCAGAATGCAGGGTCAGAACCTCTGCAACTGGTATACTTGATTGTGCAAAAGGAACTAACCTTACCATGGGTCCCAACCGCATGTTTTATTGTTATACTCTGTCAGGGAAATTATATAACTATGTCATTCGTATCAATCAAATGTATATTGCATCTATTGATCTATACAATTCGTATCTATCAAATGTATATTGCATCTATTTATCTATGCAATTTGTATCTATCAAATGTATATTGCATCTATTGATCTATGGAATTCGTATCTATCAAATGTATATTGCATCTATTGATCTTTGCAATTCGTATTTATCAAATGTATATTGCATGTATTGATCTATGTAATTTGTATCTATCAAATGTATATTGCATCTTTTGATCCATGTAATTCATATCTATCAAATTTATATTGCATCTTTTGATCTATGCAATTCGTATCTATCAAATGTAAATTGCATCTTTTGATCTATGTAATTCGTATCTATCAAATGTAGCATCTTTTGATCTATGTAATTGATATCTATCAAATGTATATTGCATCTATTGATCTATGTAATCTATGTATCTATCTATCAAATCTATCGATCTCGTGGTTGTGCAAATGGACTGTTTGCGGTTGTTTGCGGTGCGTAAAACGGGGAGTTTGGTCTGTCACTGTGAAGCGGGCGTAACCCTTACACTACCTGATCGATACAACATCATACCTGATGTTTTAAAGCACGTTGTTTCAAGCAATTTAGGAATGTTATGTGATTTATGCCCTTTATGGATTAAAACCAGACTATGCATCAACTATGTAATTTTCCGTGGGAGTTTTGCCATGGATCCCCCTCCGGCATGCCACAGTCCAGGTGTTAGTCCCCTTGAAACAACTTTTCCATCACTATTGTGGCCAGAAAGAGTCCCTGTGGGTTTTAAAGTTCGCCTGCCTATTGAAGTCATTAGCGGAAGTTCGAGTCCGCTGTTCGCGAACCGAAATTTTTAGGTTCGCGACATCACTAGTCCCCAGTTGCCAAACCCACAGCTTGCTTGGAATAGTCATCTAGTGTATGTGATCTCACTATTTTGATACTGAATTAGCTTATTACTTGATTAGAGCACCATTTTGCACTGCTGCCTCTGGGGACACCGAGGACATACAGAGAGAAAGTCTAGCTACTATATATATAAATATATATATATATATATATATATATATATATATATATATATATATATATATATATATATATATATATATATATATATATATATATATATATATACAGGGAGTGCAGAATTATTAGGCAAGTTGTATTTTTGAGGATTAAATTTATTATTGAACAACAACCATGTTCTCAATGAACCCAAAAAACTCATTAATATCAAAGCTGAATATTTTTGGAAGTAGTTTTTAGTTTGTTTTTAGTTTTAGCTATTTTAGGGGGGTATCTGTGTGTGCAGGTGACTATTACTGTGCATAATTATTAGGCAACTTAAAAAAAACAAATATATACCCATTTCAATTATTTATTTTTACCAGTGAAATCAATATAACATCTCAACATTCACAAATATACATTTCTGACATTCAAAAACAAAACAAAAACAAATCAGTGACCAATATAGCCACCTTTCTTTACAAGGACATTCAAAAGCCTGCCATCCATGGATTCTGTCAGTGTTTTGATCTGTTCACCATCAACATTGCGTGCAGCAGCAACCACAGCCTCCCAGACATTGTTCAGAGAGGTGTACTGTTTTCCCTCCTTGTAAATCTCACATTTGATGATGGACCACAGGTTCTCAATGGGGTACAGATCAGGTGAACAAGGAGGCCATGTCATTAGATTTTCTTCTTTTATACCCTTTCTTGCCAGCCACGCTGTGGAGTACTTGGACGCGTGTGATGGAGCATTGTCCTGCATGAAAATCATGTTTTTCTTGAAGGATGCAGACTTCTTCCTGTACCACTGCTTGAAGAAGGTGTCTTCCAGAAACTGGCAGTAGGACTGGGAGTTGAGCTTGACTCCATCCTCAACCTGAAAAGGCCCCACAAGCTCATCTTTGATGATACCAGCCCAAACCAGTACTCCACCTCCACCTTGCTGGCGTCTGAGTCGGACTGGAGCTCTCTGCCCTTTACCAATCCAGCCACAGGCCTATCCATCTGGCCCATCAAGACTCACTCTCATTTCATCAGTCCATAAAACCTTAGAAAAATCAGTCTTGAGATATTTCTTGGCCCAGTCTTGACGTTTCAGCTTGTGTGTCTTGTTCAGTGGTGGTCGTCTTTCAGCCTTTCTTACCTTGGCCATGTCTCTGAGTATTGCACACCTTGTGCTTTTGGGCACTCCAGTGATGTTGCAGCTCTGAAATATGGCCAAACTGGTGGCAAGTGGTATCTTGGCAGCTGCACGCTTGACTTTTCTCAGTTCATGGGCAGTTATTTTGCGCCTTGGTTTTTCCACACGCTTCTTGCGACCCTGTTGACTATTTTGAATGAAACGCTTGATTGTTCGATGATCACGCTTCAGAAGCTTTGCAATTTTAAGAGTGCTGCATCGCTCTGCAAGATATCTCACTATTTTTGACTTTTCTGAGCCTGTCAAGTCCTTCTTCTGACCCATTTTGCCAAAGGAAAGGAAGTTGCCTAATAATTATGCACACCTGATATAGGGTGTTGATGTCATTAGACCACACCCCTTCTCATTACAGAGATGCTCATCACCTAATATGCTTAATTGGTAGTAGGCTTTCGAGCCTATACAGCTTGGAGTAAGACAACATGCATAAAGAGGATGATGTGGTCAAAATACTCATTTGCCTAATAATTCTGCACTCCCTGTATATATATAAAGTATATAGATGATTATATACAAGTGAAACTCGAAAAATTCGAATATCATGCAAAAATTCATTTATTTCACTAATGCAACTTAAAAGGTGAAACTAATATATGAGATAGACTCATTACATACAAAGCAAGATAGTTCAAGCCGTGATTTGTCATAATTGTGATGATTATAGCTTACAGCTCATGAAAACCCAAAATCCACAATCTCAAAAAAATTTGAATATTACATGCAATCAATAAAACAAGGATTGTACATAACTGTAGAACAATATCGGACCTCTGAAAAGTATAAGCATGCATACTGTATGTACTCTGTACTTGGTTTGGGTCCCTTTTGCAACAATTACTACCTCAATGCGGCGCGGCATGGAAGCTATCAGCCTGTGGCACTGCTGAGATGTTATGGAAGACCAGGATGCTTCAATCGTGGTCTTCAGCTCTTCTGCATTGTTCGGTCTCATGTCTATCATCTTTCTCTTGGCAATGCTCCATAGATTCTCTATGGGGTTCAGGTCAGGCGAGTTTGCTTTCCAATCAAGCACAGTAATCCCACTGTCATTGAACCAGGTTTTGGTGCTTTTGGCAGTGTGGGCAGGTACCAAGTCCTGCTGGAAAATGAAGTCAGCATCCCCATAGAGCTCGTCTGTGGAAGGAAGCATGAAGTGCTCCAAAATCTCCTGGTAGACGGCTGTGTTGACCCTGGACTTAATGAAGCACAGTGGACCAACACCAGCAGATGACATGACTCCCCAAATCAACACAGACTGTGGAAACTTCACACTGGACTACAAGCATCTTGCAGTGTGTGCCTCTCCATTCTTCCTCCATACTCTGGGTCCTTTGTTTCCAAATGAGATGCAAAATTTGCTCTCATCAGAAAAGAGGACTTTGGACCACTGAGCAACAGACCAGGTCTGTTTTTCTTTATCCCAGGTAAGACGCTTCTGACGTTGTTTGTTGTTCAGGAGTGGCTTGACAAGAGGAATATGACATTTGAAGCCCATGTCCAGGATCCGTCTGTGTGTGGTGGCTCTTGTGAAAGTCCCCAACACTTTTGAATGGCCTTTTCCTGACAATCCTCTCAAGGCTACGGTCATCCCTGCTGCTTGTGCACCTTTTTCTTCCACAATTTTCCCTTCCACATTACTTTCTATAAATGTGCTTTGATACAGCAGTTTGGGAACATCCAACTTCTTTTGCAATTACCTTTTGAGGCTTTCCCTCCTTATGGAGGGTGTCAATGATGGTTTTCTGCACAACTGTCAGGTCAGAAGTCTTTCCCATGATTGTGATTCCTACTGAACCAGACTGAGAGACCATTTAAATGCTCAGGAACCCTTTGCAGGTGTTATGGCTTAATTAGCTGATTAGAGTGGGATACTTTGAGCCTAGAATAGTGCACCTTTTCACAATATTCTAATTTTCTGAGATTGTGGATTTGGGGTTTTCATGAACTGTAAGCCATAATCATCACAATTATGACAAATCACGGCTTGAACTATCTTGCTTTGCATGTAATGAGTCTATCTCATATATTAGTTTCACCTTTTAAGTTGCATTAGTGAAATAAATGAACTTTTGCACGATATTCAAATTTTTCGAGTTTCACCTGTATAGGTATAGATATATACAGATATATGTGCAGAACATTGGAATGTGAAATATTTACAGTAGTATTTTGGCAGTATAACACTTTATTAAATATGAATATTGCATAAATATGGTTTTACATGACTTCATCTACTTAACTGCAAAGGGCTTTTAATATATATATATATATATATATATATATATATATATATATATATATATATATATATATATGTATATACCGTATTGTTCCGCATATAGGCCACACTTTTTTCCCTTGATTTTGACCTTTAAAGTTTCAGTGCGGCCTATATGCGGGGCGCGGCCTATATTCTGTATTTTTTTTTTTATTTTTTATTTTGCTTAAACCTGCCTATTATAGTAAATACCGGGTAAGGAATGTACCAGTAACTTATACAATGGTATGGGTATACAGTAATATGGTAGCCCTATATGTTAGAGTGATCCCTGAGCGAGTAACTACGGACTCTGCATGCCTTTCCGTTCAGACACAGCTCCTACTTTGATGTCATCATCATCTACAGCCACATCTGCCGCTCCGTCCCTGCAGACTGCAACGCCTGTGAAAGAAGCATTTACCAATGTCTTCGGTTCACTCCTAGAAGACTGCTAATGCTTAGTCGCAGGTATTGGTAACATTAGCAGTCTTCTAGGAGTGAACCGAAGACGTTGCTAAATGCTTCTTTCACAGGCATTGCAGTCTGCAGGGACGGAGCGGCAGATGTGGCTGTAGATGATGATGTCATCACAGTAGGAGCTGTGTGCTGAACGGAATGGCATGCAGAGTCCGTGGTTGATACAAGTACAAGGAGGATGATTATACCGGTAGGGTGATTATAGGAATGTGCCTTATGGGTATTGCAGTGTGGGTAGGGAGGAAGTGGGCGGAGCACAGGATGTCCCATGTTAGTCAGTTTTGCCTGTGATATTGGTAAGAGACTGTTCCCCCCCCCCCCTCACATACCTGATAAAAATACTGTACTATTAGGTTAAATAAAAATTTGTAGATTTAATACTGGTCTGTTAAAATAAAACAAAGGAAAGATGCTGAACTCCTTAGTATGGTAATTTCAAATGTGAAAAAAAACTTTATTTAGCCATTATAGCTTTAATGCCTGAATAAAGTTTTTTTTCACATTTGAAATTACCATACTAAGGAGTTCAGCATCTTTCCTTTGTTTTATTTTATACTCTTGGGTCTTGGGGAAGTGGAAAAGGATCCCCCTGGGAGCTGGCACCCTACATTGGGACTCTGCTTACACATTTGAAAGTGCTGGTCTCACTTGCAAACATTGCAGCTTTAAAATGTAATTTCTTTAAAATGGCACCAAACTTTAAGGGTGCGGCCTATAGGTGCAGCCTATATGCGGAACAATACGGTATATGTGTACATGTTTATTTATGTGTTTATATGTGGATATATGTCTGTCAATACATATATACATATAAAAATATATAAATGCATATTTAAACACACACACACATACCTATATATATATTTTCTAACACCTGAGATCTCATATTTTTGAGCCTTTATAACTCTAAAAATTTTTATCAGATAGTTTTATTATGAGTGTAACTGTACTTTGTAATGTAATGACACGCTATTTCGATGAGCGTTAACTTCAATAGCACTCAATCACATTTACTCGAAAAACCTGACACGCAAACAAACGCGATAAACCCTTTTTTTGCTTATGCGTAACTGTTAGAGCTTCACTTTTAATCTGGCCCACAATGTTTTTTATTTATTTATCAGGAACAGAGAGGCAACTTTGTTACCCATATAAAGCCAAAATCAATCTACATTATGGGTGCCTGTTTTTTCATCTTGCTGTATATTACAACATATGAAAGCAAACCGATAAGATTTGTCAATGTCTGAGCACTGCCTCCATATTCTACTTAAGATGTCTGTTCCTGTGTGTTTGGTGTCCTCTTGTGATTTACCGATTGTAGTTGATAACCTCCATTTTCTTGGTTCTTCTGCAGGAAAGAAATGATCACATACTATTAAAGAGATAAAAACATAATACATTAAAAGCATTATAACATTTCTCATTTAACCATTGAAGAATTTAAAACAGTAATTTTATTAGTAAAATCAAAACTTCATATTTTTACTGTGAAAAAAAAAATAGAAATGAAAAAGAGACGTCACCTATTGTATGCAGAGGGTTTGTTGTGCTCATTTTTCATGTGGTGCAGAAATATAAAAGAACCCAAAATAAAAATACATGCAGACAGTACCAGCCTTATTATATTCAGCATTGGGAAATCAAGGGGTGTGCTCTTTGTTTCTGAAAAACAGACAAAATGACAGACATTACAGCTAATGTGAAACTTTTAATATTTTACTATTTAAAGCATAAATATTGTAAACAGTAAGCAGTATTGACATTAATCTACTAACCAGCCTGCATTACCGGCAGTAGTACATTTCTGAAGTACATGTGTTTGCAAACTAAAAAGAAAGAAAAAGCTTAGTTATCACTGTTTTTGTGATATTTTTGTCATTGACATGAACTATCTAGTGTCATATGTTACTTCATATAACTTCCCTCAGTCAGTTATTTTTATTAATCTATAGTCAGGATTAGAAGGGGGAATATGGCTCTATGATCTTCCAACAGTGGACAGAATGTATCCCAATCCTTATGGGACTTCCTCATGGACATTCTTTACAAAATGGTGTCACTAACTAATCTCCCTTTTGTGTGTGTTTGTCCTCTCTCAATGCATCATAAATCTGTTCTGACCACTAATTGTCAACTATTTAAAATGGTGCCACTAAGCAAGAGGTTTTTATTCTATTAATAAAAAGGAATTATTACAAGCAGTTATCAAAAAATATATGTGATTAGAGATTAAAACTCACTCTTATGTAGACAGTAATAAGATAAAACTAAGAATATGTATACAGTGTATATGTTTCCCTTTACAATGATTAGTGCCAATAATCTTTAAAATAAATACTTTACATTGGTATCCAAACAAATTTTCTTCCCATATAGATTTAATTTTACTTCTGTAGGTTGATGCTTCAGATAATTTAAATGTGGTTTTATTATAATAGTAATAACAATAATTACATTTGTGTTTATTTCTATTGATATTATTGTATTTAAATAAGCAATCAAATATTTTTAAATATTTTTGCAATACATGTTACAATTAAAAAAAATATGACTGCATTCAAAATGTTTCCTAAATGTGTAAAATAAAGTTCTTAAATTTTACATTACCTACAACTACCCTAAGAATAAGTGACACTGGCCTAGATTTAGAGTTCTGCGGCCAAAGGGGTTCGTTAGCTACGCGTGCTTTTTTTCCCCCGCACCTTTTAAATACTGCTGGTATTTAGAGTTCACATAATGGCTGGGTTTTCAGTGCGTTAGGCTCCAAAAAGGGAGCGTAGAGCATAATTTAACGCCACTGCAACTCTCGATACCAGCGGTGCTTACGGACGCGGCCAGCTTCAAAAACGTGCTCGTGCACGATTCCCCCATAGAAAACAATGGGGCCATTTGAGCTGAAAAAAAACCTAACACCTGCAAAAAAGCAGCGTTCAGCTCCTAACGCAGCCCCATTGTTTTCTATGGGGAAACACTTCCTACGTCTGCACCTAACACCCTAACATGAACCCCGAGTCTAAACACCCCTAACCTTACACTTATTAACCCCTAATCTGCCGCCCCCGCTATCGCTGACACCTGCATATTTTTTTTAACCCCTAATCTGCCGCTCCGTAAACCGCCGCTACCTACATTATCCCTATATACCCCTAATCTGCTGCCCCTAACACCGCCGACCCCTATATTATATTTATTAACCCCTAATCTGCCCCCCTCAACGTCGCCTCAACCTGCCTACATTTATTAACCCCTAATCTGCCGAGCGGACTGCACCGCTACTATAATAAAGTTATTAACCCCTAATCCGCCTCACTCCGCCTCAATAACCCTATAATAAATAGTATTAACCCCTAATCTGCCCTCCCTAACATCGCCGACACCTAACCAATTATTAACCCCTAATCTGCCGACCGAATCTCGCCGCTACTGTAATAAATGGATTAACCCTAAAGCTAACCCTAACCCTAACACCCCCCTAAATTAAATATAATTTAAATCTAACAAAATAAATTAACTCTTATTAAATAAATTATTCCTATTTAAAGCTAAATACTTACCTGTAAAATAAACCCTAATATAGCTACAATATAAGTTATAATTATATTGTAGCTATTTTAGGATTTATATTTATTTTACAGGTAACTTTGTATTTATTTTAACCAGGTACAATAGCTATTAAATAGTTAAGAACTATTTAATAGCTGCCTAGTTAAAGAAAGCAAGAGAACGAAGAAAAATTGATAATAGGAGTAAATTAGAAAGTTGTTTAAAATTGCATGCTCTATCTGAAACACAAAAGAAAAAATTGGGTTCAGTGTCCCTTTAAAGTGAATGTAAAGTTTAATGAATAAGTGGCTGTTTTTCAAAAATACTCTTTATTTCATTAAACTTTACATTGAAGCGTCCTTTTAAAAATACTTACCTTTTATTTATGAAAACAGACCAGCAGCACCTGCTGTAGTTAGCACAGCAATGACGAATCCAGCTTCCTCCAATCGTTGCGTGAACTCGTGAGGCCACGATTGGAGGAAGCCGGATTCGTCATCGATACACAGCAGCAGCTGCGGGCGGAGGATCCTCAGTCTGCTTTCATAAAGAAAAAGGTAAGTATTTAAAAAAAGTTGCTTTATTATAAAGTTTAATGAATGAAAGTTCAGGAGATGGAGGCTGGCCAAAGTAAGTTGAAAACATTTGGATAAAACCTATTCATTGTTTGTCAACATAGATGTGTTCTGTTTTAAATTACATTATGTATTTTTAGAAATAATAGGCAGACACTGTACTCTTTATTGTATGAATAAAAGAGTTCACATTATTTGAATGCATAGATTTCTTAATTGTGCAATACACTTTCGATTCCTAATATGGCCGCCTTACAGATGAGCAGAGTAGTTTCTGGGAATGCGCAGTAGAGCTCTACTTCACAAAATGGTGGCTGCAATATTGGGATCTCCAAAGTGTGTTTGAAATGTTATTTAAAAATCTTGAATCACGGTTTAATGTACTCCATCATGATATTGTGGCCACAATATTGAGATCTCCAAAGTGTGTTGGATATGTCTGAAAAATCTTGAAAGTGTTTTTTTCTTGTGAAGAAACATACGGCTAGATTACGAGTTTTTGTCGGTAAGACTTGCGGTGCTAATTTCTATTTCTCACCGCTCACTTAAGACAACGCTGGTATTACGAGTTTTCTGAATGGCTACGTTAGCCTCAGAAAAGTGAGCGGAGAGCAAAATTTAGCTCCACATCTCACCTCAATACCAGCGCTGCTTACGGTAGCGGTGAGCTGGCTAAACGTGCTCGTGCACGATTTCCCCATAGGAATCAAGGGGGCTGAGCCGGCTGAAAAAAAACCTAACACCTGCAAAAAAGCAGCGTTCAGCTCTTAACGCAGCACCATTGATTCCTATGGGGAAAGAAAAGTTATGTCTACACATAACACCCTAACATGAACCCCAAGTCTAAACACCCCTAATCTTACACTTATTAACCCCTAATCTGCCGCCCCTGACATCATCGCTACCTGCATTTTATTATTAACCCCTTATCTGCTGCTCCGGACACCCCCGCCACCTACATTATACCTATGAACCTCTAATCTGCTGCCCCCAACATCGCCGAACCCTACATTTTATTTATTAAGTCCTAATCTGCTGTACCCAACGTCGCCGCAACCTGCCGCCACTATAATAAAGTTATTAACCCCTAAATCTGTCTAACCCTAAACCTAACCCCCCGTAACTTAAATATAATTTAAATAAATCTAATTAAAAATACTATTATTAACTACATTATTCCTATTTAAAACTAAATACTTACCTATAAAATAAACCCTAATATTGCTTAAATATTAACTAATAATTACATTGTAGCTATTTTAGGATTTATTTTTATTTTACAGGCAACTTTGTATTTATTTTAACTAGGTACAATAGTTATTAAATAGTTAATAATTATTTAATAACTACCTAGCTAAAATAAATAAAAATTTACCGGTAGAATAAACCCTAACCTAAGTTACAATTATACCTAACACTACTCTATAATTAAATTAATTACCTAAACTAACTACAATTAATTACAATTAAATTAAATAAACTAAATTACGAAGAAAAACCCCCCACTAAATTACAGAAAATAAAAAAGAAATTACAAATTTAATTTAAACTAATTACACATAATCTAAGCCCCTAATCAAATAATAAAGCCCCCCAAAATAAAAAAATTCCCTACCCTATACTAAATTACAAATAGCCCTTAAAAGGGCCTTTTGCGGGGCATTGCCCCAAAGTAATCAGGGGGTCGATCCGATAAAAATCGTCGCCCGCAAAAGCTGGCGACGCCAATATTTGCGCGGGTTTGGTATCCTATATACGGCGTAACCTAGAAGTTACGCGCGTATATTTCTGCCGTCGCCCGTAGTTTTTTGGGCCATAGGCAGGTATACCAAACCCGCGCAGTTTGGTATCCAATATACAGCGTAATGACTTACGTGGCGAAAATGGAGAAATCTTACTCCATTTTCACCTCGCCACAAAAAGCAGCCGTAAGAAGCCTTACGCTGACTATTGGAGCCCCGTAACTCCCTAAACTGGCTGCTAAAATAAACCTAACACCTAACACATGCGCAATGTCTATCTCCCTGTCAACCGCGATCCCCCGCCGCAATCCCTAATAAAGTATTTAACCCCTAAACCGTCGCCATCTACATAAACTAACCCCCTACTGTGAGCCCCTAAAACCGCCACCATCTAACTGATCTATCCCCTAATGTGAACCCCTTACACCGCCGCCATCTATATTAAAATTATTAACCCCTAATTTAATCTACCTACCCCGCCGCCAGCTATATTATCTATATTAACCCTAAGTATATTATAGTTAATATAGTTATTACATTATATATATTAACTATATTAACCCTAATTATATTAGGGTTAATATAGTTAATATAGTTACTATAGTATTTATATAAACTATATTAACTCTATCTAACCCTAACAACCCTAACTAAATTCTTATTAAATAAATCTAATTCATATTATAAACTAAAATATTCCTATTTAAATCTAAATACTTACCTATAAAATAAACCCTAAGATAGCTACAATGTAATTAATAATTACATTATAGCTATGTTAGGGTTTATATTTATTTTACAGGTAAATTGTTAATTATTTTAACTAGGTATAATAGCTATTAAATAGTTATTACCTATTTAATAGCTACCTAGTTAAAATAATTACCAAATTACCTGTAAAATAAATCCTAACCTAAGTTACAAATACACCTACACTATCAATAAATTAAATAAACTACAAATATATATCTAAAAATACAATTAAATAAACTAAACTAAATTACAAAAAAAAAACAAACACTAAATTACAAAAAAATAAAAAAAAGATTACAAGATTTTTAAGCTAATTACACCTATTCTAAGCCCCCTAATAAAATAATAAACCCCCAAAATAAAAAAAATTCCCTACCCTATTCTAAATTAAAAATAGTTCAAAGCTCTTTTACCTTACCAGCCCTTAAAAGGGCCTTTTGTGGGGGCATGCCCCAAAGAAAACCGCTCTTTTGAACTTGAATCTGATTGGCTGATTCAATCAGCCAATCAGATTTTTCTACCTTAATTTCGATTGGCTGATAGAATCCTATCAGCCAATCGGAATTCGACGGACGCCATCTTGGATGACGTCATTTAAAGGAACCTCATTCGTCGGGAAGTCGTCGTGCCGGATGGATGCTCCGCGGCGGAGGAGCGAAGAAAGAAGATTGAAGATGCCGATTTGCTTGAAGACATCGCCGATGGAAGAAGACTCTCTGCCGCTTGCTTCAAGACATCGCCCGGATGGAAGAAGACTTCACTGCCGCTTGCTGGAACACATCGCTCGGATCGGATGAGGAGTTCGGCCCGGCTGGGTGAATACAAGGTAGGGAGATCTTCAGGGGGGTAGTGTTAGGTTTATTTAAGGGGGGTTTGGGTTAGATTAGGGGTATGTGGGTGGTGGGTTGTAATGTTGGGGGGTGGTATTGTGTTTTTTTTTGCAGGCAAAAGAGCAGTTTTCTTTGGGGCATGCCCCCACAAAAGGCCCTTTTAAGGGCTGGTAAGGTAAAAGAGCTTTGAACCTTTTTTAATTTAGAATAGGGTAGGGAATTTTTTTATTTTGGGCGGCTTTATTATTTTATTAGGGGGCTTAGAATAGGTGTAATTAGCTTAAAAATCTTGTAATCTTTTTTTTATTTTTTGTAATTTAGTGTTTGTTTGTTTTTTGTAATTTAGTTTAGTTTATTTAATTGTATTTTTAGATAGATATTTGTAGTTTATTTAATTTATTGATAGTGTAGGTGTATTTGTAACTTAGGTTAGGATTTATTTTACAGGTAATTGGGTAATTATTTTAACTAGGTAGCTATTAAATAGGTAATAACTATTTAATAGCTATTATACCTAGTTAAAATAATTAACAATTTACCTGTAAAATAAATATAAACCCTAACATAGCTATAATGTAATTATTAATTATATTGTAGCTATCTTAGGGTTTATTTTATAGGTAAGTATTTAGATTTAAATAGGAATATTTTAATTAATAATATTAATATTAGATTTATTTTAATAAAAGTTTAGTTAGGATGTTAGAGTTAGATAGGGTTATTATACTTAATATATATATAATATAATAACGATATTAACTATATTAACCCTAATATAATTAGGGTTAATATAGTTAATATATATAATATAATAACTATATTAACTATATTAACCCTAATATAATTAGGGTTAATATAGTTAATATAGCTGGCGGCGGTGTAGGGGGATTAGATTAGGGGTTAATACATTTATTATAGGTGGCCGCGGTGTAGGGGGATGTAGATTAGGGGTTAATGTGGTTAATATAGGTGGCAGCGGTGTAGGGGGATTAGATTAGGGGTTAATACATTTATTATAGGTGGCCGCGGTGTAGGGGGATGTAGATTGTAGGCAAAAGAGCAGTTTACTTTGTGACAAAGCCCCGCCAAAAGCCCTTTTAAGGGATGGCAAAAGAGCTGTTACTTTGGGGCATGCCCCGCAAAAAGCCCTTTTAAGGGCTGGCAAAAGAGCTGTTACTTTGGGGCAATGCCACGCAAAAAGCCCTTTTCAGGGCTATTTGTAGGGTTAGACTTAGGTTTAGTGGTAGGGATAGTTTAGTATTTTAGGGGTTAAATAATTTAATATAGATGGCAGCGGGGTAGGGGGATTAGATTAGGGGTTAATAATTTTAAAATAGATAGCGGCGGGGTAGGGGCTCACTTTAGGGGGTAGGTAAGGTAGATGGCGGCTGTGTTAGGGGCTCACTTTAGGGGGTTATAGATTTAATATAGCTGGCGGCGGTTTAGGGGTTAATAACTTTATTAGGTAGCGGCGGGCTCCGGGAGCGGCGGTTTAGGGGTTAATACATATTTTATTGTTAAGATAGTGAGGGGGGATAGTGGATAGAGGTTTAGACGTGTCGGGCTATGTTAGGGAGGCGTGTTAGACTTGTCGGGCTATTTTAGGGAGGCGTGTTAGACAGTGCGGGTGATTTAGTCTATAGTCAGGTTTTGTAGGCGCCGGCAGTTTCTAACGTGCTGTAAGTCACTGGCGACGCCAGAAATTTGTACTTGCGCAGATTTCTGGACATCGCTGGTTTGTCAGACTTACGGCACGTTAGCATCTGACGGCGCCATATATGGGATAGCTCGAGTTGCGGGCTGAAACTGCGGGCGACGTGGGTTCCCTCGCTTGCGCCGCAAACTACGATCTATATCGGATCGCGCCCCTGCTCTTTTACCTGTAAAAAAAAATACAATACCCCCCCAACATTACAACCCACCACCCACACACCCAACCCTACTCTAAAACCCACCCAATCCCCCCTTAAAAAAACCTAACACTAATCCCCTGAAGATCACCCTACCTTGAGCCGTCTTCACCCAGCTGGGCACAATTGGTCCTCCAGAGGGGCAGAAGTCTTCATCCTATCCGGCCAGAAGAGGACATCCAGACGGGCAGAAGACTTCATCCAGGCGGCATCTTCTATCTTCTTCCATCTGGAGCGGAGCGGGTCCATCTTGAAGACATCCGACGTGGAGCATCCTCTTCCATCCAACGGTGACTGAAGAATGAAGGTTCCTTTAAGTGACGTCATCCAAGATGGCGTCCCTTGAATTCCGATTGACTGATAGAATTCTATCAGCCAATCGGAATTAAGGTAGGAAAAATCCGATTGGCTGATGCAATCAGCCAATAGGATTGAAGTTCAATCCGATTGGCTGATTGCATCAGCCAATAGGATTTTCCCTACCTTAATTCCAATTTTTATTTTAAGTAAAAGAGCTGTTAAACTTAGGGCAATGCCCTACAAAAGGTCCTTTTAAGGGCAATTGGTAGTTTAGTGTTAGATTATGGGATGTTTTTATTTTGGGGTGGCTTTTATGTTTTATAGGGGTATTAGATTATTTAAAATTTTTATATTTTGGATAATTTTGTTTATTATTTTCTGTAATCTTAGATTTTTTTCGTAATTGTAGAGTTTGTTATTTTTTGTAATGTTAGTTTTTTTGTTTTTTTTCGTAGTGTTAGGATTTTTTAATTTTGTAATTTAGGTTTTTTATTTTTGGTATATTTTATTTTTTTAAATAGTAACGTTAGGTATAGTTTAAGCTTAGGTTTTATTTATTTCACAGGTAAGTTTTTATTTATTTTAAGGTAGTTATATTTAAGTTTAATTTAAAGTTAGGGGGTGTTAGGTTTAGGGGTTAATAGTTTAATTTAGTTTGTTGCGATGTGGGTGTTTGGCGGTTTAAGGGTAAATAGGTTTAGTTTAGTATTTGCGATGCGGGGGGTGGATTAGGGGTTAATAGTTTTATTTAGGTGTTAGCGATGCGGGTGGGCGGCAGATTAGGAGTTAATAGGTTGATTGTAGTGTTGGCAATGTGGGGGCGGCGGATTAGGGGTTAATAGTTTTATTTAGGTGTTAGCGATGCAGGTGGGCGGCGAATTAGAGGTTAATAGGTTTATTGCAGTGTTGGCGATGTAGGGGTATTTAGACTAGGGGTTTAAGTAAGGGTTTTAGATTTATAAACTTTCATGTCTCCATAGACATCAATGGGGAATGCGTTAATGCGCTAATGCGATCGTCATTCTGCAATCGCAGGTGTTCGTTTTTTTTCTAACATTTTTTCACCATTGATGTCTATGGGGGGGATCAATAAGGATCTTGCCACTGGGAAGTGGCTGAGGGTGGAGTTACAGAAGAAGGCGTCCGGTTACTATAGCAACCACTGCTATTACCGGGCCCCAGTTTTTATACTAGAGAAAAGTAATGAATCGGATTGCAAATGATCTTGGCCTCGGTACTACCAGACGGGAGAGTCGTGGCCGCGTTGTTGGAGCACGTCATGGAGCTCGGTGAATACCTCTCTACTATGCGTGGCATTCTACAGAAAGAAGACGGTGAATGTGGGAATAGCAGAGCGGCAAAGCAGGCTGCAGCAGTTGGAGTGCATACAGTATCAAGGTAGATTATCAAAAGTGGACAAGTATTTGCCAGTTCCCAGGACTAAGTATGTATACTTGCCCATTTATAAGTATTGAGGGGCAGCTGGGGCAGTTAGGAGGAGCCATGTGAGGGACAGCTGGGACAGTTAGGATGAAAAAATACTTATGAATATTTTTTGGAAATAAGCCAGCCATGTGCCTTGTCCTTGCATTGTTTATTTAAAAAAATATAATCCATAATTTTGTATTGATTAATGCAGGTACAAGTAACACAGTAAGTGACATGGCTTACTTTTTTAACAAAGGATGCAGGTGCATGATGCATGCATGCATGCAAAAGAAAACAACAAACAAAACAAACCAATGTACCATTATATACATCATGTGCCTTTGTGTGTTGTTATGCCTTCTTCATTTGCACTGTTATGAGTAGTCTTGTAAAAAATGATTTTATTCTGTTTTATACGCACTATTTGCATAGTGGGGATATGGGCAGATACCCCAGTCTACATCAGCACTTATTGTTCCTGAGATAGAGCTGCTGTTGCAATATTGTCTTGGGTTATGCATATATATATATATATATAAGAAAGTTTTTTTTGTAACTTGTAATGGCTGCGGTATAGAAATAGCGGTACGGACCCATTTTGAGCAGTGTGTACGCTATGGCTATACCGCACAACTTGTAATCTCACTCTTAGTTTGTTATTTTTTGTAATGGTAGCTTTTTTATTTTTTGTAATGGTAGTTTTATTTTTTTTTAAAACATGTAATGTTAGATATTTTATTAGTTTATGCTTAGGTTTTAAGTTTGTTTCACAGTTAAGTTTTTATTTATTTTAAGGTAGATAGTTTATTTTCACTTCAATTTAGGTGTATTTTAATTTTTGTAAGGTTAGGGGGTGTTAGATTTAGGGGTTAATAGTTTAATGTAGGTAGTTGCGATGTGGGGGGCTGGCGGTTTATGGGTTAATAGGTTTATTTAGTAGTTGCGATGCTGGGGGATGGCGGTTTAGGGGTTATTAGGTTTATTTAGTAGTTGCGATGTGGAGGGATAGCGGTTTAGGGGTTATTAGATTTATTTAGTAGTTGCGATGCGGGGGGTGGCGGTTTAGGGGTTAATCGGTTTATTTAGCAGTTGTGATGTGGGGGGTGGCGGTTTAGAGGTTAATAGTGTAGTTTATGGGTGTAGGTGTACTTTGTAAGGTATTTTTTATGTGTTTCGTGAAACTTTTTTGTTTCGCAATACACATAACTACAGGTCTTGAGTGCGGAATGGATCAGTGCGGTATAGGCCATATCACGTACAGGAAAGCCATACCGCATGACTAGTGATGTCGCGAACATAAAAATTTGGGTTCGCGAATGGCGAACGCGAACTTCCGCAAATGTTCGCGAACGGGCGAACCGGGCGGACCGCCATAGACTTCAATAGACAGGCAAATTTTAAAACCCACAGGGACTCTTTCTGGCCACAATAGTGATGGAAAAGTTATTTCAAGGGGACTAACACCTGGACTGTGGCATGCCGGAGGGGGATCCATGGCAAAACTCCCATGGAAAATAACATAGTTGATGCAGAGTCTGGTTTTAATCCATAAAGGGCATAAATCACCTAACATTATAAAATATGAGGAAAAAATGGAAAAAAACACACTTTTTATAACTTTGACCCTCAAAATCTGTTACACATCTACAACCACCAAAAAACAACCATGCTAAATAGTTTCTAAATTTTGCCTGAGTTTAGAAATACCCAATGTTAACATGTTCTTTGCTTTTTTTGCAAGTTATAGGGAAATAAATACAAGAAGCACTTTGCTATTTCAAAACCACTTTTTTTTCAAAATGAGCGCTAGTTACATTGGAACCCTGATATCTGTCAGGAATACCTGAATATCCCTTGACATGTATATATTTTTTTTTAGAAGACATCCCAAAGTATTGATCTAGGCCCATTTTGGTATATTTCATGCCACCATTTCACCGCCAAATGCGATCAAATAAAAAAAAATTGTTCACTTTTTCACAAACTTTAGGTTTCTCACAGAAATTATTTACAAACAACTTATGCAATTATGGCATAAATGGTTGTAAATGCTTCTCTGGGACCCCCTTTGTTCAGAAATAGCAGACTTATATGGCTTTGGCGTTGCTTTTTGGTAATTAGAAGGCTGCTAAATGCCACTGCGCACCACACGTGTTTTAGGCCCAGCAGTGAAGGGGTTAATTAGGGAGCATGTAGGGAGCTTGTAGAGTTAATTTTAGCTTTAGTGTAGTGTAGTAGACAATCCAAAGTATTGATCTAGGCCCATTTTGGTATATTTAATGCCACCATTACACCGCCAAATGCGTTTAAATTTTAAAAAAAACTTAAATTTTTTCGCAATTTTAGGTTTCTCACTGAAATTATTTACAAACAGCTTGTGCAATTATGGCACAAATGGTTGTAAATGCTTCTCTGGGATCCCCTTTGTTCAGAAATAGCAGACATATATGACTTTGGCGTCGCTTTCTGGTAATTAGAAGGCAGCTAAATGCTGCTGCGCATCACACTTGTATTATGGCTAGCAGTGAAGGGGTTAATTAGGTAGTTTGTAGGGAGCTTGCAGGGTTACTTTTAGCTTTAGTGTAGAGATCAGCCTGACACCTTACACATAAGACCCCCTGATCCCTCCCAAACAGCTCCCTTCCCTCCCCCACCCCACAATTGTCCCCGCCATCTTAAGTACTGGCAGAAAGTCTGCCAGTACTAAAATAAAAGGTTTTTAAATTAAAAAAAAATGTTTTTTAGCATATTTACATATGCTGTGGTGTAGCATCCCCCCTTAGCCCCCAACCTCAAAACAAATAGAGGAGCATGTGTCTGATGATGCGGTACCCCCCAGACCCCAAAAAACACCACCCAGTAGAAGATTTAATAAAGGAAAAGGGGCTAGGATGGGGGTGGGGAGGCTGGTAGCAAATCGCAGGCACAAAATGCTTTGAGTGAGGGGGTGGGCCCTGGCCCAAGTCAGCAACACATTCCACCGGCCTTAGTGGCACCCTCGGTGCAATTAGGCCCTAGTAGTGGGCACAAAGCCTCTCAAGGCGATGGGGGTGATAATACTGAGCAAGGGGGTCAGTTGGGGAGGGCTACCTCGGAACATTTACCCTCCCTCCCACCGGTGGGGCCCGGACAGGCAGGGGGAGGGATCCGGAGGTGCAGGGGCCCTTACCAGGTGGCTCAGGCGTAGCGCTTGCAGTAAGGGGGGCGGATGGCCCCCGGTGTGCGGCAGATGGTGTGAGTGGCAAGGTCCTTGCACGTGTCTCACATTTCTGTGAATAGAGATTGACACAGTGCGGGCAGTCTGCTGGCTACCAGAGGACAAGGTAGCGCGCATGTTGCAAATGGTGCAGAAAGTGCGGGGGCAGGACAGGGTTTCATTCAAGGAAGTTCAGTCCCTGCTCGGGCTTCTGAACTTTGCGGGAAGGGCCATTCTGATGGGCAGGGTTTTTAACCGGTGTTTGGAAGGGCAGCTGAAGGGGCCAGCAGGGCAAGTGAAGTGGGTCAGGTTCTCGGCCGAGGTGAAGGAGGACCTGGAAGTGTGGGCAAGGTTCTTGGCACACTTTAACGGGGTTTGTCTCTGGAGACACCCTCCAGCGTCAAATCAAGTATTACACCTCTTTACCGATGCAGCCGGCAGTTTTGGGTATGGGGCATACCTAGACGGGGAATGGAGTGCGCCTCCATGGCCCCGGGAGTGGATAGAGACGGGCTGCATAAAAAACCTGACTTTGTTGGAACTGTTTCCCATCGTGGTAGCAGTAGAGATCTGGGGTAGACAGCTAGCTAATAGGTCAGTGGTATTCTGGATGGACAATTTGAGTGTGGTGTACGCCATTAACAAACTGTCTGCGTCCTCTCCAGTAGTGGTATGCTATTTGAGGCATTTGGTGTTGCTCTGCTTGGAGCTCAACATTTGTTTCACCGCCAAACACGTCCCGGGAGTGCAGAACGTGATCGCTGATGCACTCTCTCGATTTAATTGGGGGCAGTTTAGGAAAGCAGCGCCCAGGGCGGCGAAAGAGGGTCTAATATGCCCGTCTTCTCTTTGGCAGTTGATGAAGGTTAGGAAGGCATCCTCCCCTTAATCAGGGCATCATTGGTGCTGAAGACTTGGTCCGCTTATTTGAGCCACTGGAAACAATGGGAAGCATTCTGTCATCAGACGGGTGTGCAGGTACAGGGTGCTTCAAGGGTGCAGGTACTTGAATGGCTGGCGCAGTTGAGACAGGAGGGGGTTAGCAGAGTGGGTGCAGGAGGCAGGTTGTCCGCAATAGCCTTCTTTAATAAGGCACTGGGTATGTCGACCACTCCAGAGCATTTCTAGTCAGACAAGTACTTAAGGGGTGGGGTAGGGTGTCCCCCGTCCGAAGGATTGGAGGGAGCCTATCACACCATGGCCTCGCTTCCATTGAGTCGTAATTCAGTTTGCGTGCACTCGCAAACCGATAAATATGCTGTCGGAAGCAATATCGTTTATCGACTGTTTCCAATGGCGCGTTATACCTCAATATCGGCAGCCGGACTTCGGCTGCCGAAAAGATCTTCGCGTCCCATAGAAAGTAATAGAAGCCGTTAATCGATAAATTATACCAGGTTTCCAATGAAAGCGCTAACCGTTAATACATTGTCGGAGGCTGTCGATACATTGAGAAATATTACCCCCAGCTCAACTAGGTGTAAAAGAGGAAAATTGTGCTTTCTGAGACCTATTTTCTATTTAAATTATAAAACTTGCAAATAATGCAAGTGTTTTAATGTAGAAATAAATTGTTATAAGTAATATTTATTGTTGTCTCATGTATAGAAATAGTTGAACTTATATTCTAATAGAAATATCAATATATATTTAAATATAATAATATATGCAAGAACATATATACAGAATGCAAACTAGACCTATGCCTAGGGCAGCAATAAATATTACTTATATTTATGAAGTGTTAAATATAATTATATTAGAAAATAGTATTTGATTATTAAAAATATGGATAAGTGTTTTTTATTTTTCTTGAGAGGCGATCACAGGTAAGAAGCACGGACGTTAAACGTAAATTCTATAGCGTAAGGTCGGGTTACCTTAGCAACTAATTGATTTTCAAGAAATCCGACGTTAGATGGAAGCGTTAACACAACGTTAACTTACAGCTACACGAAAAGAGCGACTGCGCGCAACACGCTAATCTTTTCAATGGAAACCTGGTACTAAAATGCAGCCGTAAATTACTTTTAGCTGTCGGCCGCTTCGGTAGCTTACGGCTCCATTTTTAACGACTCAATGGAAGCGAGGCCCATGTCGGCTTCGACGACTGTTGTGGGAGTTAGACTCCGTATGCACGTCGGCTTATGAAAAGCTTCTCTTTAGGGTGGCTTTTGCAATAGCTTTTGCGGGGGCACTTCGCGTGGGTGAGTTGGTGGCTTCGTCCAAAATGAGGGGGACGGGGGGTGTCCAAGCGGAGCATGTTCGGATGTCTGACGAGGGACTACTCTTGTTTGTACCTAGGTCTAAGATGGACCAGGAGGGCAAAGGGGCATGGTTGCCCCTCGCGAAGCATGAATTTGCGGAGTGTTGTCCCGTGCGCTGTGTGGAGGAGTTCGGGAAAGTGAGGCCGAGGGGCTTTAAACACTTCTTGGTGCACGAGGATGGTAGCGCCTTGTCGGTGTTTCAGTTCCGCAGGGTCCTTGCCAAGACAGCGGTAAAGGCGGGGCTGGATCCAAAAAGGATTGCCCAGCGTTCGTTTAGGATCGGTGCTGACACTAGCGCAGCAGCGGCAGGCGCTTCCTCAACGGAAATGAAGCGCATGGGGAGATTGAAGTCGACCCGATACAAAACATACATTAGGCCAACATAAAAAAAAAAGGGGGGGGCGGGCTGTTTTCATGGAACACATAAACCTTCATGTGGGAGGGTTTGTTAGACAGCTCTAGCAGGGATAGCAACACAAGGTTTTTTCAAGTTGGGGCACTGGCGTGAGGGGTAATGTGGTGTGCTCTGTTTTGCCAGGTGCGTTGGGTGGAAATTCCCCTCTGGTTAGTGTGTGGATTGTAGGCCACTCCTACATCCATTGGGCTTCCATCAGGGTGCTGCAGTCACCGGAAGGTCAGCAACTTGGATTCGTAACATCCAGGGTGATCTTCCGCTGGTTAGGGTGCAGGGGCCTTACATGGGCAGATTTGCCAGCCTTGTTGCAAGAGGCACACAGGAGGTGGGGGCAGCCTAACATCATAGTGCTGCACCTGGGGGGGAATGATTTGGGTGCAGTACCCGCTTTGGACCTCAATAAGAGGATGGCAGACGATTTAAAATGGGTGCACACATGGCTCAGGGACATGAAATTTGGATGGTCCAATGTGGTTGCTCGACTGCAATGGAAGTATATAGTGACCCAGAAAGCTGCCTACAATGTGAGGAAGAAGGTTAACCGGGAGATGGGTAGGACGGTCACGGCCTTGGGAGGCTTCATGATCAAACACAAGGCTATCACAGCTAACAGGAAAGACCTATTTCGGCCTGATGGCATCCATCTAACGGACATTGGGTTGGAGCTGTTCTTAAAGGACATCAGGAGTGCACTATTGGGGGTAATTTAAAAAACAAAACAAAAAAAAAACATGTTTAACAGTTTATTAGTGATAGGTATAATAGGGGCCTGTTGGCTTTGTGTGGCGTCCTGAGGAGCGGGCACAGAGAGAAAAGAGTGATGGTCTAAAAAGGGCAGGGGTTACTCCCGCTAGGCGACGGCCTGGGGGTTCCCCTCCCTTGCGGATGCAGGCCGAAGATCTCTAAACATCACAGCTCTCTCTTTGTGCCATTGGGCGTGAACAGCCGGGTGTCATGCTGCAAGCATCGAAAGGGGCCTTGGCCATCTGCTAGTAGGGGTTAGGTTAGGGTGAGATGCCGCCAACGATTTGTTGTATTACAAACTTGTTGCCAAGTTTGGAAGTTAATATATGATTGTGTGCCTAGAATAATAATAAATAATATTTAGGCACTAGTTAACCGTTTATTTAATAAATGTGACCGTGACCGGTCTTTTCTCCCAACCTGGTGTCTGGTCTTATTATTCTATATAAGGTTATACTACAATACGTAGGACGTAATAGGTGGTTTAGACCTTATGATAGTGGCGGGCCCTCTAGTGGGCCTGTAACAACATTAAGGGATTACCAACTTGAAGTCTGGAGGATTCTAGAATGTGTTTGTTGCAATGTTGCAGGTGTGGAGGCGGTGTTTGTGCTTACCTTTATAGGGTCCTGCAGCAGTGTATCCGGCCTCTTTCTGTTCCAGACTTCAAGGAGAAAGTTTCCCCGCCCGCCTGGCCCTGGAGGAAGAGAGTGGCGGCAACGATGCGGCAGAGTGAGGGTGAGTTAACCCGGCTGGGGTAGGTTTAATTGAGCTAGCCTTAGTAAGTCTGGGTTGTTAATATAGCCGTCCACCCCTATCAGGAGGGTTGTACGATTCGATTGATGGCGATCGCCTTACTGGGTTGGTTGGAAATGCCCTAGCGGGCGGGTGGTCAAGGCCCTGGGGAGCGGGCACAGAGAGAGAAGAGTGACACAGCAACCCCAGATGATCGTTTCGGCCTTCATTGGGCCTCGTCATTGAGGTGTAGCCATATTCCACTGAGCAAGGAGTCCACGTCTGGTTTCCCCTTTTTCCCATAGGGAGACTAAATACACACAGAGAGAAGCACACTCACATGAACGAACAACTGGCTCAATACTATTGTTAGCATGTTCTATGGCGATTTACCACCTGGGTGCAGCTTTAGTGATTTTGTGAACCTAAAAATTTGGGTTCGCGAACTGCAAACGCGAACTCCCGCAAAAGTTTGTGAACCGGCGAACCGGGCGAACCCCCATTGACTTCAATGGGCAGGCGAATCTTAAAAACCACAGGGACTCTTTCTGGCCACAATAGTGATGGGAAAGTTGTTTCAAGGGTACTAACACCTGGACTGTGGCATGCCGGAGGGGGATCCATGGCAAAACCTCCACGGAAAATTACATAGTTGATGCAGAGTCTGGTTTTAATCCATAAAGCTCATAAATCACCTAACATTCCTAAATTGTTTGGAATAACGTGCTTTAAAACATCAGGTATGATGTTGTATCGATCAGGTAGTGTAAGGGTTACGCCCGCTTCACAGTGACAGACCAAACTCCCGTAGCAGGTACAACATCATCATCATCACACTGTACGTCCATGTGTGTAATGCTGCCTGACTGAGACATATCCCTGTTATCTATATCCTCTGGCAATAATGGTTGCGCATCACACATTTCTTCCAACTGATGTGTAAATAACTCCTCTGACAGATCAAGTGAAGTGGCTGTGGTGCTAGTGTTGGTGGTGGCGGCAGGCGGGCGAGTGGTAACTTGAGAGGTGCTGCCCGAAGATAAGCTGGAGGAGGATGGTGCGTCAAGGTTCGGAGCGGAAGCTATAGAAGATTGTGTGTCCTGTGTTAAAAAGTCAACTATGTCCTCAGAACTTTTCGAGTTCATGGTACGTGGCCTCTGAACACTGGGCATTATTCTAGGGCCAAAGGAAATCACAGCACCACGACCACGACGGCACCTGCTGGGTGGCCTGCCTCTGCCTGTCATTTTTTTTTTAAATGTACACTTACACTACTATTAAACAAGATATGAGTGGTGCCACTGGGCAAGTGGGCACAGTATACACTGTGAGCCTGACACAAAAAAGCAGACTGATGTTTCACAGTCCAAAAACTTTTTATTTTTTTAAATGTAGACTTACACTACTATTAAACAAGATATGAGTGGTGGCACTGGGCAAGTGGGCACAGTATACGCTGTGAGCCTGACACAAAAAAGCAGACTGATGTTTCACAGTCCAAAAACTTTTTTTTTTTTAAATGTACACTTACACTACTATTAAACAAGATATGAGTGGTGGCACTGGGCAAGTGGGCACAGTATACGCTGTGAGCCTGACACAAAAAAGCAGACTGATGTTTCACAGTCCAAAAACTTTTTATTTTTTTAAATGTACACTTACACTACTATTAAACAAGATATGAGTGGTGGCACTGGGCAAGTGGGCACAGTATATGCTGTGAGCCTGACACAAAAAAGCAGACTGATGTTTCACAGTCCAAAAAGTTTTTATTTTTTTAAATGTACACTTACACTACTATTAAACAAGATATGAGTGGTGGCACTGGGCAAGTGGGCACAGTATACGCTGTGAGCCTGACACAAAAAAGCAGACTGATGTTTCACAGTCCAAAAACTTTTTTTTTTTTTTTTTTAATGTACACTTACACTACTATTAAACAAGATATAAGTGGTGGCACTGGGCAAGTGGGCACAGTATACGCTGTGAGCCTGACACAAAAAAGCAGACTGATGTTTCACAGTCCAAAAAGTTTTTTTTTTTTAAATGTACACTTACACTACTATTAAACAAGATATGAGTGGTGGCACTGGGCAAGTGGGCACAGTATACGCTGTGAGCCTGACACAAAAAAGCAGACTGATGTTTCACAGTCCAAAAAGTTTTTTTTTTTAAATTTACACTACTGTTACACCAGATATGAGTGGGGCCACTGGGCAAGTGGGCACAGTATACGCTGTGAGCCTGGCACACACGCTGGCAGGCAGGCAACTGCAATTAGATTACACTAGCAGACTGATGTTTCACAGTCAAAAAAGTTTTTTTTTTTAAATTTACACTACTGTTACAGCAGATATGAGTGGTGGCACTGGGCAAGTGGGCCTGGCACACACGCTGGCAGGCAGGCAACTGCAATTAGATTACAGAAGCAGACTGATGTTTCACAGTCAAAAAAGTTTTTTTTTTTTTAAATTTACACTACTGTTACACCAGATATGAGTGGTGGCACTGGGCAAGTGGGCCTGGCACACACGCTGGCAGGCAGGCAACTGCAATTAGATTACACTAGCAGACTGATGTTTCACAGTCAAAAAAGTTTTTTTTTTAAATTTACACTACTGTTACAGCAGATATGAGTGGTGGCACTGGGCAAGTGGGCCTGGCACACACGCTGGCAGGCAGGCAACTGCAATTAGATTACACCAGCAGACTGATGTTTCACAGTCAAAAAGTTTTTTTTCTTTAAATTTACACTACTGTTACACCAGATATGAGTGGTGGCACTGGGCAAGTGGGCCTGGCACACACGCTGGCAGGCAGGCAACTGCAATTAGATTACACTAGCAGACTGATGTTTCACAGTCAAAAAAGTTTTTTTTTTTTAAATTTACACTACTGTTACACCAGATATGAGTGGTGGCACTGGGCAAGTGGGGCTGGCACACACGCTGGCAGGCAGGCAACTGCAATTAGATTACACAAGCAGACTGATGTTTCACAGTCAAAAAAGTTTTTTTTTTTTAAATTTACACTACTGTTACACCAGATATGAGTGGTGGCACTGGGCAAGTGGCTTGGCAGGCAGGCAACTGCAATTAGATTACACAGGGGAAAAAAAATGATGTTCTAGCCCTAAAAGGGGCTTTTTGGGGTGCTGTCCTTACAGCAGAGATCAGATGAGTCCTTCAGGACTGTAGTGGACACTGAATACACTAGCCTAGCTATCAATTTCCCTATTAAATCACCAGCAGCTACACTGTCCCTCCTCTCACTAACAATGCAGCTTCCGAATGAATCTAAAATGGCTGCTGTCCAGGAGCTGGGAGGGTCTGGGAGGGAGGGTCTGCTGCTGATTGGCTGGAATGTGTCTGCAGACTGTGAGATACAGGGTCAAACTTTACTCAATGATGACGAATAGGGGGCGGATCGAACATCACATATGTTCGCCCACCGCGGCGAACGCAAACATGCTATGTTCGCTGGGAACTATTCGCCGGCGAACTATTCGCGACATCACTATGCAGCTTCTTTTAGCCCAGTAATGCTTTTCACAGAGAAGAACTTTCCTGTAGTATATCAGTCTGATCCCGCCTATTACAGTCAGTCCAGCGCCAAAATACCAGGCAATTCCTCTCTGAACAAGGAACACAGCAACCCCAGACGATCGTTTCGGCCTTCATTGGGCCTCGTCAGTGAGGTGTAGCCATATTCCTCCAGTAGTATCCAATAGTATTGAGCCAGTTGTTCATTCTGTGAGTGCACTTCTCTGTGTGTATTTAGTCTCCCTATGGGAAAAAGGGGAAACCAGACGTGGACTCCTTGCTCGGTGTGCTTAGAGGAATAGGGCTACACCTCACTGACAAGGCCCAATGAAGGGCGAAACGATCGTCTGGGGTTGCTGTGTTCCTTGTTCAGAGAGGAATTGCCTGGTATTTCGGCACTGGACTGACCGTAATAGGCGGGATCAGATTGATATACTACAGGAAAGTTCTTTTCTGTGAAAAGCATGACTGGGCTAAAAGAAGCTGCACCCAGGTGGTAAATCGCCATAGAACAGGCTAACAATAGTATTGAGCCAGTTGTTCATTCCTGTGAGTGTTCTTCTCTCTGTGTGTATTTAGTCTCCCTATGGGAAAAAGGGGAAACCAGACGTGGACTCCTTGCTCAGTGTGCTTAGAGGAATATGGCTACACCTCACTGACAAGGCCCAATGAAGGCCGAAACGATCGTCTGGGGTTGCTGTGTTCCTTGTTCAGAGAGGAATTGCCTGGTATATGCTTTACTCTAAGCACCCCCTATTCAAGGCTAGGAGGCCTATTTATCAAGCCGTCAACCGCAAATATGCTGGAATTCTGCAGCGTAATTGTGGCGAGCTTGATTCGCCTTATTTATCAAAGCCTACAGACCGGCAAAAGTAGAAATCTGTGACGTAACATTCGATCTGCCGGTCTCAATCCGACACAGATCGATGCTTACGTCACTACAGATGTTCCGAATACAAATTTGGCACTATCGGACTACTTTTGCTAGTTAACAAATTTCTAACAGGTACGCTCGCCACTATTCCGGCCCAGCATACCTGGTTTTCAATCCGCCGCCCTGGAGGTGGCGGATGCCATAGGAATCAATGGGAGTCTGAAAGCAGTGAAAGCTTATGTTCGCTGCTGCCCGATATCACATTGATTTCTATGGTAGAATAAAAGTTTTGTTTACACCTAACACCCTAATATGTACCCTGAGTATAAACACCCCTAATCTGAGGCCCCCTACACCGTCGCCACCTACATAATACTTATTAACCCCTAATCTGCCACCCCGACACCGCCGCCACCTATAATATACTTATTAACCCCTAAGTTTTTAACCCCTATCCCGCCACTCCCGGAGGCCACCGCAACCAAATAAATGTATTAACCCCTAAACCCCTGGCCTCCCACATCACTAGCACTTACTAAACCTATTAACCCCTAAATGGCCAGCCCCCCACATCACCATAAACTAAATTAACCTATTAACCCCTAAACCTAACAACCCGCTAACTTTATATGAAATATTAACTCATCCCTATCTTATAATAAATTTAAACTTACCTTTAGAATTAAAATAAACTATATTAAACTAATAATTATTCTACCCTAATTATTATACTACAATTAAATTAAACTATATTAAACTAATAATTAATCTACCATAACTGTTAGACTAAATTACATTAAACTACAAATCAAATTAACTATATTATATATATTTAAAAACCTAACCCTACTCAAATAATTTAAATGTACACTAAAAAATAAAAAAACTAACAACTAAGTTACAAAAAATAACAAACACTAAGTTACAAAAAAAATAAATAAACACTAAGTTACACAAAATAAAAAAAGAAATTATCAAAGATTTAAACTAATTACACCTAATCTAAGGGCCCTATGAAAATAAAAAATCCCTCCCAAAATAAAAAAAACCCTAGCCTACAATAAACTACAAATAGCCCTTAAAAGGGCCTTTTGCGGGGCAATACCCCAAAGAAATCAGCTCTTTTACCTGTAAAAAGAAAACACAAATACCCCCCCAACAGTAAAACCCACCACCCACACAACCAACCCCCCAAATAAAACCCTAACTAAAAAAACCTAAGCTCCTCCCCATTGCCTTGAAAAGGGCATTTGGATGGGCATTGCCCTTAAAAGGGCATTTAGCTCTATTATAGCCCAAACCCTAATCTAAAAATAAAACCCACCCAATACACCCTTAAAAAATCCTAACGCTAACCCCTGAAGATTCACTTACAGTTTTGAGGATCCGACATCCATCCTCCAAGAAGCCGGCAGAAGTCTTCATCCAAGCGGCCGAAGTCTTCATCCAAGTCCGCAGAAGTCTTCACCCAGACGGCATCTTCTATCTTCATCCATCCGGCGCGTAGTGGCTCCATCTTCAAGACATCCGAAGCGGAGCATCCTCTTCTTACGACGTCTTCTTCCCAAATGAAGGTTCCTTTAAATGATGTCATCCAAGATGGTGACCCTTAGATTCCGATTGGCTGATAGAATTCTATCAGCCAATCAGAATTAAGGTTGAAAAAATCCTATTGGCTGTTGCAATCAGCCAATAGGATTGAGCTTTCATCCTATTGGCTGATCCAATCAGCCAATAGAATGCAAGCTCAATCCTATTGGCTGTTTAGTGACAGTATACAAATAAAGCTGTGAAAAAGCCAAAGAGCAGCGAGATCGATGACTGTTAGTTAACAACGGTCCACTGATCACTTTGTGTGCGGCTTTTTGACAGCTTTTTTGTTAAATATGGAGAGCGTATTCAGGTCCGCAGCCACGATGTTAGGCGATGTCAGGCGAGCGTATTTGTTCCGTCGAATGCAGCACAGTTGACAGCTTGATAAATAGGCCTCTATACCTATATTAGCTACAAAATTACACCTCTCCTTTGTTCGAAGATTGCAATGCTATCCACTTCCCTTGGAAGGACAACTCCTAATTATTTTGTTGCTTTCAAAGCAGCTATTCCTATATTTTTGTCTGCTACATCCTCCTTCACCAGTGTCTCCGCAATTGTCTATCTGCCAAACAACATCATCAATCTCTCTGTCAGCCTGGGTGTCTACACTCTGCAAGAATCCAATCAACAGTTTTACTCTGGTGTCAGCGTTTCCGTTCATTACCACTCTTTACAGCAATCCTGCCTTAACTCAGTGCATATTTACTCCAATTACAAAAAAGTGAGAAAAGCACTGAAAAAAAGGAGAGATGCACCACAAAAAGAAGGCAGAAAGATTAATAAAATCCCCAAGGTGATATTAACAAAAAAGCCAGATCTTTGTGCGCTAAAGGAACGGGGTTAGACACTAAAGCTAAATCAATAAGGGCGAATCTCTTTCTTGAGGCTATTTTAGATTATAACAAATAAAAATTGGATTTAAACAAGATTAAAAATTCTTACAAAGACATACAAATGCAAGTCATTCAAGTGGAAATCATTGGTTAGTACCCACAATAAATGAATATACATGGCTAGTTCATAAGCACAATAGCTCACAAACGTGCACAAAACATACGCATATAATATATTGAAAAAAACTGTTAGAAGCGTTATAAAAGTCAGGCAGTTATATAAAACAGGCACATTGTGCATTAATAAGCATTATAAAAGCCAAACATACCGCACAATAACAAAGTTCGGACTTTGTATGCTCATGCTCGTGCACTTTTTCCCCCATAGAGATCAATGGAGAAAAAAATGTAGGAAAAACACCTATGATTGCGAAATGACAATTGTATTAATGCATTCACCATTAAAGTCTATGGAGAAAAGAAAATAGTTTAACCCCAAAATTACCGTCCCCCCACATCGCCAACACTAAATAAATCTATAAACCTTTAAACTGCTCTCCCCCCTCATCGCCAACACTAAATAAACTTACTAACCCCTAAACCGCCACCCCCCACATCACCAACACTAAATAAAGCTATTAACCCTTAACCTGCTGCCCCCCACATCGCCAACACTAAATAAACCTAATAACACCTAAACCGCTGCTCCCCACATCTTCGACATTAAGTAAAGCTATTAACCCCTAAACCACCTTCCCCCCACATCGCCAACACATTGTAACTCCCTAAATAAAACTATTAACCCCTAAATAGCCGCCCCCCACATCGCGACAAACTAAATTAAACTATTAACCCCTAAACCTAACACCCCCTAACTTTAAATTAAAGTTAAAATATAACTACCTTAAAATAAATAAAAACTTACCTGTGGAATTTAAAAAAACCTAAGCTTAAACTATAAATAAACCTAACATTAAAAATCAGCCATAAGGAATTAAGCATTCAAGCTTCAGTGTTCGGCGGACGATCGCATGAAGAGGAGCCTGCGCTGCTGCCCATCCATCTCCGCTCCGCGCCAAGTCAGCTCCGCAAACCCTGGATAAAGATTAAAGATGGCGTCACCTCCGCAACACAAAGAAGATTGAACATTGAGTCGCTTGGAAGAAGACCTTCACCGCCAGACTTCAGGACTGGGGAGTACCTATTTCAGGGTTAGTGTTAGATTTTTAAAAATTTTTGGGTGTTAGATTAGGGCTTTTTATTTTTTTTAATAGGCACTTAAAGAGCTGATTGCCCTTTTAAAGGCAATGCCCATACAAATGCTTCTTTAGAGGCCTAATTATCAAAGTGTCAACTGAAATTACGCTTGAATTCTGCTTCATATTTTTCGCGAGATTGATACGCTGTAGTTATCAAAGCATCAAGATCAGCAAATGTTGATCCAACGCAGATCGATGCTTGCGTCATTACAGATGTTTCTAATTCAGATTTGACTCTATTTGACCCTTTTCCCAATTCATCTAACATTTAACAGGTACGCTCGCGTGTATTCCAACGCAGCGTACCTAGTTTTCAATCCGCCACCCTTGAGGTCGCGGATGCCATAGAAGTCAATGGGAGTCTGAAAACACAGAAAGCTTATGCTTATGCTGCAAGAGAATCAAGCATATTACATAATACAAGTAAATTAGAAATTTTATTAAAATTGTATACCCTTTCTAAATCAAACAATATTATTGCTCCTCATTTGGTGCACTAGTAGAAATAGGGATAAAAAGGAAAAATACATTACTACTTATGGATTATGTTACAACTTTGTCTCTTATTACAAAGCAAGGGGACAATATTTCTCCAAATTTGGTGCAAAGTTTTGCCCCAAACTTGTTGCACTAATAGATATAAAGATAAAAATAGATAAAAAAAAAAAGATAAATACACAACATAATATAGCTAACTTCCTTTTTATTTTTTGGAAAAATCTATGTGCACCATATTTAAGTCATTTAATACAAGTCACACTCTCCACTTTGCGCCATATTTGACTCAACACTTTTCGCACCAATTATGACGCAAACTCCTAAACAACCCACACACTAGTGAATTTTTCAACCACTTTTGATTGGAATATGCATAATCACATGATTTATGACATCAGCCAATCTGATTCAAATATACATTATAAACTATCACTAACTAATCAAATTGCTCGATACTTGTGTCATTGATCACTCATCAGAACTTGTAAGTGCCATTTGTTGCATTGTATATTGTTACATTGTGTATTATACTTTGAAAGTATGTATATGTGAAATTATTATTAAAGATAAACATTGATGCTGACATTAGGACACACTGTGTAAGTGTAATATTTTAGACAAGGATTTTAAAATTTGAATTGATGTTTGATTCAATATAATCTTAAACTGATAGCTCAAAGGGATAGCCCACCTAACATTAAACTGTCATGATTCAGATACAGCAGAAATTAAAATCACCTCTTTACTGTCATGCTATTTTCAGTGTATTTCTTCCTTCTCTTGAATTTATTTTTCAGTAAGAAATGTCATCTTATATGCCAGCCCATTTTATAACACCTGTGTGGGGGTGGTTTTTAAAACTAGATTGCAATCAGGAGGGGTTACACAGGGGCAGAGAGAAAACTGACCCAGCTCTTAAAATATCTATTGATTGCAAATAAATACATGTGATACCCTGATTACATGTTATATGCCCAACTATTCCTGCTATAAATAATAATACATTTACAATTTATATATATAGAGGTATAAATAAACACAGATATATGACAGACAACATGGTTTAGAACAAAGAAAGGAACTTAGGGTCATGTAAATATGTTTGAAAAATATTTAAGACATAACACACACATAAAGTTGGAAAAAAAAAAATAACCGCAACATCGATGACTGTTAGTTAACAACAGTCCGATGCTCATTGCACTGTACTTGACGCGCGTGTTTTTGATGGTTATTTTGATGATCGTATGTGGATCTGCAGCGATATCTGGCGATGTCTGGCGAGCGAATTGACGCCGGCGAATGCACTGAGACTGACGCTTTGATAAATATACCCCAATGAGTAGATTTGCTTTTTATATAGTTAGGTCTTTTTTATTTTGGGGGATTGGGTTGCTGGGGGGTTGTACTGTTAGGGGGGACTTAGTATTTTTTTTTTTTTTTAAGTAAACGAGCTGCCCTACAAAAGGCCATTTAAAGGGCTATTAGTTTTTTAGTGTTAGATTAGGGGGTGTTTTTATTTTGGGGTGACTTTTTTGTTTATATAGAGGTATTAGATTAGGTTTAATTTTTTATTTTTGGTAATTTCATTTATTATTTTCTGTAATCTTAACTTTTGTATTTTTTCGTAATTTTAGAGTTTGTTATTTTGTGTAATGTTAGGTTTTGTTATTTTGTTTAATTTTGGATTTTGCTATTTTTTGTAATGTTAGGGGTTTGTTTTTTTCGTAGTGTTAGGATTTTTCAATTTTGTAATTAAGGTTTTTTATTTTTGGTATCTTTTATTGTTTTAAAATAGTAATGTTAGATTTATTATAGTTTAAGCTTAGTTTTTTTTATTTCACAGGTAAGTTTTTAATTATTTTAAGGTAGTTATATTGTAAGTTTAATTTAAAATTAGGGGGTGTAAGGTTTAGGGGTTAATAGTTTTATTTAGTTTGTCGCGATGTAGGGGGCCGGCAGTTTAGGGGTTAATAGTTTTATTTAGGGAGTCGCAATGTGGGGGGACGGCGGTTTAGAGGTTAATAGCTTTATTTAGTGTTGGCGATGTGGGTGATCTGTGGTTTAGAGGTTAATAGGTTTATTTAGTGTTGGTGATGTGGGGTTCAGCCGTTTAGAGGTTAATAGCTTTATTTGGTGTTAGCGATGCGGGTAGACGGCGGATTAGGGGTTAATACTTTAATTTAGATATTCGCGATGTGGGTGGGCAACTCAGAATATTGCGTTCCTGCCATTATGCTGGAATTGCCATTTTTTCAGCGTTAAAAGCCGTAACGCAAAACTCGTAATCTAGGTGTCTGATTTTTTTTTTTATTCTGATGTGATCTCAGTTGATTCATTATTAATAACCTGAGGCCTTGCAATAATTAATGCACCTTGAGTTATCAATAACTAATCATATGTGATCTGTGATCTGACCCAAAGGTTCCTAAAAAATGTACAAATTGTAAAAACAAATGTGTTACACTAAGAGGCCAATTTAACAAAGGTCTTGCGGACCTGATCTGACAGTGCGGATCAGGTCCACAAGACCTCGCTGAATGCGGAGAGCAATACGCTCTCCGTATTCAGCATTGCACCAGCAGCTCACAAGAGCTGCTGGTGCAACGCCGCCCCCTGCAGACTCGCGGCCAATGGCCTGCCAGCAGGTAGGTGTCAATCAACCCGATCGTACTCGATCGGGTTGAATTGCGGCGATTCCTGTTCCATTCGGAGCTTGATAGATAGGCCTCTTTGTGAAAACATTTAACATTCTCTTAAACATTAGATGCAAAAAATAATATATTAATTTATAACCACTATAATAAACATCCACCAACCATTAGAAGAGTTTAGCTTTAAGTACCTTTATCGCAGTATTCCCAGGGAGACACAGTTCTGGAAGCCTTACTGACAGGGTTCTCTGCAGTACAGGTATCATTTTCGTTTTCAACATTTCTTATATGTAGGAAAATCGTAGCTTCATATTTTCTTGTGTTCCTTGAGCTACTCCAGGTAACATTCACATCTGATCTATTTACTGAGCATGTCAAATTAATATTACAGGTATCATTTGTGATGTGTTTTGAAATATTAATCATGATATCTTCAGTTGACAATTTTTCTGCAAGGGAAGAAAATACTGATAGTTATTGACTAAAGTTTTGATTATACCCATGAAAGACCTATATTCTATTTCTGTAACTTATTTGCAGAGCTATATGTAACATTTCACCACTCTAAGCTAGTGATGTCACATGTGAACATTTTTAATAAACAGACATGTACACAGACAAAAAAATAGTTTTGGACAAATCATTTGGAACAAAAAATCTTTTTTTTTTTTTTTAACCCAATAGTCATTAAAGGGGTTGTTTTTAGTTTGTTACAATCCATTTATGCCATCTTCATCTGATAATTTTTATACAGTGATCAAATAAATATTGTGCTAGCCTAGAATACAAGTGGAGCTCAAAAATATTACCCTATAGTACACTGCTCAAGTTAAATCAAGAGCGCTTTTATTTTTGCTCTCGTATTACGTATTAAGTTGAAAGTAATATATTAGTGCTTGAGCGAATGTCTAGAGCAGCGATAGTGAACCTATGGCACGCATGTCACAGCTGGTATGCAGAGACCTCTCTGTTATATATATATATAAAGCCTTTTATTTTAGTACTGGCAGACTTTCTTTTATTTTAGTACTGGCGGTGACAATTGTGGGGGAGGGAAGATAGCTGTTTGAGAGGGGTCAGGGAGGGATCATGGCGTGGGATGTGTCAGATGGGAGGCTGATCTCTACACTAAAGCTAAAATTAACCCTACAAGCTACCTAATTAACCCCTTCACTGCTGGGCATAATACAAGTGTTGTGCACAGCAGCATTTAGCGGCCTTCTAATTACCAGAAAGCAATGCCAAAGCCATATATGTCTGCTATTTCTGAACAAAGGGGATCCCAGAGAAGCATTTACAACCATGTGTGTCATAATTGCACAAGCTGTTTGTAAATAATTTCAGTGAGAAACCTAAAATTGTGAAAAAGTGAACAATATTTTTTATTTGATCGCATTTGGCGGTGAAATGGTGGCATGAAATATACAAAAATGGGCCTAGATCAATACTTTGGATTAGCTACTAAAAAAATATATATACATGTAAAGGTTCAGGGAGTCCTGACAGATATCAGTGTTAAAATGTAACTTGTACTTATTGTCCTATAACTTGCAAAAAAAAAGCAAAGAACATGTAAACCTTGGGTATTTCTTGGAAACTATTTAGCTTGGGAGTTTTTTGGTGGTTTTAGATGCGTAAGAGATTTTGTCTCTCTCTCTCCCCCTCTCTTTTGCTCTCTCTCCCCTCTCTCTTTTGCTCTCTTTCTCCCCCTCTCTTTTGCTCTCTCTCCCCCTCTTTTGCTGTCTCTTACCCTCTCTTTTGCTTTCTCTCTCTCCCCCTCTTTTGCTGTCTCTCTCTCCCCCTCTTTTGCTGTCTCTCTCCCTCTCTTTTGCTATCTCTCTCCCCCCCTCTCTTGTACTCTCTCTCTCCCCTCTCTCTTTTGCTCTCTGTCTCCCCCCTCTCTTTTGCTCTCTCTCTCCCTCTTTTGCTGTCTCTTACCCTCTCTTTTGCTTTCTCTCTCTCCCCCTCTTTTGCTGTCTCTCTCTCCCCCTCTTTTGCTGTCTCTCTCCCTCCCTCTCTTTTGCTCTCTCTCTTCTCCCCTCTCGTTTGCTCTCTCTCCTCTCATTTTTTTTCTCTCTCTCTCTCTCCTCTCATTTGCTCTCTTTCTCCTCTCTTTTGATGTCTCTCTCCCTCTCTTTTGCTCTCTCTCTCCCCCTCTCTTTTGCGCTCTCTCCCCCTCTCTTTTGCGCTCTCTTCCACTCTCTTTTGCGCTCTCTCCCCCCTCTCTTTTGCGCTTTCTCCCCCTCTCTTTTGCGCTCTCTCCCCCCTCTTTTTTGCGCTCTCTCCCCTCTCTTTTGCGCTCTCTCCCCCTCTCTTTTGCGCTCTCTCCCCCCTCTCTTTTGCACTCTCTCCCCCCTCTCTTTTGTGCTCTCTCCCCCCTCTCTTTTGTGCTCTCTCCCCCCTCTCTTTTGTGCTCTCTGCCACTCGCTTTTGTGCTCTCTCCCCTCTCTCTTTTGTGCTCTCCCCCTCTCTTTTGTGCTCTCTCCCCCCTATCTTTTGCGCTCTTTCCCCCTCTCTTTTACGCTCTCTCACCCTCTCTTTTGTGCTCTATCCCCCTCTCTTTTGTGCTCTCTCCCCCCCTCTTTGTTGTGCTCTCTCCCCCTCTCTTTTGTGCTCTCTCCCCCTCTCTTTTGTGCTCTCTCCCCCCTCTCTTTTGTGCTCTCTCCCCCCTCTCTTTTGTGCTCTCTCCCTCTCTCTTTTGTGCTCTCTCCCCCCTCTCTTTTCTGCTCTAGTCTCTCTATCCCCCCTCTTTAGAGCTCTCCCGTCTTTGCAGTCGGCCCCGGCATATGGCCCCACCCAGCCCCGCTCTGCCCGTGTCATGCCAGGCCCCGCCCGCATCACGCCCGGCCCCGTCCACGTCACACCCGGCCCTGCCCATGCTGCACCCGCAGGCCACGCCCACATCGCACTGTACGGCCACGCCCACATCGTACCAGCTCGGCCACACCCACTCCACCACGCCAGATCAGTTGGAAAGCCAGGTGTGTTTGTCCTCGCGCGCAGTCCCTACTGCGCATGACAGCATCGGACAAACACACTTGGACTTTTATTATATAGGATGATGAAAATAATGGTATCTTTAGAAAGTCCATTTAATGGCAAGAAAAATGGTATATAATATGTGTGGGTACAGTAAATGAGTAAGAGGAAAATTACAGCTAAACACAAACACTGCAGAAATTTAAAAATAGCCCTGGTCCTTAACAGTAAGAAAATTGAAAAATGGTCTGGTCACTAAGGGGATAATATGTAAGCAACGTTTACATGGTTATCTTCCACATCTATAGCAGCCTGGTCTTTTTATAACCAATTTAATATAACACTTTCTTTCCCTGAAAAATCTTTCTTCAATATAATTCTATATATTTCTCAATGTTATAGCTCTTCTAGATACAAATATAAAATCCTGTGTAATGGTATCACTTAATTTTAGATCTCTTTCTAAAAGAGGAAGACATTTTTTTATAATATCACATAAAATGCTGAATTGTCTACTATATTGTGTAGAAAAAGTTACAACCCCTCTGTCACTAAACCTAAAACTGCCCTTTTTATCTTTCAATAGATCGTCTCTTTTCACACTAGAGACTTTGAAAAAAGGTCCTCTCTAAATTTAATTCATTGTAACCTCTGTCTGCCAATCTATCCTTGAGATCCCTAGCATGGACTAAATATTGTTCCATCTCAGAAAAGTTTCTTTTGAATTCTTATGAACTGCCCCTTATGGAATGCAGTTTTAAGATGTTTAGGATGACAAGAATCTGATCTTAGAATTGTGTTACCCAACATTTGTTTAGGATATATACCTCTGTTTTAAATTTTGCATATGACTGTCAGATGTTATATTTAGATCTAGATAGACAATATCCTTTTGGAACAGGAGAAAGTAAACCTCAAATTACCAAAGTTGCCATTCAAATATTTCACAAATGAGTTTATGCTAGAAATATCTTCCTTCAAACTATAAGGATATTGTCTATAAAGTGAGTATAAAACGCTAAATTATACCAAAAGGGATTACATGCATTAAATATCTACTCCATTTCAAAATAGCACAAGTACAGATTTGCATAAGAGGGGGAACATTTTGCCCCCATTGCTCTATCTTGCTTTTGGAGGTAAAAATTACCTTTAGGGACAAAATAGATAACATACTATATCATTCAGATAGTCCATAAACAAAGTATCAAAATGACATACATATATATATATATATATATATATATATATATATATATATATATATATATATATATATATTCAACATTTCTCTCAAAGATACCAGACCCTTATTATGGGGTATACAAGAGAAACATCAATTGTCCAAAGATAATACTCTTCTTTCTACTCAATTTTGCTTATCATTTTTAATAAGTGTTTTGTGTACTATAACCTGGATTGATTTGAACTATTGGTTGCAAAGAACTATCCACCCATTCCCAAACTTTCTCTCCTAATGTACCAATTGTTGAAATTATTGGTCTCCCTGGATGACTGGGAACAATTTTGTGGGCTTTTGACAAATGTTTAAAAGTCTATGGGGCTGAATTATCAAGCTCCGAATGGAGCTTGATTCCCCTGTTTCCGCTCGAGCCTTCAGGCTCACTGGAAACAGCAGTTATGAAGCAGAGGTCTAAAGACAGCTGCTCCATAACTTGTCTGCCTGCTCTGAGGCTGCAGACATCAATCCGCCCGATTCTATACGACCTGGTTGATTGACACCCCCTGCTAGCGGCCGATTGGCCGTGAATCTGCAGGGGGCGTCAATACACAAGCAGTTCACAAGAACTGCTTTGGCAATAATAAATGCCGACAGCGTATGTCGGCATTTATTGATGTGCGGCAGACATGATATGCTACATCGTATCATATCCGCTCACACTTTAATAAATCGTCCCCTATATCTACAGTCTATAGTCTACTGGGACTTCTTCCTCTGCTTCTGGAAGTATACCCCGAATACCTTTGCCTGACAAGTATGAAGGTACTTCTGATTGCAGGGGCTTTCTTAACCAATGCAGGCTGCACTTCCACAATGATCCTCACACCTTTCAGTTTCACCAGTCAAGGGTCACCTTTATCATTTCCTTACTGAAAGACAAGGCCCTAGCCTGAGTCTCTCCCGTTTTGGAACAGAACAGTCCACTCTTGCATGATGCTGATGATTTCATTTCTGCTTTATCTGCTGTGTTTGGGACTTCTGGCCGTACCTCTGCTGCAGAATATTATCTCCTGGATCTCCGCCAGGGCAATAGAACTGTGGCACAATTTGCCATCGAGTTTCGCACCTTGGCACTTGAATCCACTTGGGATGGCAGTGCTCTCAAGGCAGCCTTTAGGAGGGGTCTGCATGAACGCATCAAAGATGAACTCACTTATCGTGATATTCCTTCTTCTGTGGATGACTTTTTAATGCTTTGTATCAGACTGGACTCTGTCCCTCCAGTCCTTCTGTTCGTCTAGTTTTGGCAGTATCCTCTATCCCTTCAGCAGCTCCATTTACATCAGTGGAGGAACCCATGGATCTCTCCTCCTTTAAACCTTCAGAGTCTGAAAGACAGAGAAGAAGGAGACTGAGACTATGCTTTAATTGTGGATCTAACTCCCACCAACTAAATGACTGTGACATTCTGCCAGGAAAAGCCAATGCTTAGGGGATAACACAGGGGTACCTCTAAGCATGATCTCTACTAAATCCCCTCACTCCTCTTGGATCCTGGTACCTGTTACCCTTACCTTCCTTCAGAATACCGTCCACACTCAAGCCTTCATTGATTCAGGGGCAGCTGGAAACTTCCTGGATCACTGTTTCATGATTCAAGCTGGCTTGCCTCTTTTGCAGAAAAGACATCATCTCAAGATAACTACTCTGGATAGCACCCCCCTTGGTTCAGGCTTGATCTATTTTGAGTCAGCACCCCTGACCCTGACTGTGGGAGTCCTTCATATGGAACAGCTGCAGTTCGAGGTCATTCATTCCCCAGCACAGCCTGTCATCCTTGGTCTTCCTTGGCTTCGGGTACACAATCCACTGTTCAACTGGGCTGAAGGACAACTGGCCTCCTTGGGTACCTCCTGTTTCCACTCCTGCCTTGCTAAAGTTACTCCTCTGCTCCGCATTCCTATAGCCAGTAAACAGACTCCTTCAAACCTTCATTATACGTGGACTTTGCGGACGTGTTTGAGAAAAAAGCTGCCACCCCACTGTCCTTATGACTGCAAGATCGACCTCTTTCCCGGAGCCCCACTTCCTAAAGGGAGGACTTATCCACTCTCCAAGGCTGAAACCAAATCCATGGAGGAGTACATCCAAGAGAACCTAGCTAAAGGTGTCATTCTCCCTTCCTCCTCTCCTGCTGGGACAGACTTCTTTATTGTCAGTAAAAAGGATGGTGGGCTCAGACCATGCATCGACTACAGGGCCTTGAACAACATAACCATCAAGAATTGCTATCCCATACCATTGATCACCGAACTGTATGACTCACTCCAGGATGCTCGCTTTTTCACCAAATTGGACTTACGTGGGGCATACAATCTGATTTGCATCTTTCCAGGCCACGAATGAAAGAACGCCTTCAACACAAGATCTGGGCATTACGAATACCTTGTAATGCCCTTTGGGCTGTGTAATGCCCCTGCAGTCTTCCAGGCATTTGTCAACGATGTCTTCCCTGACCTCCTCTACCGCACTGTCATCGTCTATCTGGATGACACCCTTGTTTTCTCTTCCACTTTGGAGGAGCATCATAGACACGTGAGACAGGTGCTTCTACGTCTCAGAGACAATTCTTTAGTAGCCAAGCTAGAAAAGTGTGAGTTTGATCAAGTTCAGATCCAATTCCTTGGTTTTGTCATCTCGAAGGAGGGTTTTACCATGGATCCTGCTAAACTCACCGCAGTTCTAGAATGGCCTCAACCAACTTCTTTAAAGGAATTACAGAGGTTCTTGGGGTTCTCCAATTATTACCACAAGTTTATAAAGAACTTTTCACAAAAAGTTGCTCCTCTCACTAAATTGACAAAATGGAACAAAGACTGTAAACATTGGCCTCCCGAAGCTATAAATGCCTTATCTTGTCTGAAAAAGGCTTTCCGTTCAGCTCCTGTGCTCCGCCATCCTGATCCTAACCTACAGTTCACTTTAGAGCTTGATGCCTCCGAGATAGGGGCTGGAGCAGTTCTTACCCAAAGGGATCCTTTGACTTCCAAGTCACACCCTGTAGCCTTTTTCTCTAAACGCTTTACTCCTACTGAGATGAATTATGATGTGAGTAATCGTGAACTCTTAGCCATTAAGATGGCTTTGACTGAATGGCATCATTGGTTAGAGGGCACCACTAATCCCATTCAGATTCTCACCGACCACAAGAATCTGGCTTACCTAGAGACTGCTCATTGACTCAATCCTCGACAGGCTAGGTGGGCCTTGTTCTTTTCCTGTTTTAACTTTGTGGTCTCTTATCTTCCTGGGACCAAGAACAAGAAGGCAGATGCCCTTTCCCTTCAGTTCCCTCACTCAAGCTCCTATTGAACACATCATACCTTCCTCCTGTGTGGTTGCTCAACTAAATACCACCCTTCGGCAAAGATTGCAATGTCTAGTAAACCTCCTGGAGCCCCTGTGGCCTCTGATATCCTCTTTGTACCACTGAACCTATGCACCCCTGTGCTATCCTGGGCTCATGATAGTAAACTCTCAGGACATCCTCGTTTGACTAGGACTTTTAAGCATCTTTCCCAACACGTATGGTGGCCTGCTATGAAGCCTGATGCTCAGGATTATGTGAGAGCCTGCACAACTTGTGATGCCAACAAAACTCCCCAATCCTTGCCTCCTGGCTTTCTCCAACCATTGTCCATTCCCAAACAACCATGGACACACATAACAATGAACTTCAATGTGGACCTTCCTCCTTCTGACCACCATACAGTTATCTGGGTTGTGGTGGATTGCTTTTCCAGACTGGCTCATTTTGTACCCCTAACCAAACTGCTTTCTGAGCAAGAATTATTGTCTCTTTTTCTCTTGCATGTGATACGACTTCATGGCATTCCTGTGAATATTGTTTCCGACAAAGGTTCACAGTTCATCTCTACCTTTTGGAGAGCCTTTTGTAAGTTGATTGGAACCACTATTTCCTTGTCTTCTGGCTATCATCCTCAGACCAATGGACTAACTGAGAGAGTAAACCAGGATCTTAAAGTCTATCTTAGAGCCTTTGTCAACGCTCGCCCTACCAACTGGTCTGAGTTTTTACCCCTAGCTGAGCTGACAAGAAACACTCATTGGCACTCTTCTCTTAAATGTTCTCCATTTCAAGCCACAGCAGACACAACCTTGTGTCTTCCCTCTTTCTGCTCAGTCCACTGGGGTTCCTGCTGCAGATCGACATGTCTCACCATGAGACTGGACTCACCACTCATTGGCAAGGTATTCGCTCTCAGCTATGTTCAGCTGTCTCTAGATATAAGAAGTTTGCTGATCATCATAGAGCTTCTGTACATGCCGTCCCAGTGGGTGAACGTGTTTAGATCTCTACTCAACACATTCGTCTACGTCAACCCTTTCACAAATTGGGGCCTAGGTTTATTGGCCCTTACAAGGTCCTGAAAAGACTGTCTCCTGTTGCCTACAAAGTGGCCTTGCCCAAAACCCTACACATATACCCAGTCTTTCACATCTCACTCCTCAGACCTTACATCAAGAATAGATATACCCGGCTCCAAGCGCCTCCTCCTCCGCTCCTGGTCCGTGGTGACCCCGAATATGAGGTAGCTAAGATCCTGGACTCCAGATACAGGCGCATACAACTGCAATATCTGTGCATTGGAAGGGTTACACTGTGGCAGATCGTTCCTGGGTTCCTGCCCGTTATGTGCATGCTCCATCTCTGGTCTCCAGATTCCATGCTGCTCATCCTTTGAGGCTGACTCTGGTTCCTGGAGGGAACCCTTGAGAGGGGGGCTATATCACGCCACTCCACTCTAGCCATTGCTTGGGGTGCAGTGTCTCCTTGCTTCTCTTTCCCTGCTCGTTGCCAGGGGTTGTGTCGGGTCTGACGTCATCGCCACACACTCCTGATGCCGGTCGGACCTTTGTGGCATGAATCCTGTGCCTATGTAAATTTCCTACAATGAACTGTCACTGCCCAAGTATAGGTGTTACTTTGTGTGCTCCTGGGTGTGACAGATCGTTGTATTAATTTGCCTATTTGTGTATGATCCCTGACTGTCTAACTACTCTGCCTGCTATACCCCTTAATTACTGGATTGGTATACTGCTGCTGAACCCTACCTGTCTGACTACTCTGCCTGCTATACCCCTTAATTACTGGATTGATATACTGCTGCTAAACCCTGCCTGTCTGACTACTCTGCTTATTAAAACCTGTTTTTCTGGATTGCCTCTTTATTGCCAAACCCTGATTGCTTGACCATTCTAGTGGTGTGCCCTTGGACTGCTTTACTGTTGCCAAATCCTGCCTGCCTGACCATTCTAGTGGTGTGCCCTTGGACTGCTTTACTGTTGCCAAACCCTGCTTGTCTGACCATTCTAGTGGTGTGCCCTTGGACTGTTTTGCTCTTGCCAAACCCTGCCTGCCTGACCATTCTAGTGGTTTGTCCTTGGACTGCTCTGCTGTTGCCGCTGGGGAATGTCCTGCCTGTGGTGAGTGCCGCCTTCCACATCTTACTAACTTTCTCTGCTCAGGGACTTGGGGGAATCTTTTAGATGTTACACAGGAAGTGGAGGGATTTGGCGCCCAAACAATACAATTAATCAATTAAACTACCATATAGGCTACTTCTAAACTGTATATAAGGCTAGCTGCCATTACCAATATTCTAGTCTTGAGAAAGGCCCTTTTTGAGGGCAGAAACGCGTTGACATATTGGTAAGCATTACTTTAATCTTTACTTCATTCTCATATTGGATACACTATGTTGTGAATTTCTTTTTTTACAGGGACACTTTTTAGGATACCATAGGAGCAGCTGACAGGTGCTAGGATCCAATCAGCTACTTCAGCTACCACACTCAGGAATCTGGATCTGTTAAAGTAACTAACATTGGAAGGAATCAACTTCCTCACTTTCACCTTGCTTTTCATCACCCATTTTTTAGTTTTGATTGACTTATTTTTGTTCTTCACTAAGATTTGTTGATCAACTTTTTGAACACTTTTTTGGATTATATTTTATTTTTTATGTTATTGCATATTGTGTATTTTATTATTTTTTATGTTATTGCCTATTGTGTATTTTATTTAATTATATCTTAACCTCACTGGATTAAGTAGCTAGCATTTTTATATCCATTTGCACTCACTCACTATTTGATCATATCTATACAATTATTTTGCTACCCCCCTTTTTTTTTGCACTGCAGTGCATTTTTCTATTTTTTGGAACACTATTTTTGAAACACTAATTTTGAACACTATTGTTTGTATTATTGTTTATTAGTTTTTTGCTTGATGCACTTGTTATAGTTGTACTTAGGCTAATTCTGTTTTATTAGTATAAACTCTTATTCTGGTGTACCACTCACACTGATCACCTGTTATTACCTCTGTTTTTATTGTAATTATCAGCTTTGGCCCTTTGAGCCGCTTCTGTAAGATATTCCTGTATTTGTAATTTTATTTAAATGTGCTTTTTACATTTTTTATATATAGTCTTTTATTACTGATGCTTTTTAACATGGTTCATTAAATAATCTTCTTTTATCTCTCTGTGAGTATATTTATCCCTTGGCCTCTTGTTGGCGCTGTATTCACTTCTTACTACTTGTGCATATTTTTTGGAGGTTGGTTAGGATCTCTGTTTGGATACAGCTTGGGGATTACCTTAGCGCTTGTACACTACCCCTTTTTCACTGCTCTGGGATATTCCCCATAATTCCGGCTCAACGCCAGGATAACAAGACTACTGGCCGAGTTCGGTCTGATAGAGGGGTATCCCATGAGCATTACAGTTTGTTTTTACCAGTATTTATTCAATATATTTTGAATAAACTTACTGTGATTTTGAGTCTACCCTCCGAATTCCTTACCAAAATAATTTTCTTTTTTAAATATCTCTTGAGCATTTTCATTCCTACCAAATTATAGGACTTGAGTGGTTTGACTTAAAGGATCATGAAATACAGTAGAACTGAATAATAATATAGGGTCAGATAACATGTGGCGCTCGATCATTAACTGTGCTAGAAGTAAGCTTTTTGCACGCGTTGGGTTGCACTTGCATTACAAGTTCAAAGCAAGAACTTATCGCAATAACCTATTTCCTCATAAATTTCAATGGAGCAAAAAAAAAAGCTGAAAAAAACTAACACCTACTCGCCCTCGAACCTGATCGCATATTCTCAAGTGCGCTAAACCCACATTAAAATAACAGAATTTATGCTTACCTGATAAATTACTTTCTCTTGCGGTGTATCCAGTCCACTGATTCATCCTTACTTGTGGGATATTCTCATTCCCTTCAGGAAGTGGCAAAGAGAGCACACAGCAGAGCTGTCCATATAGCTCCCCCTCAGGCTCCGCCCCCCCAGTCATTCGACCGACGGTTAGGAGAAAAAGGAGAAACCATAGGGTGCAGTGGTGACTGTAGTTTAAACAAAAAATTTTAACCTGACTTAATTGCCAGGGCGGGCCGTGGACTGGATACACCGCAAGAGAAAGTAATTTATCAGGTAAGCATAAATTCTGTTTTCTCTTGCAAGGTGTATCCAGTCCACGGATTCATCCTTACTTGTGGGATACCAATACCAAAGCTTTAGGACACGGATGAAGGGAGGGAACAAGACAGGTAACCTAAACGGAAGGCACCACTGCTTGCAAAACCTTTCTCCCAAAAATAGCCTAAGAAGCAAAAGTATCGAATTTGTAAAATTTGGCAAAAGTATGCAGTGAAGACCAAGTCGCTGCCTTACAAATCTGTTCAACAGAAGCCTCATTCTTGAAAGCCCATGTGGAAGCCACAGCTCTGGTAGAATGAGCGGTAATTCGTTCAGGAGGCTGCTGTCCAGCAGTCTCATAAGCCAATCGGATGATGCTTTTCAGCCAAAAGGAAAGAGAGGTAGCAGTCGCTTTCTGACCTCTCCTCTTACCAGAATAAACAACAAACAAGGATGATGTTTGTCTGAAATCTTTAGTTGCTTGTAAATAGAATTTTAAAGCACGAACCACATCAAGATTGTGTAACAGTCGTTTCTTCCTTGAAGATGGATTAGGACACAGAGAAGGAACAATGATTTCCTGGTTAATATTCTTATTAGAAACCACTTTAGGAAGAAAACCAGGTTTGGTACGCAAAACTACCTTATCTGCATGGAACACCAGATAGGGTGAATTACACTGCAAAGCAGACAATTCTGAAACTCTTCGAGCAGAAGATATAGCTACCAAAAACAAAACTTTCCAAGATAATAACTTAATATCTATGGAATGTAAAGGTTCAAACGGAACCCCTTGAAGAACTGAAATAACTAAATTTAGACTCCATGGAGAAGCCACAGGTTTATAGACAGGCTTGATTCTTACTAAAGCCTGTGCAAATGCTTGAACGTCTGGTACTTCTGCCAGACGCTTGTGTAACAGGATAGACAGAGCAGATATATGTCCCTTTAAGGAACTAGCTGACAAGCCTTTCTCCAATCCTTCTTGGAGAAAAGACAATATCCTTGGAATCCTAATCTTACTCCACGAGTAACCCTTGGATTCACACCAACAAAGATATTTCCGCCATATCTTATGGTAAATCTTCCTGGTGACAGGCTTTCTAGCCTGGATCAGAGTATCTATAACTGATTCAGAGAACCTACGCTTAGATAGAATTAAGCGTTCAATCTCCAAGCAGTCAGTTGCAGAGAAACTAGATTTGGATGCTTGAATGGACCCTGTATTAGAAGATCCTGCCTCGATGGCAGTGTCCATGGTGGAACAGATGACATGTCCACTAGGTCTGCATACCAAGTCCTGCGTGGCCACGCAGGCGCTATCAGAATTACCAAAGCCTTCTCCTGTTTGATTCTGGCTACCAGCCGAGGGAGAAGGGGAAACGGTGGAAAGACATAAGCCAGATTGAAGGACCAAGGCGCTACTAGAGCATCTATCAATGCTGCCTTGGGGTCCCTGGACCTGGATCCATAAAGAGGAAGTTTGGTGTTCTGACGGGACGCCATCAGATCCAATTCTGGAATGCCCCATAGCTGGGTCAGCTGAGCAAAAACCTCCGGGTGGAGTTCCCACTCCCCCGGGTGAAAAGTCTGACGACTCAGGAAATCCGTCTCCCAGTTGTCTACTCCTGGGATGTGAATTGCAGATAGATGGCAGGAGTGATCCTCCGCCCACCTGATAATTTTGGTTACTTCCTTCATCGCTAGGGAACTCTTTGTTCCTCCCTGATGATTGATATACTATGAGACAGGGTATGGTGATTTGGTGATGCATAATGAGGTAAGATAGTTATCTTATGACAAAATTTGTGAACGCTTTTTGAGTTGACTTCCCAAAATACGTGAATTCTTTGATAGCAAGTGTAAAAGGCGCCAGAATTAGAAGACACGGAATGGATTATATATTTGGACCTTCTGATTGATATCACATCACCTGAACACACTAAACTTGGTGCCCCAAGGAAGAAGCTCTGAGGTAACATATTACATGCAATGTAAGCATTCAAGAACAAAATAACTACAGTATATTTACCTGACAAAGATTTTGTTCACTACCCAAGATTGTGATACAACTCTGCCCTTTTAACCATGCTGCTCTCAAAAGTGAAATTGTTGAGTTGGAAGCAAAGGACATACTTAAAGCAGAACTTGGAGTGGGAATGGGCCACTTCTGGAATGTAGTTTCTGAATTGGACTTTCCCACCTTGAAGCCATTTGTAAAAAAAATAATGTCATTTTTTGTGACCAAGTATACTTGTGAATCAATATTCCCTACCATGAACATTATAAAGAGGAAATAGAGAGTCTGACCACCAGTTCCCATCTTGATTGACTCACAAGGATTGCAAGCCACAAATACAACATGAAGACAGTTAAAGAGATGAATACATTCTTCCACTCTTCTCACTATTAAAGGGACATTAAAGACATGTTTTTTACTTTTCATTTAAAACAGTGTTTTAATTTATATTTATATTAGGGTTTTTTTTTTTTTTTTTGGCTCCCACGGACCAGCTGTGCACTTTTAAAAAAAATCAAAATAACCAGTTCTAAGTTAACCTTTCCCATGTTGTCTGTATTATATGCTTACATTATATAGGTTTTCTCTATCAAGAAATTAGCTAAACAGGTAGGCCACAGGGATTTGCGGTAAATGTGACTCTCCTTTTTGCTGTCTCTTGGCATTGTGGCTCCCTTAGAGAAAACTGTGAGGAACACTGCTTTAGAGTAACGGTTTTAACGCCTGAACAAGTCAACAATTTTTCACACTTGTTTGTTTGTTCATTGTTCTGTTAAAGGGACCTCTTGTTTATCATTGTCAAATAAATGCAACAAATAATTAGTAGTGTTTTACATTTGTCTGAATCTGAATGCTCATGTCTAATACAAACAGGAAACATTGATTATGGAAATGGCAGAAATTAAAAGAAATATGATAATTGTACAAATAGTACATGGTTAAATATTGCAATATTTCTAGTACTTACTGTACACTCTAAGATCAAATAGTTGTTTACATGTAGTTTCATCACTGAGGAGTATATTTGCAATGTAGGTCCTCTGGTCTTCCTCTGTTAGACGCAGAAACTTTAAAGAAGCATCTTGTTCACTTTGCAGTTTTTTCTTTAGTGTATTCCTTTGAAAATCAATTTGACCATTTGGTGATGTCTTTGCAAGATAATCATCCCCAATATTCCAAACAATATTTTGAATATTAATAGATTTATCCACTTGTAGAATTACATCCTCTTTCTCTGTCCCATTGACAATTTTTGTATCTCCACATAATGTTTTACATGAAATATCTGCAAAAGAAAGTTACTCGTTACTTCACAGCAGTAAAAACAAAATATTTATAATCCATTAATAAAAAAAAAAAAATTCTTAGAGAACAGCTGCATTAACATCTGATCTTAAGACTTATAACAGATCTCCTTTATGTAGATGCTACTGTAGAATGTGTTCAAAATAAGACTTGTAGACTATAATTATAATAATATGGGTTTTATGAAGAAAAATAAACGTTTCTCATGTATAAGGTACATAGATTGAGCATTTGAATATCCTTACCCAGAATTTCCCACTTTGGGCTATATTAAGAGTGGAGCGCTATTTAGCTTTTCCGCTCAAGTGTAAACTTCACTAGATAGAAGCTTTTTGCGTGTGTTGAATTGAAAGTAAAACGTTTGCATTCGAGCAAAACCTGACGCGCTATACCAAATATATCAGTATATACCAGTATATTTATTCCTATAGATATATAGTTATTGATATGTATTTTACCTTAGCAGTATCACATATAAAGAACATAGAAATGTAAAATATACTTAACATGATTTGTGTTTTTAATTTAAATCTAACGCATTTTCAGATTCGTGCACATGAAGAATTTCTAACTTTAATGCACTTGAAATATTACATATAAAACATTTAAATAAAGAAATAATATTTTTTTTTAAAATTAATATACATACTGTAAAAATACACATATCTTCTATGGATTATTCTGAATTTGTAACAGTATATACAATAATTTGTAATAGTTGTTTTTAATATTTTTTTATATTTTATATTTAATATTTCAATAACGTGCATTGAAGTTAGCAATTCTTCATGTGCATGAACCCAATACCACGTTAGACCTAAATCGCAAAACACAAATCACATTATGCATATTTCCCATTTCTATTTTCTCTAAATAGAAAATAATGTAATTTTTATTATTAAATATATAATTCTATGTATATGTGATACTGTTAATTAGTGATGTCGCGAACCTTAAAATTTCGGTTCGCGAACGGCGGACTCGAACTTCCGCTACTGTTCGCGAACCGGCGAACCGCGCGAACCGCCATTGACTTCAATAGGCAGGCGAACTTTAAAACCCACAAGGACTCTTTCTGGCCACAATAGTGATGGAAAAGTTATTTCAAGGGGACTAACACCTGGACTGTGGCATGCCGGAGGGGGATCCATGGCAAAACTCCCAAGGAAAATTACATAGTTGATGCAGAGTCTGGTTTTAACCCATAAAGGGCCTTAATCACCTAACATTCCTAAAAAATTTTTGAATAACGTGCTTTAAAACATCAGGTATGATGTTGTATCGATCAGGTAGTGTAAGGGTTACGCCCGCTTCACAGTGACAGAGCAAACTCCCCGTGTAACGCACCACAAACAACCTCAAACAGTCCATTTGCACAACCACGAGATAGATTTGACAGATAGATACATAGATTACATAGATCAATAGATGCAATATACATATGATAGATACAAATTAGATAGATCAATAGATGCAATATACATTTGATAGATACGAATTACATAGATCAATAGATGCAATATACATTTGATAGATGCAAATTACATAGATCAATAGATGCAATATATATTTGATAGATACGATTGATAGTTAGATTTGATAGATAAATAGATCGATTTGATAGATATATAATTTCCCTGACAGAGCATAACAATAAGACATGCGGTCTGGGACCCGTGGTGTGTTAAGTAGTACTATTCTTAGCAGTTTACTACCTGTTACTCCCCCTATCGGGGGAGGTCTATATGGCCTGCATTTTTGGAACAGGGAGATGGAAGAAGATTATTGGTCTGTCCTCCTACTTCAAATTTGGCCTAAACACAAGTGGCTGTCTCAAATCAGTCCGGCCACGAGATAGATAGATTTGATAGATAGATATACATAGATTGATAGTTAGATAGAATCGATAGAAGATAAATAGATAGATTTGATAGATACATAATTACCCTGACAAAGTATAATAATAAAACATGCGGTCTGGGACCCATGGTAACTAGGTTGTGTTAAGTAGTACTATTCTTAGCACTTTAATCCCTGTAACTCCCCCTATTGGGGGAGGTCTATATGGCCTGCATGATTACCCTGACATAGTATAACAACAAAACATGCGGTCTGGGACCCATGGTAACTAGGTTGTGTTAAGTAGTACAATTCTTAGCACTTTAATCCCTGTAACTCCCCCTATCGGGGGATGTCTATATGGCCTGCATGATTACCCTGACAAAGTATAACAACAAGACATGCGGTCTGGGACCCATGGTAACTAGGTTGTGTTAAGTAGTACTGTTCTTAGCAGTTTAATACCTGTTACTCCCCATATCGGGGGAGGTCTATATGGCCTGCATGATTACCCTGACAAAGTATAACAACAAAACATGTGGTCTGGGACCCATGGTAACTAGGTTGTGTTAAGTAGTACTATTCTTAGCACTTTAATCCCTGTAACTCCCCCTATCGGGGGAGGTCTATATGGCCTGCATGATTACCCTGACAAAGTATAACAACAAAACATGTGGTCTGGGACCCATGGTAACTAGGTTGTGTTAAGTAGTACTATTCTTAGCACTTTAATCCCTGTAACACCCCCTATTGGGGGAGGTCTATATGACCTGCATGATTATCTTGACAAAGTATAACAACAAAACATGTGGTCTGGGACCCATGGTAACTAGGTTGTGTTAAGTAGTACTATTCTTAGCACTTTAATCCCTGTAACTCCCCCTATCGGGGGAGGTCTATATGGCCTGCATGATTAACCTGACAAAGTATAACAACAAAACATGTGGTCTGGGACCCATGGTAACTAGGTTGTGTTAAGTAGTACCATTCTTAGCACTTTAATCCCTGTAACACCCCCTATCGGGGGAGGTCTATATGACCTGCATGATTACCTTGACAAAGTATAACAACAAAACATGTTTTCTGGGACCCATGGTAACTAGGTTGTGTTAAGTAGTACTATTCTTAGCACTTTAATCCCTGTAACTCCCCCTATCGGGGGAGATCTATATGGCCTGCATGATTACCCTGACAAAGTATAACAACAAAACATGCGGTCTGGGACCCATGGTAACTAGGTTGTGTTAAGTAGTACTATTCTTAGCACTTTAATCCCTGTAACTCCCCCTATCGGGGGAGGTCTATATGGCCTGCATGATTACCCTGACAAAGTATAACAACAAGACATGCGGTCTGGGACCCATGGTAACTAGGTTGTGTTAAGTAGTACTGTTCTTAGCAGTTTAATACCTGTTACTACCCCTATCTGGGGAGGTCTATATGGCCTGCATGATTACCCTGACAAAGTATAACAACAAGACATGTGGTCTGGGACCCATGGTAACTAGGTTGTGTTAAGTAGTACTGTTCTTAGCAGTTTAATACCTGTTACTCCCCATATCGGGGGAGGTCTATATGGCCTGCATGATTACCCTGACAAAGTATAACAACAAAACATGTGGTCTGGGACCCATGGTAACTAGGTTGTGTTAAGTAGTACTATTCTTAGCACTTTAATCCCTCTTACTCCCCCTATCGGGGGAGGTCTATATGGCCTGCATGATTACCCTGACAAAGTATAACAACAAGACATGCGGTCTGGGACCCATGGTAACTAGGTTGTGTTAAGTAGTACTGTTCTTAGCAGTTTAATACCTGTTACTCCCCCTATCTGGGGAGGTCTATATGGCCTGCATGATTACCCTGACAAAGTATAACAATAAGACATGCGATCTGGGACCCATGATAACTAGGTTGTGTTATGTAGTACTATTCTTAGCACTTTAATCCCTGTAACTCCCCCTATCAGGGGAGGTCTATATGGCCTGCATGATTACCCTGACAAAGTATAACAACAAATCATGTGGTCTGGGACCCATGGTAACTAGGTTGTGTTAAGTAGTACTGTTCTTAGCAGTGTAATACCTGTTACTCCCCCTATCTGGGGAGGTCTATATGGCCTGCATGATTACCCTGACAAAGTATAACAACAAGACATGCGGTCTGGGACCCATGGTAACTAGGTTGTGTTAAGTAGTACTGTTCTTAGCAGTTTAATACCTGTTACTCCCCATATCGGGGGAGGTATATATGGCCTGCATGATTACACTGACAAAGTATAACAACAAAACATGCGGTCTGGGACCCATGGTAACTAGGTTGTGTTAAGTAGTACTATTCTTAGCACTTTAATCCCTGTAACTCCCCCTATCGGGGGAGGTCTATATGGCCTGCATGATTACCCTAACAAAGTAAAACAACAAAACATGTGGTCTGGGACCCATGGTAACTAGGTTGTGTTAAGTAGTACTATTCTTAGCAGTTTAATCCCTGTTACTCCCCCTATCGGGGGAAGTCTATATGGCCTGCCTGATTACCCTGACAAAGTATAACAATAAAACATGCGGTTTGGGACCCATGGTAACTAGGTTGTGTTAAGTAGTACTATTCTTAGCAGTTTAATCCCTGTTACTCCCCCTATCGGGGGGGGGGGTCTATATGGCCTGCCTGATTACCCAGACAAAGTATAACAATAAAACATGCGGTCAGGGACCCATGGTAACTAGGTTGTGTTAAGTAGTACTATTCTTAGCAGTTTATTCCCTGTTCCTCCCCCTATCGGGGGAGGTCTATATGGCCTGCCTGATTATCCTGACAAAGTATAACAATAAAACATGCTTTCTGGGACCCATGGTAAGGTTACTTCCTTTTGCACAATAGTACAGGTATGGCATCGATTTTAGGAACCCGGAGATAATTTTTAGGAACCGGGAGATGGAAAAAGATGCTTGGACACCCAGTACAAGTCGTTCTCCTTCAGCCTTTTTATACTTGGGTCCCGACCCTCAACAGGCACAACAACATGAAACACCACATATGCCATCCTTTTGCACAATAGAGTACAGGTATGGTATCGATTTTAGGAACCCGGAGATAATTTTTAGGAACCGGGAGATGCTTGGACACCCAGTACAGGTCGTTCTCCTTCAGCCTTTTTATACGAGGGTACCCGACCCTCAACAGGCACAACAGCATGAAACACCACATATGCCATCCTTTTGCACAATAGAGTACAGGTATGGCATCGATTTTAGGAACCCGGAGATGATTTTTAGGAACCGGGAGATGGAAAAAGATGCTTGGACACCCAGTACAGGTCGTTCTCCTTCAGCCTTTTTATACTTGGGTCCCCGACCCTCAACAGGCACAACAGCATGAAACACCACATATGCCATCCTTTTGCACAATAGAGTACAGGTATGGCATCGATTTTAGGAACCCGGAGATAATTTTTAGGAACCGGGAAATTGAACAAAAAACATGCTTGGACACCCAGTACAGGTCGTTCTCCTTCTTTCTTTTTATACGAGGGTCCCCGACCCTCAACAGGCACAACAGCATGAAATACCACCACATATGCCATCCTTTTGCACAATCGAGGACAGGTATGGCATCGATTTTAGGAACCTGGAGACAATTTTTAGGAAGGAACCAGGAGATGGAAAAAGATGCTTTGACACCCAGTACAGGTCGTTCTCCTTCAGCCTTTTTATACGATGGTCCACGACCCTCAACAGGCACAACAGCATGAAATACCACATATGCCATCCTTTTGCACAATCGAGTACAGGTATGGCATCGATTTTAGTAACCCGGAGATAATGTTTATGAACCGGGAGATGGAAAAAGATGCTTGGTCGGTCCTCCTACTTCAAATTTGGGGCACTGCGCGTGCAATCTACTGTGCCACCAGATATGAGTGGTGTGTTGCGTAGTACTATTCTTAACCTCTTAAGGACATATGACGGAATTTTTCCGTCATAAAACAATTGAGCAAACTGAAAGCTGTGTCCTTAAAGGGTTAACAGTTTAATCACTGTTATGTGCCTTTTTTTTTGTTTGGGTTTTGTAGCCACAGCGTAGCACCAGAGGCCAGAAAAATTAGGCATGTACAAATGCCTGAAAAATTAGGTATTGTTGCAGCCACTGCTGTAGCAGAGGCCAGAAAAATTGATGTTTGTTTGACAGTTAGAAAGTGCCCTAAAACATTGCGGCTTGAAACCTAGTTGTTGGCGGATAAGTCACCCAAGTCATCCGGCATTCGAAGATAAAATACAGCAGCGTGTGTACCATTTGTAGCCCAAGGCAGCTCGTCATCTCATCATGCCTTTTTTACTCTAATGTATCGCACAATGTCAGTCCCTTCGGGATCCATCCCTCATTCATTTTAATAAAGGTGAGATAATCAAGACTTTTTTGACCTCCTGCTGCACTGAAGGTCCTTTCTGACAGGACACTTGAAGCGGGGCAGGCCAGAAGTTCGATTGCAAATTGGGATAGCTCAGGCCACAGGTCAAGCCTGCACACCCAGTAGTCAAGCAAGGGGTGTGACATCACCCTTATACGCTGTGTAAAGCATACTTTTTAATTTATTTTTGAACTGCTCCATCCTTTCCGACTTGCGGGAATTTGGTAACATTTCAGTCAATTTATGCTTATACCGGGGGTCTAGTAGTGTGGACACCCAGTACAGGTCGTTCTCCTTCAGCTTTTTTATACGAGGGTCCCTCAACAGGCATGACAGCATGAAAGACCCCATTTGCACAAGGTTGGATGCCGAGCTAATCATGTCCCGTTCCTCGTCCTCACTGATCTCACTGAGGGTACCTTCTTCCCCCCAGCCACGTACAACACCACAGGAACCAGATAGCTGACAACAACGAGCACCCTGGGATGCCTGTTGTGCTTGGTCTTCCTCCTCCTCCTCAAAGCCACATTCCTCCTCTGACTCCTCTTCCTCACAATCCTCTTCCTGCGTTGTCGCTGGTCCAGCAAGCAATGCTGATAAGACTGTTTCTGGTGGTGATGGACACCACAACTCTTCCTCTTCACGCTCATCTACGGCCTGATCCAGCACTCTTCGCAGGGCACGCTCCAGGAAGAAAACAAATGGTATGATGTCGCTGATGGTGCCTTCAGTGCGACTGACTAGGTTTGTCACCTCCTCAAAAGGACGCATGAGCCTACAGGCATTGCACATGAGCGTCCAGTAACGTGGCAAAAAAATCCCCAGCTCCCCAGAGGCTGTCCTAGCACACTGGTCATACAAATACTCATTAACAGATTTTTCTTGTTGGAGCAGGCAGTTGAACATTAGGAGTGTTGAATTCCACCATGTCAGGCTGTCGCAAATCAAGCGCCTCACTGGCAGGTTGTTTCGCTGCTGGATATCCGACAAGTGCGCCATGGCCGTGTAGGAATGCCTGAAATGGCCACACACCTTCCTGGCCTGCTTCAGGATGTCCTGTAAGCCTGGGTACTTATGCACAAATCATTGTACAATCAAATTACACACATGTGCCATGCACGGCACACGTGTCTACTTGCCCAATTTCAATGCCGCCACCAAATTACTTCCGTTGTCAGAAACAACTTTGCCAATCTCCAGTTGGTACGGAGTCAGCCACTGATCCACCTGTGCGTTCAGGGCGGACAGGAGTGCTGGTGCGGTGTGACTCTTGCCTTTCAGGCAAGTCAACCCCAAGACGGCGTGACACTGCCGTATCCGGGATGTTGAATAGTACCTGGGGAGCTGGGGGGTTGCCGTTGATGTGGAGCAAGATGCAGCAGCAGAAGAGGAGTCAGCCGAGGAAGAGGTTATGGAAGAGGATGGAGTAGGAGGAGTAAAGGAGGTAGCAGCAGTCCTGCCTGCAAGTCGTGGCGGTATCACCAACTCCTCTGCAGAGTCACGCATTCCATGCTTGTCAGCCGTCAGCATGTTTACCCAATCCGCAGTATAGGTGATATACCTGCCCTGACCATGCTTTGCAGACCAGCTATCAGGGGTCAGATGGACCCTTGACCCAACGCTGTGTGCCAGACATGCCATTACTTCCTTTCACACAATCGAGTACAGGTTGGGGATTGCCTTTTGTGAACAGAAATTTCGGCCGGGTACCTTCCACTGCGGTGTCCCAATAGCAACAAATTTTTTGAACGCCTCAGACTCCACCAGCTTGTATTGTAAAAGCTGGCGGGCTAAGAGTTCAGACAAGCCAGCTGTCAGACCCCGGGCAAGGGGGTGACTTTGGGAAATTGGCTTCTTACACTCAAACATGTCCTTGACAGACACCTGACTGTGGGCAGATGACCAGGAACTGCTATGTAAGATAGACTGAGTGGAGGATGGTTGAGAGGGGGCAAGGAGGACAGCAGTGGTTGACGTGGCTGAAGATGCTGGACCAGGAGGAAGATGGCGGCTTTGAGTTTGTGTGCTGCTTCTACTCATGTGTTCTTCCCATCGGCGTTTGTGATGTGAGACCATGTGCCTTCGCAAAGCAGTTGTACCTAGGTGGGTGTTGGGCTTCCCACGACTCAGTTTCTTTTGGCACAGGTTGCAAATGGCATCGCTGTTGTCAGAGGCAGACACACAAAAAAAATGCCACACTGCTGAGCTCTGTGATGACGGCATTCTGGTGGTGGCAACAGCATGCGTTGATTGGCGTGCTGTCTGGCTGACCCCGGGTGTCGATGCATGCTGTCTGACTGTGCCACTAGCTCCTTGCTACGAACGCCCCCTGCTTCCAACTAGTCTCCTCCTCTCTGTCTCCCCATCTGAACTTTCCCCCTCTTCTTCTTCTCTTCTAGCGGGCACCCACATGACATCCACGGACACATCATCATCAACCGCTTCACTTGTATCTGAAACATCAAGAAAGGAAGCAGCAGCGGGTACAACATCATCATCATCATCACACCGTACGTCCATGTCTGTAATGCTGCCTGACTGAGACATATCACTGTTATCTACATCCTCTGTCAATGATGGTTGCGCATCACTCATTTCTTCCAACTGATGTGTCAATAACTCCTCATACAGATCAAGTGAAGCGGCTGTGGTGCTAGTGTTGGTGGTGGCGGCAGGTGGGTGAGTGGCACTGGTCACTTGAGAGGTGCCCGAAGCTAAGCTGGAGGTGGATGGTGCGTCAAGGTTAGGACTAGGAGCGGAAGCTGTAGAATATTGGGCGTCCTGTGTTAGCCATTCAAGTAGGTCCTCCTCAGAAGTTTTCGCGTCCATGGCACGTGGCCTCTGAACACTGTGCTTAGTTGTAGGGTCTAAGGGAATCACAGCACCACGACCACGACGGCACTTGCGGGGTGGCCTGCCTCTGCCTGTCATTTTTTTAAAATGTACACTTACACTACTATTAAACAAATTATGAGTGGTGGCACTGGGCAAGTGGGCACAGTATACGCTGTGAGCCTGACACAAAAAAGCAGACTGATATTTCACAATCCAAAAAGTTTATTTTTTTTAAATGTACACTTACACTACTATTAAACAAGATATGAGTGGTGGCACTGGGCAAGTGGGCACAGTATACACTGTGAGCCTGACACAAAAAAGCAGACTGATGTTTCACAAACCAAAAATGTTTATTTTTTAAATATTAAAAGTACTGTTACAACAAATATGAGTGGTGCCACTAACTTGGCAAATGGAGCTTGGCACGCACGCTAGCAGGCAGGCAACTTCAATTAGATTACAATAGCAGACTGATGTTTCACAGTCAAAAAAGTTTTTTTCTTAAATATTTACAATACTGTTATAACAAATATGATTGGTGGCACTAGTTGGCAAGTGGGCCTGGCACACACGCTGGGAGGCAGGCAACTGCAATTAGATTACACTAGCTGACTGATGTTTCACAGTCAAAAAAGTTTTTTTTTAAAATATTTATACTACTGTTATAACAAATATGATTGCTGGCACTAGTTGGCAAGTGGGCCTGGCACACACGCTGGGAGGCAGGCAACTGCAATTAGATTACACTAGCTGACTGATGTTTCACAGTCAAAAATTTTTTTTTTTAAATATTTACAATACTGTTATAACAAATATGATTGGTGGCACTAGTTGTCAAGTGGGCCTGGCACACACGCTGGGAGGCAGGCAACTGCAATTCAATTGCACTAGCAGACTGATGATTCACAGTCAAAAAATTTTTTATTTTAAATATTTACACTACTGTTATAACAAATATGATTGGTGGCACTAGTTGGCAAGTGGGCCTGGCACACACGCTGGGAGGCAGGCAACTGCAATTATATTACACTAGCTGACTGATGTTTCACAGTCAAAAAAGTTTTTTTTTTAAATATGTACAATACTGTTATAACAAATATGATTGGTGGCACTAGTTGGCAAGTGGGCCTGGCACACACGCTGGCAGGCATGCAACTGCAATTCAATTGCACTAGCAGACTGATGATTCACAGTCAAAAATGTTTTTATTTTAACTATTTACAATACTGTTATAACAAATATGATTGATGGCACTAGTTGGCAAGTGGGCCTGGCACACACGCTGGCAGGCAGGCAACTGCAATTCAATTGCACTAGCAGACTGATGATTCACAGTCAAAAAAGTTTTTATTTTAAATATTTGCAATACTGTTATAACAAATATGATTGGTGGCACTAGTTGGCTAGTGGGCCTGGCAAACACGCTGGCAGGCAGGCAACTTCAATTAGATTACACTAGCAGACTGATTTTTCACAGTCAAAAAAGTTTTTTTTTTTAAATATTTTCACTACTGTTATAACAAATATGATTGGTGGCACTAGTTGGCAAGTGGGCCTGGCACACACGCTGGGAGGCAGGCAACTGCAATTCAATTGCACTAGAAGACTGATGATTCACAGTCAAAAAAGTTTTTATTTTAAATATTTACAATACTGTTATAACAAATATGATTGGTGGCACTAGTTGGCAAGTGGGCCTGGCACACACGCTGGCAGGCAGGCAACTTCAATTAGATTACACTAGCTGACTGATGTTTCACAGTCAAAAAAGTTTTTTATTTGAAATATTTACAATACTGTTATAACAAATATGATTGGTGGCACTAGTTGTCAAGTGGGCCTGGCACACACGCTGGGAGGCAGGCAACTTCAATTAGATTACAATAGCAGACTGATGTTTCACAGTCAAAAAAGTTTTTTTCTTAAATATTTACAATACTGTTATAACAAATATGATTGGTGGCACTAGTTGGCAAGTGGGCCTGGCACACACGCTGGGAGGCAGGCAACTGCAATTCAATTGCACTAGCAGACTGATGTTTCACAGTCAAAAAAGTTTTTTTTTTAAATATTTATACTACTGTTATAACAAATATGATTGCTGGCACTAGTTGGCAAGTGGGCCTGGCACACACGCTGGGAGGCAGGCAACTGCAATTAGATTACACTAGCTGACTGATGTTTCACAGTCAAAAAAGTTTTTTTTTTAAATATTTACAATACTGTTATAACAAATATGATTGGTGGCACTAGTTGTCAAGTGGGCCTGGCACACACACTGGGAGGCAGGCAACTGCAATTCAATTGCACTAGCAGACTGATGATTCACAGTCAAATTTTTTTTTATTTTAAATATTTACACTACTGTTATAACAAATATGAATGGTGGCACTAGTTGGCAAGTGGGCCTGGCACACACGCTGGGAGGCAGGCAACTGCAATTATATTACACTAGCTGACTGATGTTTCACAGTCAAAAATTTTTTTTTTTTAAATATGTACAATACTGTTATAACAAATATGATTGGTGGCACTAGTTGGCAAGTGGGCCTGGCACACACGCTGGGAGGCAGGCAACTGCAATTCAATTGCACTAGCAGACTGATTTTTCACAGTCAAAAAAGTTTTTTTTTTTTTTTAAATATTTTCACTACTGTTATAACAAATATGATTGGTGGCACTAGTTGGCAAGTGGGCCTGGCACACACGCTGGGAGGCAGGCAACTGCAATTCAATTGCACTAGCAGACTGATGATTCACAGTCAAAAAAGTTTTTATTTTAAATATTTACAATACTGTTATAACAAATATGATTGGTGGCACTAGTTGGCAAGTGGGCCTGGCACACACGCTGGCAGGCAGGTAACTTCAATTAGATTACACTAGCTGACTGATGTTTCACAGTCAAAAAAGTTTTTTATTTGAAATATTTACAATACTGTTATAACAAATATGATTGGTGGCACTAGTTGTCAAGTGGGCCTGGCACACACGCTGGGAGGCAGGCAACTGCAATAAGATTACACTAGCTGACTGATGTTTCACAGTCAAAAAAGTTTTTTTTTTAAATATTTACACTACTGTTATAACAAATATCATTGGTGGCACTAGTTGGCAAGTGGGCCTGGCACACACGCTGGCAGGCAGGCAACTGCAATTCAATTGCACTAGCAGACTGATGATTCACAGTCAAAAAAGTTTTTATTTTAAATATTTACAATACTGTTATAACAAATATGATTGGTGGCACTAGTTGGCAAGTGGGCCTGGCACGCATGCTGGCAGGCAGGCAACTGCAATTCAATTGCACTAGCAGACTGATGATTCACAGTCAAAAAAGTTTTTATTTTAAAAATTTATTATACTGTTATAACAAATATGATTGGTGGCACTAGTTGTCAAGTGGGCCTGGCACACACGCTGGCAGGCAGGCAACTTCAATTAGATTACACTAGCAGACTGATGTTTCACAGTCAAAAAAGTTTTTTTTTTAAATATTTACACTATTGTTATAACAAATATGATTGGCAAGTGGGCCTGGCACAGACGCTGGGAGGCAGGCAACTGCAATTAGATTACACTAGCGGACTGATGTTTCACAGTCAAAAAAGTTTTTTTTTAAAAATATTTACAATACTGTTACAACAAATATGATTGGTGGCACTAGTTGGCAAGTGGGCCTGGCACACACGCTGGCAGGCAGGCAACTGCAATTCAATTGCACTAGCAGATTGATGATTCACAGTCAAAAAAGTTTTTATTTTAAATATTTACACTACTGTTATAACAAATATGATTGGTGGCACTAGTTGGCAAGTGGGCCTGGCACACACGCTGGGAGGCAAGCAACTGCAATTAGATTACACTAGCTGACTGATGTTTCACAGTCAAAAATTTTTTTTTTTAAATATTTACACTACTGTTATAACAAATATGATTCGTGGCACTAGTTGGAAAGTGGGCCTGGCACACACGCTGGCAGACAGGCAACTGCAATTAAATAACACTAGTAGACTGATCTAAAAGTTTTTTTGTAAAAAAGTTACACTAATGTTACAACAGATAGGAGTGGTGGCACTGAAGATGGAAGTAGGCACAGTATATGCTGGCAGCCTGACACACAAGCTGGCTCTAGTGGCAGGCTGGCCTGGCAACTAAAATTACATAACACTAGAAGACTGATGTAAAAGTTTTTTTTTTTTAAATTTACACTAATGTTACACCAGATATAAGTGGTGGAAAACAGAGCTATTAATCACAGTATATGATGTGGGCCTCACACAGGCCTGATGGAAAATGAAATTAGATTACACTAGCAAAATGATGTAAAAGTTTTTTTAAAAAAATTTACACTAATGTTAAGCAGATATCAGTGGTGGCACTAATCACAGTATATGCTGTGAGCCTCACACACAGGTTGACAACCAGGCAAATGCAAATAAAATTACAAAAAAAACGACTGAAGTTCTAGCCCTAAAAAGGGCTTTTTGGGCTGAAGTTCTAGCCCTAAAAAGGGCTTTTTGGGGTGCTGTCCTTACAGCAGAGATTAGATAAGTCCTTCAGGACTGTAGTGGACACTAAATACACTAGCCTAGCTATCTATTTCCCTATAAAATCAGCAGCAGCAGCACTAACCCTCCTCTCACTAAGAATGCAGGATCGTAATGAATCTAAAATGGCTGCTGCCCAGGAGCTGGGAGGGTCTGTGAGGGAGTGTCTGCTGCTGATTGGCTGAAATGTATCTGCAGACTGTGAGATACAGGGTCAAAGTTTCCTCAATGATGACGAATAGGGGACGGATCGAACATCGCATATGTTCGCCCGCCGCAGCGAACACGAACAAGCTAAGATCGCCGGGAACTGTTCTCCGGCGAACAGTTCGCAACATCACTACTGTTAATGTAAAATAGATATCTATGGGGGGCGTGTCTAGGCAGCGGCCATACTAGGACACAAAATTGGGAGCTCTTCACATACCAAAAATAATCTGCCGAATTATTTTACCATAACAGTGGCATTGATATCCTATCTGCCCTTCATAAGCTACAACAGAATCTACTGAGTCGCTGGATATAAATATTGTGTATAATATCCTATATATATATATATCTGTATTAATAGATATACAGGTATAGATATATATATATATATATATATATATATATATATATATATATATATATATATATATATATATATATATATATTTACAATACAGATTACATTTTCCTTCAAGTGAAAAAGATTGTAATGTTAAATATGTACAGTAAATATACAGTAAAACACATAAATACAAATATACACACATCTATACTGTATGTATATATATATATATATGTTTTTGTTTAACATACATCCCCTATTGATTGATTTGGATGTATTTTGATTGGCTGAAATTTGATGGGGGAGGGGTTTGAGTCATTATTTAACATTGCTTGTTTCACATTTTGGGTTGTCTGAGGAAGGGGTGAATGCCCTGAAACGTCACTGCCGAATAAATATTTGTTGTTTTGAAATCCAGTGAGTGCTTATTCCTATTCAGATTGTTCATTCCGTTAAGCACCCTGGTCTGTGTCTGGGTTGGCCAGTGAGAGTGCACTAAATTGAAGTCTCTGTTATATCGTGTAGCACCCACTGCCTTGCTACCCTCCCTATCTTCAGCCATCATCACTTTTGGATACACTTGGGTGACACTTGCACTTTGTTGTGGACTATGGATACACCTGTACTGATCAGTGCCTCACAGGGCCTGCCTGTAATAGCACCATCAGATGTAGAGGGAGCTGATACACTCTCCCTGACTGAGGTGGATGCAGCAAGAATTTTATTTGAACATGAGGAAATCACAACAGATACTGAATCCATTCAAACCCTATATTTGAATTTATTAAAATTGAAGAAAAGAGAGGTAGACTTACATTTACATGGGGTCTACTTATCGGAATATTACAAAAAGAAAATGATCCCTAAGGGGTTCAGGATACATAGCGTACCCACGATTGGGAGAAACAACAGTGAATTTTGTAAAAAATGGTGTGCAGTGCTAAATAAGTGTTCCCTTGATCTATTATTGTTGGTGGTGGAAGAAGTTAGAGTCCTACTCAATAAAACCAAGGAAGAAATCGGGATATTTGATACCACAAAAGGCCCCATCTTGGTACAGGATCAGAGTGACAATTGGTTGAATAAACTTACACACCAAGTCAAAGAATATAAGGACTCCCTGATAACCTTTAAAAATAAGAAATTACAACAAGTGATTGAGGACTACAGGGAGAGACAGGTATACAAATGGCTCTTGAGCCCTGAGGAGAGGCAGAACTACAGGCCTAGGCGACCCCGCCGTCAGAGGGTATACACCAGAAGACAACTGAACACTGTGGATACAAGCTCAGGTTCTGACACAGATACTCCAGGATTACATGATTATGCAAGTCCCTCAACTTCTCAGTCGCATTTTTTAGGGGTGACTACAAGGTCAAGCCACCGAAAAAAGGAAGGAGACCACATCCAAGAAGGAGTGGGACTCACTGGAAGACCACCACGACGTGGACGAACCAGGAGAATATAGTGCTGAATCTATCTGATCGCTTGCTTAATAAAGCAGAATTGACACTCCTCAATAGAGGTTTGACATTTGTCCCTACACATAGACCAGATGAATTTGATACTTGGTTGGACATCCAAAAGTTTAAAAGAAATCTTAAGCTTAAAGATCATTTTAAGATGACAGAACAGCAAGAACTGGGGACCACTTTTAGGAATAAGAGCACATTTGACCCTCAACACACTGCTGCCAGTATACAAACCTACACTAGATTGGTCCTACAAGATGCTGCAACAATGCCGAAAGAATTATTCAGACATAACATCTCCAAAGAGGAACGTGTGGCAATTGAGAGTCTGGACCGCGATCCCAACATTGTGATCCGCAATGCGGACAAAGGTGGGGCCATTGTAGTCCTGAATTATAAGGATTACAAAGAAGAAATACTCTCACAATTAAACGATGACCGGGTATACCTACCTCTTAAGAAGGATCCTACCAAGCTATTTCAAGAACGAATTGATAATCTACTGCTTGAAGGTGTAGCGGAAGGTTGGGTCAATAAAGATACATATGATTGGCTGCGGGTGACATATCCGATTTGCCCTATTCTGTATACCCTGCCCAAAGTACACAAGAGCCTGGAGAAACCCCCTGGACGCCCGATCGTGTCAGCAAGGGGATCCCTGTTGAGTCCTTTGGCAAAGTGGATTGATTCATTTCTCCAACCACTGGTGAGACACATGAAATCATACGTTAAAGATTCGACTGACGTATTGGGACATCTTTCGCAGGTTCAAGATCTATCTACAGATGACTACTTGGTGTCTATGGATGTCACAAGCCTATATACCATCATCCCACATCAAGATGGAATGAGGGCAGTTACAAAGGCTCTTTCTAGATATCCCTATGTCGGGCCTAGCAGTACCTATATCATCAAGATCCTCGAAGTATGCTTGACATTAATCTTCTTCAGGTTTGAATTGAAATACTACCAACAAATCACGGGGACCGCCATGGGGTCAAACATGGCCCCGTCATATGCGAACTTATTTATGGAGGATTATGAATCCAACACCATGAAGGTTTATGAGATTCCTGAAATCATCAAGTACATGAGATACATCGATGATGTGCTACTGGTGTGGAGAGGTACAGAAGAACATCTGCAGAAGTGGATACAGGACCTCAATGATCTACCACATCCGGTGAAATTTAAGATGGTGGCCAGCAAAGAAGCCATTGATTTCCTTGACTTGAGAATACTTAAGGAGAATGGGCAATTAGAAACCACCATGTACCAAAAACCTACAGACAGGAACTCCCTACTGTTGGCAAGTAGTAGTCACCCGAGATCTCTCATCAGAGCCATCCCATTGGCACAACTCTACCGAGTAGTGAGGAACAATTCTATAAGGACTAATGGCGAAAGACAGTTAGAAGAAATGTCAACCAAATTTCTACAGAGGGGATATTCCTACACAACCATTCAAAAAGCTCATAGAATAGCCAAAGACACAGAAAGGAGCACCCTACTTAAAACAGGAGGAATGAAACCTGTTGAAAAACGGATGACTTGTACTATGACATATTCACCTAATATTGGGATTGTAGCAAAATCAGTGAAGGACCATTGGGATCTACTGACCACAGACCAACAATTACCTTTCAAAGAATTCTCCCCACCAAGGATGGGATATAAAAGAGGGCGTAACCTCCAAGATATGCTGATGATCACTGATCCAAGACACGCCTACATCAAGGAAACATGGTTAAAATCAAAGAGACAGGGATGCTTTAAGTGCCTTGGATGCACAACGTGCAATTCGATGATACAGAGCAAAACCTTCCACCATCCACATACCAATCAGAGTTTTAAGATCCAACATCATCTAACCTGCTCTACCCCATTTGTGGTCTACCTGTTGAATTGCACATGTGGGATATATTACGTCGGTAAGACGGATGATGACATCAAGAAGAGGATGGCTAACCATCGGAGTGCCATCAGGACTGCACTCAAAGATGGTACATCGGAACAACCGGTGGCACGCCATTTTATACAGATGAACCACACTGTGAAGGACTTACGCTTCATACTTATTGATCATGTGCCACCTTTGATACGGGGAGGCAACAGAAAGAAGAAACTCCTACAAATTGAGGCCAAGTGGATCCATAGACTTGGAACGGTGCAACCAGGTGGATTGAATACAAATGTGGACTGACATTGCTTCCTATAGTACCTTTTCTTGGGACATAACTGGTAGGATGTCTCTAAACATCCCATTTGTTAATGAGAGTCCATGTACACTTTATTAAATCCTTGTGGACATATTAAGAATCCACACTTAGCCTACCTACTAGAGATCTCTTGTAATACCATACTCTGGGAGTTACGAAGTTCCACTCTCAGGTAGGACTGTAGTGACACAATGCCGTACTGTTATGATCCCAACAATTAGTGTACCCATTTGGTTAATCTAGCCTAGGGTCGATTTAGACATATGTGGTGTCCTGGATATCTCACCAGTTTACATGCTCAGACCCCTATTAAGAAATCACAGGATTTAGATCATCCCCATTATACTCTGTGATATTCCATTTTGAGAGTAGCTAGGGATCCAGTCATTATGTCTAGAGCTAGTCAGTATGTCTAGAGCAGGACATTTTTGATCCAATAATTAACTTATATATTGGCCTTTGTAGCATTAGAACACACGGCTCATAATTTAGATTCGTGCCAGATTTTGGATTGAATAATTTGTGGCTATATACTCCTCAATTTTTGACGTAATGATCCCCTCTAGAATATTTAATTACATCCACTATAGTCTTAGAGATCTGTTTAGAGTATATTATGCATCAGCTAGCTTTATTTCTCACGACCGCTGACAGTTCTATCACTGGATAACTCTCAATGTGTTAGTTTATAGTTAACCGCATATATAGTTGCCACACAAGTATGTTCTCAATAAGCTAAGCATTATTCGATCAGATTATGACACTAGTTATGCTTACATACTGATCTTTATAACGTTAAAGTGTTTGTTGGGTTGCCATGGTGACCTATTGCAGACCTATGCAGCATGGCCTCGTTCTGATGTGCTTGGTGACGCCGTGGTAGGTTGCTATGGCAACGCATAACAACGCTTAGGGCATTGATTCCCAGGAGCGGTTCAAGATGCTAACCCGGATGTTGACACGCCCCCTCAGACCATGCGGTGGTTAGCGTGATAGCTAATGGCGGAGTATCCATACCCTTTGAGGATTATCTAAATTAGATGCTTTTTATGAACAGTAAGTTGCTTTGCAGTTAAGTGAGTAAATGTCTCTGAGCACTTTATATGCGGTACAAATAAGCCACTTCTCTTTGTAACAGTAAGTCTAGTGAACACCTCATGTTTTGATTACAGTGTGTATTATAAGAAGGCAGATTTATTATAAGAAGGCAGATTTATTATTTATTATCTGTTAGCATATTCCATAGCCACCCACTTCACTGTCACTGACACATTATTACATTACACTATATATTGATATACTACACATGTGCTTTTTAAAAGTATACACTTTGTTGACATTATACAGAAATGTAATTGTTTTTGTTTAACATACATCCCCTATTGATTGCTTTGGATGTATTTTGATTGGCTGAAATTTGATGGGGGAGGGGTTTGAGTCATTATTTAACATTGCTTGTTTCACATTTTGGGTTGTCTGAGGAAGGGGTGAATGCCCCGAAACGTCACTGCCGAATAAATATTTGTTGTTTTGAAATCCAGTGAGTGCTTATTCCTATTCAGATTGTTCATTCCGTTAAGCACCCTGGTCTGTGTCTGGGTTGGCCAGTGAGAGTGCACTAAATTGAAGTCTCTCTCTCTCTCTCTATATATATATATATATATATATATAAATATGCATACATATATTGACATGTCTAGGTATATGTGTGTATGTATATATATATATATATATATATATATATATATATATATGGATGGAAAAGAGGAAATCAAAAGGGCGCACAGCTAGGCACTAGAATAAAAATGAACTATTTGTAAAGTAAGTATGTTATTTTCAGACCAATGTGGTTATAGTAACAGGAAGAGGGCATAATAATAAATAATAATAATAATAATAATGTCCTTGGATTGTTATTGTATTCTAAAAAGTTCAGTATTGTACTTTAGAATATTCGACACTTCTTTGTCTGAGGTAAATGGATTTGTGCTTACCAGAGGTAACCTCAATCATATGAGGTAAGTTGTAGACTTGTTTGGGTTAGAGATGTTTCTTTGGCTCTTGTCCAGTCGATTTTGCTTTGTTCTTTGCTGTAGGAATCTTTCCTTTGGTGAAACCCTTGGGATCTTTGTTTCCAGGTGGCTCCTGGCAGCAGTATGTTGTTTTGAATGAAAATCTTGGACTCTCTTGTATCGTTTGTTGAAAGGCAATGGAAAATCCTGGACTCTCTTTTTCCTCTTGGTGATGAGAATCTGGGTTGTCTCAGGTGTTCATATCGGTTGAGATGGAATGAGAAAAGAAAACAAGAACATAGTGTGATAACGTTTAAATAAAAATGCTCTTTTTAATTAGAACTAAGTAAATGTGCTTACATCAAATGCCCTCAATCAGAGTATGAGGTAAGTAATAGACATGGAATAAGTATTTCGATCTCCTGGTCAGTGCTCTGGTTGGCTGCAGTGCAAAGATTGCCCAATGCAGTATTTGAATTTAAAGTACAGTTCAGCCTGCTAGTGGGAAACAAATAGCTGTATGCTTTATGTGGTTCTTTTAAACAGCTCAACCTGCTGGCCGTAATTTGTGGTCAGTAAGACCAATGCGTTTATAATGCTGTTAGGCTAAAGCGCCTCTGTTGTCAGTTGGTAAGTTCAAATTGTGCGTATAATATGCTCACAGAGGCATATGTATAATGAAGGGTACAATCGCTCAAAAAGTTCTGTTACCCGTTGTGTTGAATATGATGCCGTGCCGCAATGTAGCAAAAGGATGTCCGCCCACCTTTAGATAATCCTTACGCGTTTCGAAGTGTTTCAGTCACTTCTTCATCAGAGGTAAAAAGTGGAATGGACAGAAGTCGGCATCGTGAGAATTTAAAGGTCTGTGGTGGGCGTGTTTGTTCCTAATTGTCCAATTGCGGCTAAGTTGTAATGACGTCAGGTATGTTAGCGTATCGGTTGTCATAGTGACCATGCTTTGTAGACTTCTGGGAATTGGTCGTCAGTGTCTGCTGGGTCCTATAGTCTCTCCTATTCTAAGTCAATCTTACTATTTTTACTGGAGCGTATGCTTAAAGTCCTAGATAGTAATACAATCTTTTCTCTTGTTTTTATAGTATTTTAGGCGAACGGAAAGTAATAAATAATATTGTAATATAATGTTTACGGTATAGTGTTTGAATTTAAACAATTTTATTCTGTATAAGTTTCTTGGAGGTTTATTGATTATGAATTTTGGACAAAGGTGGAGGTATGGGAAGTAGTGGAAAGTGTATTAGCCTTGAATTTTTGATTTGCTGGTAATCTTAATGTAAGTTTGATACCTATTATTTATCTGTTTTTATGGCTAAACATAAATTGCTGATTTTTAAGAGATTTCTATAAAAATGCTGCCAGATCTATATCTTCATTTAATCCCATAGGGCTCATTGTGCCCATATAGTGAATCCAGAAAGTTTCTCTCTGGCGAAGCTTAAGGAACCTGTCTCCTCCTCTGCGTGGTATTTGAATTTGTTCTAATATTGTGCCTCTGAGTGCTTTTGGATCTTTATTGTGAATTTTTTTGAAGTGTCTCGAAACACTATGGCCCTTGTAGCCTGCCTCTATGTTTTTCAGATGTTCAAGCAGTCTTTTCTTGTATGGGCATTTGGTACGCCCAATATATTGTAGATTGCAAGTGCACTCCAGTAGATATACCACGTAAGTGCTTTTACAGTTAGTGAGGGTATTTATTTCACATTTTTTTGATGGAAAAGTTTTTGATTGAATTATTTTTGTTGCTTTTTTGCTTTCCTAAGCATGTTCGCAGCTCTTGCAATTGGCCCTGTTGCACTTAAAAAAACCTTTAGTGTTTGTGGATAACCAATTTGTTTTCTTGGTGGTGTCTTTGAGTCTGCTGGGTGCCAATAGTTGTTTTAGGCATCTGTTCTTTCTAAATGTGATCTTTGGTGCAGAGCCTATGCTGTTTTTCAGGAATTTGTCTTGCTCTAATATTGGCCAATATTTTTTCAGTATTTTTCTAATTTCTGGGGCTGCTTCATTGAAAGTTGTAACCATACCTATTTTTTTGGTACTTTTGTTTGGTTTCTCTATGTCTTTTTTTGCAGTAAGAAGTTGTGTTCTATCTAGTCTTTGCACTTTCTTAAGGGAGTTGTCGATTAATTTTTTAGGGTAATTTTTCTGTATCAGTTTTTCCCTGAGAAGTTCAGCTTCTTGTTTGAAATCGCTGTCTTTTGTGCAATTTCTTTTTAGGCGCTGAAATTGCCCATAGGGGATGTTGTGGATCCATGGTTTGTAATGTCCACTATCTGCTCTTAGGTACCCATTGCAGTCAGTGCTTTTTCTATAAAGTTTAGTGTAAATGTTTGTATTTTCATTGAACAATATTAGATCAAGAAACTCTATTGAGTTTTGTTCAATTTTGGAAGTAAATTGTAGGTTAAAAATATTATTGTTAATATGTTGTAAGAAATTGGTGGTGGTGGGGGTGTCTCCTTCCCATATTAGTAGGATATCATCAATATATCTACCCCACCAAATAATGTTTTGTTGGAAGGGGTTATTTTGGTGGATATAGGTATCTTCCCACATCCCCATATACAGGTTGGCGTAACTGGGTGCCATGGTTGTACCCATAGCGGTTCCGCTGATTTGCAAGTAATAGGAGTTATTGAATTCGAAATAATTATTTTCTAAAACAAATCTGATACATTCAGTAACGAAATTTTGGTGTTCATTCGATAGATCTGTATCGTTTAGAATTTGTGTCATTGCGGAAATCCCCTTTTCATGGGGTATACTAGTGTATAGGGAAGACACATCCAGTGTCATCCATTGGTATGTGTCTTTCCATTTGATTTTTGTAATTTTAGCTATAGTGTCTGTAGAATCTCTTAGGTACGATTTAAGATGTGGTACTAGTGGTTTTAGGTAAAAGTCTGCGTATTCGGAAATCCTGGCCGTCAGGGAGTCTATGCCTGAGACTATTGGCCGTCCCGGGGGATTGACCTGGTCTTTGTGGATTTTTGGTAAGTGGTAAAAAATGGCTTTATTTGGAAATGCATGTGTTAAGTATTTGTGTTCATTTTTGTTGAGTAAGTTCAAATGATTTGCTGTGTCTATCATCGAATTGTACTGTTTTTGAAATATGGTAGTAGGATCCCCTGATAGTTTTTTATATGTCTCAGGGTCATTTAACAGTCTGTTGGCCTCTGTGAGGTAGTCAGTTCTATTTTGTATGACCAGTCCTCCTCCCTTATCTGCTTCCCTCAGAACTATGTCTTTCATGTCTTTGATTGATTCTAAAGCTGTTTTTTCATGTTTCTTTAGGTTATCTTTTTTGATTGAATAGTTTTCACAAAGTGATTGTAAATACTTTTGTACTAACTCACTAAAGGTAGGGATGGCATTACCTTTGGATTGTGTCGGAAAGAATATAGAGGAGGGTTTGAGATTGGAGTGTCTTTTAGTTTGAATCTGTGTTTGAGTTTCATTACTATTGTATAATTCCTCCAGTGTATTTAGTACATCCAGATCAGTGTCTGAGATGTTTTTTAGAAAGTCAATGTTATCTTTTGCATTGAGTTTCTCGAAATGTCTACATAATGTGAGTTTTCTTATAAATTTGTTGAAGTCAATGTATAAATTAAAAGGATTGGGACCTTTTGTAGGTGCAAAATGTAGCCCTTTTGACAGAATACTCAATTCGTTTTCTGTGAAGGAATGGGACGACAGATTGAATATTTTTAGAAGTGGTTCTCCTGTTTGCCCCTTTTTGGGGTTCTGGGTTCTTCCTGTTCTTCCTCTGTTTCCCACCAGTCTTCCTCCCCTTCTTCCTCTTCTACACCTTTTCTTTTCTTTGGGTTTCCCATTGACCACTGAGGTCTTAGATTTATGTTTTGATCTTCCCTTTGGTACTCTCTGGGTGGTGCTGTCCCTGTAAAATTTGGTGTAGTATCTGGGGGGTGGTTTCCTATCCATTCCCTTTCTAAAAAATGATGGTGTCCGTTAGTTTGTGTTGTTCCTTTCTTGGTCATAATTTTTCTGTTTTGTTGATTGTGTTTTTGTTCTTGGTTTCTGTTTTGTTTATAATTATAGCTATGTGATCTTTTTTGGAAAGTATCATGTTGTTCTTGATGATAATTCTGACATTCACATTTTGCTGCAGTATTTTTATTATATTCGTAATATGAGGGATTATTTCTCATGTTTTTATTCCCTGTAAATGGTGTTTGGTTATATCTAGAATCTGTCATATTATATTGGTTTGTCCCGTTATTTTGCCATGAGACCTTTTTTTGATGGAATTTATTTTTAGGGACTCGTGGATTTTGATAATTGTGTTGCCAATGTGTGTTTTTATTGTGTGTGTAGTTCTGATTTGAATTTCTTCTCCGTGTGTTTTCTGAGTTGGAGGGTGTATTTCTTGCATGTTGTTCTCTAAGGTTTTTCTTTGATGTGTTGGTAATAGTGTTTTTGTCGTTGTGGTTGACTCTCAAATGATGATTGTCATTTGTTTTTGTTTTGGTAGAATTTGGAAAGGTGAATGTACCCTTTGCAGTAGATTGTTCTGGGGTGTTGGTGTTTTCCCATACCTCCATATCTTTATCTGTTTCTAAGTCAAATTTGTTTTCATCAGTGATCTCTTGCATTTCTAAGTAGTCTCTGAGAAATTTTTTCTTTTTTTTAGCTTCAATGGTGTGTTCGAATTTTTGTATTCTCTCTTTATTTCTTTCGTCTAGTTCTTTGAAAGTTGTGTCTCCCTTGTGTGATTCTAAAAGTTTTTTCATATCTTGTATTTCTAATGTCAGTTTGTCCACTTTGTGGTTTCTGTATCTGATAGCTATATTCATTAGAACGTAAGATGCTTCCTCAAGAGCGGTGTCCCACTCTGTGAGGTACTCTATATCTTCTGGTTCAAAAACCGCAGATTTATAGAGTTTCAGACCTTTTGGTACTACTTTATATTTTATGTATCTCTCCAAGTTAACACTGTCATGCCAGTGGGTGAGTTGTTTTCTGCTAAGTTTTTCTATTTTGTCAAAGACTTCTCTGGGGTCCATGTTGTGTTCAATCACGTTTTTACTGTCTTCGTCTAGATTAATTGAAAGTTTTTTGACCTTGGTTTTTGGATCAAAGTAATTACCAAATTCAAAATTAGTAATCTCCATATTATTGTTAGTAGTAGTACTATTTATACTTTATATATAGTTTAGGTTTGAAAGTGTTGTGTTTAAGCTGCTGGCTGGGGTATAGCACCAATGTAGGTGGTATAAAGTATGTTAGAAAAAAGGAGGGGCACCTGCGCTAAAAACTCTAACACTTGGTGAGAAATGGCTATTTTGCAACAATAGTAGTAATAGTGATATATATGCGTGCTGCCACTGATACAGTGTACCCGTGTCACTGTTAGGAATGTGGATGGAAAAGAGGAAATCAAAAGGGCGCACAGCTAGGCACTAGAATAAAAATGAACTATTTGTAAAGTAAGTATGTTATTTTCAGACCAATGTGGTTATAGTAACAGGAAGAGGGCATAATAATAAATAATAATAATAATAATAATGTCCTTGGATTGTTATTGTATTCTAAAAAGTTCAGTATTGTACTTTAGAATATTCGACACTTCTTTGTCTGAGGTAAATGGATTTGTGCTTACCAGAGGTAACCTCAATCATATGAGGTAAGTTGTAGACTTGTTTGGGTTAGAGATGTTTCTTTGGCTCTTGTCCAGTCGATTTTGCTTTGTTCTTTGCTGTAGGAATCTTTCCTTTGGTGAAACCCTTGGGATCTTTGTTTCCAGGTGGCTCCTGGCAGCAGTATGTTGTTTTGAATGAAAATCTTGGACTCTCTTGTATCGTTTGTTGAAAGGCAATGGAAAATCCTGGACTCTCTTTTTCCTCTTGGTGATGAGAATCTGGGTTGTCTCAGGTGTTCATATCGGTTGAGATGGAATGAGAAAAGAAAACAAGAACATAGTGTGATAACGTTTAAATAAAAATGCTCTTTTTAATTAGAACTAAGTAAATGTGCTTACATTAAATGCCCTCAATCAGAGTATGAGGTAAGTAATAGACATGGAATAAGTATTTCGATCTCCTGGTCAGTGCTCTGGTTGGCTGCAGTGCAAAGATTGCCCAATGCAGTATTTGAATTTAAAGTACAGTTCAGCCTGCTAGTGGGAAACAAATAGCTGTATGCTTTATGTGGTTCTTTTAAACAGCTCAACCTGCTGGCTGTAATTTGTGGTCAGTAAGACCAATGCGTTTATAATGCTGTTAGGCTAAAGCGCCTCTGTTGTCAGTTGGTAAGTTCAAATTGTGCGTATAATATGCTCACAGAGGCATATGTATAATGAAGGGTACAATCGCTCAAAAAGTTCTGTTACCCGTTGTGTTGAATATGATGCCGTGCCGCCATGTAGCAAAAGGATGTCCGCCCACCTTTAGATAATCCTTACGCGTTTCGAAGTGATCAGTCACTTCTTCATCAGAGGTAAAAAGTGGAATGGACAGAAGTCGGCATCGTGAGAATTTAAAGGTCTGTGGTGGGCGTGTTTGTTCCTAATTGTCCAATTGCGGCTAAGTTGTAATGACGTCAGGTATGTTAGCGTATCGGTTGTCATAGTGACCATGCTTTGTAGACTTCTGGGAATTGGTCGTCAGCGTCTGCTGGGTCCTATAGTCTCTCCTATTCTAAGTCAATCTTACTATTTTTACTGGAGCGTATGCTTAAAGTCCTAGATAGTAATACAATCTTTTCTCTTGTTTTTATAGTATTTTAGGCGAACGGAAAGTAATAAATAATATTGTAATATAATGTTTACGGTGTAGTGTTTGGATTTAAACAATTTTATTCTGTATAAGTTTCTTGGACGTTTTTTGATTATGAATTTTGGACAAAGGTGGAGGTATGGGAAGTAGTGGAAAGTGTATTAGCCTTGAATTTTTGATTTGCTGGTAATCTTAATGTAAGTTTGATACCTATTATTTATCTGTTTTTATGGCTAAACATAAATTGCTGATTTTTGTGACTGATTTTTAAGAGATTTCTATAAAAATGCTGCCAGATCTATATCTTCATTTAATCCCATAGGGCTCATTGTGCCCATATAGTGAATCCAGGTGCTTTAGCCTAACAGCATTATAAACGCATTGGTCTTACTGACCACAAATTACGGCCAGCAGGTTGAGCTGTTTAAAAGAACCACATAAAGCATACAGCTATTTGTTTCCCACTAGCAGGCTGAACTGTACTTTAAATTCAAATACTGCATTGGGCAATCTTTGCACTGCAGCCAACCAGAGCACTGACCATGAGATCGAAATACTTATTCCATGTCTATTACTTACCTCATACTCTGATTGAGGGCATTTGATGTAAGCACATTTACTTAGTTCTAATTAAAAAGAGCTTTTTTATTTAAACGTTATCACACTATGTTCTTGTTTTCTTTTCTCATTCCATCTCAACCGATATGAACACCTGAGACAACCCAGATTCTCATCACCAAGAGGAAAAAGAGAGTCCAGGATTTTCCATTGCCTTTCAACAAACGATACAAGAGAGTCCAAGATTTTCATTCAAAACAACATACTGCTGCCAGGAGCCACCTGGAAACAAAGATCCCAAGGGTTTCACCAAAGGAAAGATTCCTACAGCAAAGAACAAAGCAAAATCGACTGGACAAGAGCCAAAGAAACATCTCTAACCCAAACAAGTCTACAACTTACCTCATATGATTGAGGTTACCTCTGGTAAGCACAAATCCATTTACCTCAGACAAAGAAGTGTCGAATATTCTAAAGTACAATACTGAACTTTTTAGAATACAATAACAATCCAAGGACATTATTATTATTATTATTATTTATTATTATGCCCTCTTCCTGTTACTATAACCACATTGGTCTGAAAATAACATACTTACTTTACAAATAGTTAATTTTTATTCTAGTGCCTAGCTGTGCGCCCTTTTAATTTCCTCTTTTCCATCCACATTCCTAACAGTGACACGGGTACACTGTATCAGTGGCAGCACGCATATATATCACTATTACTACTATTGTTGCAAAATAGCCATTTCTCACCAAGTGTTAGAGTTTTTAGCGCAGGTGCCCCTCCTTTTTTCTAACATACTTTATACCACCTACATTGGTGCTATACCCCAGCCAGCAGCTTAAACACAACACTTTCAAACCTAAACTATATATAAAGTATAAATAGTACTACTACTAACAATAATATGGAGATTACTAATTTTGAATTTGGTAATTACTTTGATCCAAAAACCAAGGTCAAAAAACTTTCAATTAATCTAGACGAAGACAGTAAAAACGTGATTGAACACAACATGGACCCCAGAGAAGTCTTTGACAAAATAGAAAAACTTAGCAGAAAACAACTCACCCACTGGCATGACAGTGTTAACTTGGAGAGATACATAAAATATAAAGTAGTACCAAAAGGTCTGAAACTCTATAAATCTGCGGTTTTTGAACCAGAAGATATAGAGTACCTCACAGAGTGGGACACCGCTCTTGAGAAAGCATCTTACGTTCTAATGAATATAGCTATCAGATACAGAAACCACAAAGTGGACAAACTGACATTAGAAATACAAGATATGAAAAAACTTTTAGAATCACACAAGGGAGACACAACTTTCAAAGAACTAGACGAAAGAAATAAAGAGAGAATACAAAAATTCGAACACACCATTGAAGCTAAAAAAAAGAAAAAATTTCTCAGAGACTACTTAGAAATGCAAGAGATCACTGATGAAAACAAATTTGACTTAGAAACAGATAAAGATATGGAGGTATGGGAAAACACCAACACCCCAGAACAATCTACTGCAAAGGGTACATTCACCTTTCCAAATTCTACCAAAACAAAAACAAATGACAATCATCATTTGAGAGTCAACCACAACGACAAAAACACTATTACCAACACATCAAAGAAAAACCTTAGAGAACAACATGCAAGAAATACACCCTCCAACTCAGAAAACACACGGAGAAGAAATTCAAATCAGAACTACACACACAATAAAAACACACATTGGCAACACAATTATCAAAATCCACGAGTCCCTAAAAATAAATTCCATCAAAAAAAGGTCTCATGGCAAAATAACGGGACAAACCAATATAATATGACAGATTCTAGATATAACCAAACACCATTTACAGGGAATAAAAACATGAGAAATAATCCCTCATATTACGAATATAATAAAAATACTGCAGCAAAATGTGAATGTCAGAATTATCATCAAGAACAACATGATACTTTCCAAAAAAGATCACATAGCTATAATTATAAACAAAACAGAAACCAAGAACAAAAACACAATCAACAAAACAGAAAAATTATGACCAAGAAAGGAACAACACAAACTAACGGACACCATCATTTTTTAGAAAGGGAATGGATAGGAAACCACCCCCCAGATACTACACCAAATTTTACAGGGACAGCACCACCCAGAGAGTACCAAAGGGAAGATCAAAACATAAATCTAAGACCTCAGTGGTCAATGGGAAACCCAAAGAAAAGAAAAGGTGTAGAAGAGGAAGAAGGGGAGGAAGACTGGTGGGAAACAGAGGAAGAACAGGAAGAACCCAGAACCCCAAAAAGGGGCAAACAGGAGAACCACTTCTAAAAATATTCAATCTGTCGTCCCATTCCTTCACAGAAAACGAATTGAGTATTCTGTCAAAAGGGCTAAATTTTGCACCTACAAAAGGTCCCAATCCTTTTAATCTATACATTGACTTCAACAAATTTATAAGAAAACTCACATTATGTAGACATTTCGAGAAACTCAATGCAAAAGATAACATTGACTTTCTAAAAAACATCTCAGACACTGATCTGGATGTACTAAATACACTGGAGGAATTATACAATAGTAATGAAACTCAAACACAGATTCAAACTAAAAGACACTCCAATCTCAAACCCTCCTCTATATTCTTTCCGACACAATCCAAAGGTAATGCCATCCCTACCTTTAGTGAGTTAGTACAAAAGGATTTACAATCACTTTGTGAAAACTATTCAATCAAAAAAGATAACCTAAAGAAACATGAAAAAACAGCTTTAGAATCAATCAAAGACATGAAAGACATAGTTCTGAGGGAAGCAGATAAGGGAGGAGGACTGGTCATACAAAATAGAACTGACTACCTCACAGAGGCCAACAGACTGTTAAATGACCCTGAGACATATAAAAAACTATCAGAGGATCCTACTACCATATTTCAAAAACAGTACAATTCGATGATAGACACAGCAAATCATTTGAACTTACTCAACAAAAATGAACACAAATACTTAACACATGCATTTCCAAATAAAGCCATTTTTTACCACTTACCAAAAATCCACAAAGACCAGGTCAATCCCCCGGGACGGCCAATAGTCTCAGGCATAGACTCCCTGACGGCCAGGATTTCCGAATACGCAGACTTTTACCTAAAACCACTAGTACCACATCTTAAATCGTACCTAAGAGATTCTACAGACACTATAGCTAAAATTACAAAAATCAAATGGAAAGACACATACCAATGGATGACACTGGATGTGTCTTCCCTATACACTAGTATACCCCATGAAAAGGGGATTTCCGCAATGACACAAATTCTAAACGATACAGATCTATCGAATGAACACCAAAATTTCATTACTGAATGTATCAGATTTGTTTTAGAAAAGAATTATTTCGAATTCAATAACTCCTATTACTTGCAAATCAGCGGAACCGCTATGGGTACAACCATGGCACCCAGTTACGCCAACCTGTATATGGGGATGTGGGAAGATACCTATATCCTCCAAAATAACCCCTTCCAACAAAACATTATTTGGTGGGGTAGATATATCGATGATATCCTACTAATATGGGAAGGAGACACCCCCACCAATTTCTTACAACATATTAACAATAATATTTTTAACCTACAATTTACTTCCAAAATTGAACAAAACTCAATAGAATTTCTTGATCTAATATTGTTCAATGAAAATACAAACATTTACACTAAACTTTATAGAAAAAGCACAGACTGCAATGGGTACCTAAGAGCAGATAGTGGACATTACAAACCATGGATCCACAACATCCCCTACGGGCAATTTCAGCACCTAAAAAGAAATTGCACAAAAGACAGCGATTTCAAACAAGAAGCTGAACTTCTCAGGGAAAAACTGATACAGAAAAATTACCCTAAAAAATTAATCGACAACTCCCTTAAGAAAGTGCAAAGACTAGATAGAACACAACTTCTTACTGCAAAAAAAGACATAGAGAAACCAAACAAAAGTACCAAAAAAATAGGTATGGTTACAACTTTCAATGAAGCAGCCCCAGAAATTAGAAAAATACTGAAAAAATATTGGCCAATATTAGAGCAAGACAAATTCCTGAAAAACAGCATAGGCTCTGCACCAAAGATCACATTTAGAAAGAACAGATGCCTAAAACAACTATTGGCACCCAGCAGACTCAAAGACACCACCAAGAAAACAAATTGGTTATCCACAAACACTAAAGGTTTTTTTAAGTGCAACAGGGCCAATTGCAAGAGCTGCGAACATGCTTATGAAAGCAAAAAAGCAACAAAAATAATTCAATCAAAAACTTTTCCATCAAAAAAATGTGAAATAAATACCCTCACTAACTGTAAAAGCACTTACGTGGTATATCTACTGGAGTGCACTTGCAATCTACAATATATTGGGCGTACCAAACGCCCATACAAGAAAAGACTGCTTGAACATCTGAAAAACATAGAGGCAGGCTACAAGGGCCATAGTGTTTCGAGACACTTCAAAAAAATTCACAATAAAGATCCAAAAGCACTCAGAGGCACAATATTAGAACAAATTCAAATACCACGCAGAGGAGGAGACAGGTTCCTTAAGCTTCGCCAGAGAGAAACTTTCTGGATTCACTATATGGGCACAATGAGCCCTATGGGATTAAATGAAGATATAGATCTGGCAGCATTTTTATAGAAATCTCACAAAAATCAGCAATTTATGTTTAGCCATAAAAACAGATAAATAATAGGTATCAAACTTACATTAAGATTACCAGCAAATCAAAAATTCAAGGCTAATACACTTTCCACTACTTCCCATACCTCCACCTTTGTCCAAAATTCATAATCAAAAAACCTCGAAGAAACTTATACAGAATAAAATTGTTTAAATCCAAACACTACACCGTAAACATTATATTACGATATTATTTATTACTTTCCGTTCGCCTAAAATACTATAAAAACAAGAAAAAAGATTGTATTACTATCTAGGACTTTAAGCATACACTCCAGTAAAAATAGTAAGATTGACTTAGAATAGGAGAGACTATAGGACCCAGCAGACACTGACGACCAATTCCCAGAAGTCTACAAAGCATGGTCACTATGACAACCGATACGCTAACATACCTGACGTCATTACAACTTAGCCGCAATTGGACAATTAGGAACAAACACGCCCACCACAGACCTTTAAATTCTCACGATGCCGACTTCTGTCCATTCCACTTTTTACCTCTGATGAAGAAGTGACTGATCACTTCGAAACGCGTAAGGATTATCTAAAGGTGGGCGGACATCCTTTTGCTACATGGCGGCACGGCATCATATTCAACACAACGGGTAACAGAACTTTTTGAGCGATTGTACCCTTCATTATACATATGCCTCTGTGAGCATATTATACGCACAATTTGAACTTACCAACTGACAACAGAGGCGCTTTAGCCTAACAGCATTATAAACGCATTGGTCTTACTGACCACAAATTACGGCCAGCAGGTTGAGCTGTTTAAAAGAACCACATAAAGCATACAGCTATTTGTTTCCCACTAGCAGGCTGAACTGTACTTTAAATTCAAATACTGCATTGGGCAATCTTTGCACTGCAGCCAACCAGAGCACTGACCAGGAGATCGAAATACTTATTCCATGTCTATTACTTACCTCATACTCTGATTGAGGGCATTTGATGTAAGCACATTTACTTAGTTCTAATTAAAAAGAGCATTTTTATTTAAACGTTATCACACTATGTTCTTGTTTTCTTTTCTCATTCCATCTCAACCGATATGAACACCTGAGACAACCCAGATTCTCATCACCAAGAGGAAAAAGAGAGTCCAGGATTTTCCATTGCCTTTCAACAAACGATACAACAGAGTCCAAGATTTTCATTCAAAACAACATACTGCTGCCAGGAGCCACCTGGAAACAAAGATCCCAAGGGAAGATTCCTACAGCAAAGAACAAAGCAAAATCGACTGGACAAGAGCCAAAGAAACATCTCTAACCCAAACAAGTCTACAACTTACCTCATATGATTGAGGTTACCTCTGGTAAGCACAAATCCATTTACCTCAGACAAAGAAGTGTCGAATATTCTAAAGTACAATACTGAACTTTTTAGAATACAATAACAATCCAAGGACATTATTATTATTATTATTATTTATTATTATGCCCTCTTCCTGTTACTATAACCACATTGGTCTGAAAATAACATACTTACTTTACAAATAGTTCATTTTTATTCTAGTGCCTAGCTGTGCGCCCTTTTGATTTCCTCTTTTCCATCCACATTCCTAACAGTGACACGGGTACACTGTATCAGTGGCAGCACGCATATATATCACTATTACTACTATTGTTGCAAAATAGCCATTTCTCACCAAGTGTTAGAGTTTTTAGCGCAGGTGCCCCTCCTTTTTTATATATATATTTATATTTAAGCCCTTTGCAGCCATTTTTTGTCAAACACCTTATAACATATATCTTTGAGCCCTTACAACCTTTGTAATATTTTTTTTTTAAATCATTTTTATCAGATAGTGTTTATATGAGTGTATCTGTACTTTTATGTGTATTTATGTTATGTTTAATGCAATTTTATTTCTTCCCCCACCCTTTATGCAAGCTCTCAAGTCACACTACTAAATTGCGATTGCGCTCCAGCTAATGAGTTTATTTTCAACTCGTAAATTGCAAGCTATTTCCGTTGTAGGGTAAAAGCCAAAAAAAGATATTGCTTGCACACAAACACTATCGCTCCACCCATAATCTATCTATATTTTGGAAAGACCTTTTGCTGTCATTTTCAGGGCCCATACATGCTTAATTTCAGTGTTTAGTCAGAATATTATGACTTCACATCAGTGCTTAGAAGCATATGAAGCATGTGCAAGGGCAGAATGCAGCCTACTGCCATATCCACAGTGAGTCTTCTGCTTTAAATGTATGACTGAAACATTTCTGCAAAAATAAATATTATTTAAGTATAACAAGAAATGTGTTAAGGTCCGACATTTCTTTTAGTCGAAATTTGTATTCGTCCAAATAGTGACCCATTCATCCATTCGGTGGCATACCAATTGGACAAATGGAAATGGGATCGAACAAAAGTTGTCATGTTTGTAAGTGTCACAGGAGAATACAGGAGAGGGGGGTGGATCTGAGATTATCAAATAAGCTCCTTCATTTGAAGTGATGTACAGGGGGTCTGACAATTCATGTGTACATGTGTACTTCCCCTGTCCAATCCTGATAGATTGATCTGATGGCCAGCAAGTCAGGCATTCAACACCAAATAGGCTTGTCCAATACACTGTTAACCTAGCATACGGAGGTGGTAGTCCCTTGTACATCAGCCATATTCTATTCATTTTTACTTCAGTTCTTGACCAGTGCAGTGGTGTGTGTGCCTGTGTCAGCTTTCTGTGCTGTTTTTTGCTGTGAAATTGTGTTTCATTCTGGGGACCAGGGAATTATAATTTTTCTTTATTTTAGTATTAAAGAGTTGTAGCCTAAGTTATAGCAGCGAGGCATTGCTGTGTGATTACTGCTGCCTTTATTTTTGGGGAAAAATTAATTTAAGTTTCATCCTTTGGGCTAGATTATGAGTGGCGTGCTAAATTATTATTATTATTATTTTTTTTGCTTGTGCGCAAACGCAGCTGAAAGGAAACTTTTAACACTTATTGCTCTCTTGCTAACCCAACACCGTGTAAGACCTTCAGCATTAAACCTGAAGGTAGGTATGAATATTTTACATTCCAATGTTCATCACATAGAAGAAAATGTTCTTTTATTTTTTAGAAATGTGTTTTTTTAAATGTGACCAAGGCCTCCATGTGAGGCCAAAATGTTATGTTTTGATAGATTAAAGGTGATTATTTAAATCTCTTTGTGCTGGCTTAAATGTTGTGGACAACTGAGGATTCACACCGGATCCTGATCCCCAGCCCTTTTTCCTTTGGATATTTACAGGCCGTGCACAGAGTGGTTGCTTTGCTGGTGAGTGCTGATCTCTTTGTACATATATATATATATATATATATATATATATATATATATATATATATATATACAGTGTCACAAATCACTGTAGGAAGCGCTCGTCTGAGAAGTCCAGTGCACAGACCCGGAACAGGCACTATGGAGAGTGGGCGGGGACACACCCCCTGTATTCGGCTAGAAGATTGGCTGCTACTCCGAGTGGGACTGCCGAGCATGCCCCAAACATCAGAGATATACAAACATACAGGAACCAAGTAGCACTCAAACTCTGAATAAAGAGCTCCAAATCAGCATATGAAGAGAGTCGTTCTATGAAGAAACTCCAGGCAGCACTAATAAAAAATCCAAACTTTATTCCAAAAAGATAAAAAGACGTTATAATAAACATCCAAAAATGAAAAAGCCAGCAATGACACGAACAATCAGGTAGATGAACTGATCTCCATGCAGACGCGTTTCATGCGCATGCGCACTTGTTCACTGCTTACCTGGAGATCAGTTCATACACCTTTTAAAGCTGTATCAATTATGGTAATCTTTAAGTCGTAACCTGAATGGACACTGACATCAGAGCGTATACCTCCCTCTATAGTGCATAACGAAAACACTTGTTATCTCATTTAAACATACTTTAAAGGTATAACTTCATCTATGAACAAATAAGCAATATGTGGTACAAACTAGACATTTCTCATACTATTTAGAATTGTTATAACAAATTGCATTTTAACAGAGATTTTATCAAAAGCAATTAATGTATGTCCCAAATTTGCAAATGCCGATATATTACGCTGCTCAATTCTAGGCAAAGTTACTTTTATATGCAAGGCACGCTAAGCATTTTACTCTTATAGGGACTTAGGCCTAGATTTAGAGTTCGGCGGTAAAAGGGCTGTTAACGCTCCGCGGGCTTTTTTCTGGCCGCACCATAAATTTAACTCTGGTATCGAGAGTTCAAACAAATGCTGCGTTAGGCTCCAAAAAAGGAGCGTAGGGCATTTTTACCGCAAATGCAACTCTCGATACCAGAGTTGCTTACGGACGCGGCCGGCATCAAAAACGTGCTCGTGCACGATTCTCCCATAGGAAACAATGGGACTGTTTGAGCTGAAAAAAAACCTAACACCTGCAAAAAAGCAGCGTTCAGCTCCTAACGCAGCCCCATTGTTTCCTATGGGGAAACACTTCCTACGTCTGCACCTAACACTCTAACATGTACCCCGAGTCTAAACACCCCTAACCTTACACTTATTAACCCCTAATCTGCCGCCCCCGCTATCGCTGACCCCTGCATTACAGTTTTAACCCCTAATCTTCCGCTCCGTAAACCGCCGCAACCTACGTTATCCCTATGTACCCCTAATCTGCTGCCCTAACATCGCCGACCCCTATGTTATATTTATTAACCCCTAATCTGCCCCCCACAACGTCGCCGACACCTACCTACACTTATTAACCCCTAATCTTCCGATCGGAGCTCACCGCTATTCTAATAAATGTATTAACCCCTAAAGCTAAGTCTAACCCTAACACTAACACCCCCCTAACTTAAATATAATTTACATCTAACGAAATAAATTAACTCTTATTAAATAAATTAATCCTATTTAAAGCTAAATACTTACCTGTAAAATAAACCCTAATATAGCTACAATATAAATTATAATTATATTTTAGCTATTTTAGGATTAATATTTATTTTACAGGCAACTTGGTATTTATTTTAACTAGGTACAATAGCTATTAAATAGTTAAGAACTATTTAATAGTTACCTAGTTAAAATAATTACAAAATTACCTGTAAAATAAATCCTAACCTAAGATATAATTAAACCTAACACTACCCTATCAATAAAATAATTAAATAAACTACCTACAATTACCTACAATTAACCTAACACTACACTATCAATAAATTAATTAAACACAATTGCTACAAATAAATACAATTAAATAAACTAGCTAAAGTACAAAAAATAAAAAAGAACTAAGTTACAGAAAATAAAAAAATATTTACAAACATAAGAAAAATATTACAACAATTTTAAACTAATTACACCTACTCTAAGCCCCCTAATAAAATAACAAAGCCCCCCAAAATAAAAAATTCCCTACCCTATTCTAAATTTAAAAAGTTACAAGCTCTTTTACCTTACCAGCCCTGAACAGGGCCCTTTGCGGGGCATGCCCCAAGAAGTTCAGCTCTTTTGCCTGTAAAAGAAAACATACAATACCCCCCCCCCAACATTACAACCCACCACCCACATACCCCTAATCTAACCCAAACCCCCCTTAAATAAACCTAACACTAAGCCCCTGAAGATCTTCCTACCTTGTCTTCACCATACCAGGTTCACCGATCCGTCCTGGCTCCGATATCTTCATCCAACCCAAGCGGGGGCTAGACATCCACTGAAGAAGTCCAGAAGAGGCTCCAAAGTCTTCATCCTATCCGGCAAGAAGAGGACATCCGGACCGGCAAACATCTTCTCCAAGCCGCATCTTCTATCTTCTTCCATCCGGTGCGGAGCGGGTCCATCTTGAAGCAGGCGACGCGGATCCATCCTCTTCTTCCGATGTCTCCCGACGAATGACGGTTCCTTTAAGGGACGTCATCCAAGATGGCGTCCCTCGAATTCCGATTGGCTGATAGGATTCTATCAGCCAATCGGAATTAAGGTAGGAATTTTCTGATTGGCTGATGGAATCAGCCAATCAGAATCAAGTTCAATCCGATTGGCTGATCCAATCAGCCAATCAGATTGAGCTCGCATTCTATTGGCTGTTCCGATCAGCCAATAGAATGCGAGCTCAATCTGATTGGCTGATTGGATCGGCCAATCGGATTGAACTAGATTCTGATTGGCTGATTCCATCAGCCAATCAGAAAATTCCTACCTTAATTCCGATTGGCTGATAGAATCCTATCAGCCAATCGGAATTCGAGGGACGCCATCTTGGATGACGTCCCTTAAAGGAACCGTCATTCGTCGGGAGACATCGGAAGAAGAGGATGGATCCGCGTCGCCTGCTTCAAGATGGACCCGCTCCGCACCGGATGGAAGAAGATAGAAGATGCGGCTTGGAGAAGATGTTTGCCGGTCCGGATGTCCTCTTCTTGCCGGATAGGATGAAGACTTTGGAGCCTCTTCTGGACTTCTTCAGTGGATGTCTAGCCCCCGCTTGGGTTGGATGAAGATATCGGAGCCAGGACGGATCGGTGAACCTGGTATGGTGAAGACAAGGTAGGAAGATCATCAGGGGATTAGTGTTAGGTTTATTTAAGGGGGGTTTGGGTTAGATTAGGGGTATGTGGGTGGTGGGTTGTAATGTTGGGGGGGGGGTATTGTATGTTTTCTTTTACAGGCAAAAGAGCTGAACTTCTTGGGGCATGCCCCGCAAAGGGCCCTGTTCAAGGCTGGTAAGGTAAAAGAGCTTGTAACTTTTTAAATTTAGAATAGGGTAGGGAATTTTTTATTTTGGGGGGCTTTGTTATTTTATTAGGGGGCTTAGAGTAGGTGTAATTAGTTTAAAATTGTTGTAATATTTTTCTTATGTTTGTAAATATTTTTTTATTTTCTGTAACTTAGTTCTTTTTTATTTTTTGTACTTTAGCTAGTTTATTTAATTGTATTTATTTGTAGCAATTGTATTTAATTTATTTATTGATAGTGTAGTGTTAGGTTAATTGTAGGTAATTGTAGGTAGTTTATTTAATTATTTTATTGATAGGGTAGTGTTAGGTTTAATTATATCTTAGGTTAGGATTTATTTTACAGGTAATTTTGTAATTATTTTAACTAGGTAACTATTAAATAGTTCTTAACTATTTAATAGCTATTGTACCTAGTTAAAATAAATACCAAGTTGCCTGTAAAATAAATATTAATCCTAAAATAGCTAAAATATAATTATAATTTATATTGTAGCTATATTAGGGTTTCTTTTACAGGTAAGTATTTAGCTTTAAATAGGATTAATTTATTTAATAAGAGTTAATTTATTTCGTTAGATGTAAATTATATTTAAGTTAGGGGGGTGTTAGTGTTAGGGTTAGACTTAGCTTTAGGGGTTAATACATTTATTAGAATAGCGGTGAGCTCCGATCGGAAGATTAGGGGTTAATAATTGAAGGTAGGTGTCGGCGATGTTAGGGAGGGCAGATTAGGGGTTAATACTATTTATGATAGGGTTAGTGAGACGGATTAGGGGTTAATAACTTTATTATAGTAGCGCTCAGGTCTGCTCGGCAGATTAGGGGTTAATAAGTGTAGGCAGGTGTCGGCGACGTTGAGGGGGGCAGATTAGGGGATAATAAATATAATATAGGGGTCGGCGGGGTTAGGGGCAGCAGATTAGGGGTACATAAGTATAACGTAGGTGGCGGTCGGCAGATTAGGGGTTAAAATTTTTAATCGAGTGGCGGCGATGTGGGGGGACCTCGGTTTAGGGGTACATAGGTAGTTTATGGGTGTTAGTGTACTTTAGGGTACAGTAGTTAAGAGCTTTATAAACCGGCGTTAGCCATAAAGCTCTTAACTCCTGCTATTTTCAGGCGGCTGGAATCTTGTCGTTAGAGCTCTAACGCTCACTGCAGAAACGACTCTAAATACCGGCGTTAGAAAGATCCCATTGAAAAGATAGGCTACGCAAATGGCGTAGGGGGATCTGCGGTATGGAAAAGTCGCGGCTGCAAAGTGAGCGTTAGACCCTTTAATCACTGACTCCAAATACCAGCGGGCGGCCAAAACCAGCGTTAGGAGCCTCTAACGCTGGTTTTGACGGCTACCTCCGAACTCTAAATCTAGGCCTTAGTGTTTAGTGCTACAGACTAAAAAATTATTTATATATAAAAACACACACTCTTAGATGGTATCGAATATGAGTGAGATATGTTTGTTTATCTTATTTGTTAAGTCTTAATATTTTTAATTGAAGATACACTCATATTGTAATAAGGAAATATTTATATATATCGTGAAAGCTGTAACGCGACTACTAGTTGATAGTGATGTCCCGAACTGTTCGCCCGCGAACGGTTCACAGCAAACATAGGTTGTTCGCGTTTGTGGGCGAACACATGGCGATGTTCGATCCGCCCCTATGTGTCATCATTGTGGAAACTTTGACCCTTTATGTCACAGCCGCCTGACACATTAGAGCCAATCAACATCAGACACTCCCTCACAGACACTCCCAGCTACTCGGAATCCGCCATTTTAGACTCATAACGACCTTGCTTTTTTAATGAGAGGACGTGTTGTGTTTTTGCTCCTGACATTAATAGGAAAAACATAGCTAGGCTAGTGTATTTACAGTCCAGAAGGACTCCACTCATCTCTGCTGCAAGCACAGCACCCCAAAAAGCCCTTTTTAGGGCTATATTTAGTGCCGTTTTTTTTTTTTTTTTTTTTTTTTTCCCTTAGCATTTGCCTGGCTTTCAGCTGTGTGTTTAAGGCTCACAGCATATGCTGTGACTACTGCCACCACTGATATCTCCCTAACAACATTAGTTTAAATTTAACTAACCCAAAAATATAATTATTTTTCTAGTGTAATTTTTTTTCATTTTCTATCAGGCCAGTGTCACACAGCATATACTCTGGTTCATTGCTCTGTGCCAGCCAGCAGCCAGCAGTGTTAATATCCGTTTATAACATTATTTTTAATTTAAAAAAAAAACACAAAAATTTTTTTTTCTAGTGTAATCTAATTACATTTACTATCATGCCTGTGTCTGTCAGGCTCACTCAGCATTAATATACCTCTTTTTTTTCAGTCTTTTGGTTAATTGGTCTGTGCCAGGCAGCCACCCAGCACTCATATCTATTTTTCTTTCACCTTAATTTTAATATATATATATATATATAAAAAAAAAAAAGTTTAAATTTGTTTGCTAGTGTAATCTAATATAATTTTCTATCCGGCCTGTGTGTTTTGCTGACATAGAGAGCCTACTGTGTTTACTTGCTGCCCTCCCTAGTCTATGAGCCACGACTCATATGTGTTTAACCTTTTTTTAATTCCCCCCCCAAAAAAATAATTTCAATCATTTTTCTAGTGTAATCTAATAGTATTTTCTATCAGGCGTGTGTGTATCCGACATACAGAGCCTACTGTTTTTAATAGCTGCCCTTCCAAGGCTATCAGCCACGACTCATATGTATGTGCTTAACCTTTTTCTTAAAATTTCCAAAAAAAAGTCTTTAAATCATTATGCTAGTGTAATCTAATTGTATTTTCTATCAGGCCTGTGTCTAACTGTCTATCTGACTTACACAGCATACTGTTGTTATAATTGCTGCCCTACGTAGCAGCCAGCCAGTGCGACCACTCATAGAGTCATATGTGCATTGCACTTCTTAACATAATTTTAATATTAAAATCTAAAATTTTAAAATATTTTGCTAGTGTAATGTAACTTAATTTTCTATCAGTCCTGTGTTTTTGTCACTTACACAGCATACTGTGTTAAATTGCTGCCCTACCTACCATCCACGACTCATATCTGCCAGCCTGTCTGCCAGGCCCAAGTAGCCAATTAGTGGCACCAATCACAATTCTTGTAACAGTAATAAAAAAAAAAAACATAATTTTTTGGACTGCAAATATTCAGTCTCCTAGGGCCATTGAATTTCATTTACCTCCTGCCTGCCACTGCCAGCCTTTTGTGCCAGGCCGTCTAGCCAACTGTTTACACCAATCATAATTGTTGTCACAGTCAGACAGTATAGTTATTAATTTAAATAAAAAATTTTTTTAGTGTTGATCTTAATCCTCAGTTTGCTCGTGCCTTTGAATTGCACTTTTCTACAGCCTTCCAAGCCTGTGTGCCAGGCCTACTTAAAAAATATTTACACCAATCATATTTGTTGTGACAGTATTCTAATAATTAAAACTTAAAATTTTTGGTAATAGTTGCTGTGATTTGAATCGTCAGTTTGCTGGTGCCATTGAATAGCACTTTCCTCCTGCCTTGCAGCCTGCTGTGAGCCAGGCCCACCTAGCCAATTGTTGTCAGCAATCATATTTCTGTTAACAGTATTGCAAAAATTGTCAATCATCACTGTTTAGACTGTCAGTAATCAGTCTCCTAGTTTCCTTGTATTGCATCTCCCTCCTGCCTGCCATCCTTTTGTGCCAGGCCGTCTTGCCAACTATTTACACCAATCCAAATTTTTTGTCACAGTATAGTTACTAATTAAAATTAAAAAAATCTTTATTGTTGATGATCTTAATCCTCAGTTTGCTCGTGCTTTTGAATTTCACTTTTCTACAGCCTTCCAAGCCTGTGTGCCAGGCCTACTTAAAAAATATTTACACCAATCATATTTGTTGTGACAGTATTCTAATAATTACAAATTTAAATTTTTGTTAATAGTTGCTGTGATTTGAATCCTCAGTTTGCTGGTGCCATTAAATAGCACTTTCCTCCTGCCTTGCAGCCTGCTGTGAGCCAGGCCCACCTAGCCAATTGTTGTCAGCAATCATATTTCTGTTAACAGTATTGCAAAAATTGTCAATCATCACTGTTTAGACTGTCAGTAATCAGTCTCCTAGAGTCCTTGAATTGCATCTCCCTCCTGCCTGCCATCCTTTTGTGCCAGGCCGTCTTGCCAACTATTTACACCAATCCAAATTTTTTGTCACAGTATAGTTACTAATTACAATTAAAAAAATCTTTATTGTTGATGATCTTAACCCTCAGTTTGCTCGTGCCTTTGAATTGCACTTTTCTACAGCCTTCCAAGCCTGTGTGCCAGGCCTACTTAAAAAATATTTACACCAATCATATTTGTTGTGACAGTATTCTAATAATTAAAAATTAAAATTTTTGGTAATAGTTGCTGTGATTTGAATCGTCAGTTTGCTGGTGCCATTGAATAGCACTTTCCTCCTGCCTTGCAGCCTGCTGTGAGCCAGGCCCACCTAGCCAATTGTTGTCAGCAATCACATTTCTGTTAACAGTATTGCAAAAATTGTCAATCATCACTGTTTAGACTGTCAGTAATCAGTCTCCTAGTTTCCTTGAATTGCATCTCCCTCCTGCCTGCCATCCTTTTGTGCCAGGCCGTCTTGCCAACTATTTACACCAATCCAAATTTTTTGTCACAGTATAGTTACTAATTAAAATTAAAAAAATCTTTATTGTTGATGATCTTAATTCTCAGTTTGCTCGTGCTTTTGAATTTCACTTTTCTACAGCCTTCCAAGCCTGTGTGCCAGGCCTACTTAAAAAATATTTACACCAATCATATTTGTTGTGACAGTATTCTAATAATTAAAAATTAAAAATTTTGGTAATAGTTGCTGTGATTTGAATCCTCAGTTTGCTGGTGCCATTAAATAGCACTTTCCTCCTGCCTTGCAGCCTGCTGTGAGCCAGGCCCACCTAGCCAATTGTTGTCAGCAATAATATTTCTGTTAACAGTATTGCAAAAATTGTCAATCATCACTGTTTAGACTGTCAGTAATCAGTCTCCTAGTGTCCTTGAATTGCATCTCCCTCCTGCCTGCCATCCTTTTGTGCCAGGCCATCTTGCCAACTATTTACACCAATCCAAATTGTTTGTCACAGTATAGTTACTAATTACAATTAAAAAAATCTTTATTGTTGATGATCTTAACCCTCAGTTTGCTCGTGCCTTTGAATTGCACTTTTCTACAGCCTTCCAAGCCTGTGTGCCAGGCCTACTTAAAAAATATTTACACCAATCATATTTGTTGTGACAGTATTCTAATAATTAAAAATTAAAATTTTTGGTAATAGTTGCTGTGATTTGAATCGTCAGTTTGCTGGTGCCATTGAATAGCACTTTCCTCCTGCCTTGCAGCCTGCTGTGAGCCAGGCCCACCTAGCCAATTGTTGTCAGCAATCATATTTCTGTTAACAGTATTGCAAAAATTGTCAATCATCACTGTTTAGACTGTCAGTAATCAGTCTCCTAGTGTCCTTGAATTGCATCTCCCTCCTGCCTGCCATCCTTTTGTGCCAGGCCGTCTTGCCAACTATTTACACCAATCCAAATTTTTTGTCACAGTATAGTTACTAATTACAATTAAAAAAATCTTTATTGTTGATGATCTTAACCCTCAGTTTGCTCGTGCCTTTGAATTGCACTTTTCTACAGCCTTCCAAGCCTGTGTGCCAGGCCTACTTAAAAAATATTTACACCAATCATATTTGTTGTGACAGTATTCTAATAATTAAAAATTAAAATTTTTGGTAATAGTTGCTGTGATTTGAATCGTCAGTTTGCTGGTGCCATTGAATAGCACTTTCCTCCTGCCTTGCAGCCTGCTGTGAGCCAGGCCCACCTAGCCAATTGTTGTCAGCAATCACATTTCTGTTAACAGTATTGCAAAAATTGTCAATCATCACTGTTTAGACTGTCAGTAATCAGTCTCCTAGTTTCCTTGAATTGCATCTCCCTCCTGCCTGCCATCCTTTTGTGCCAGGCCGTCTTGCCAACTATTTACACCAATCCAAATTTTTTGTCACAGTATAGTTACTAATTAAAATTAAAAAAATCTTTATTGTTGATGATCTTAATTCTCAGTTTGCTCGTGCTTTTGAATTTCACTTTTCTACAGCCTTCCAAGCCTGTGTGCCAGGCCTACTTAAAAAATATTTACACCAATCATATTTGTTGTGACAGTATTCTAATAATTAAAAATTAAAAATTTTGGTAATAGTTGCTGTGATTTGAATCCTCAGTTTGCTGGTGCCATTAAATAGCACTTTCCTCCTGCCTTGCAGCCTGCTGTGAGCCAGGCCCACCTAGCCAATTGTTGTCAGCAATAATATTTCTGTTAACAGTATTGCAAAAATTGTCAATCATCACTGTTTAGACTGTCAGTAATCAGTCTCCTAGTGTCCTTGAATTGCATCTCCCTCCTGCCTGCCATCCTTTTGTGCCAGGCCGTCTTGCCAACTATTTACACCAATCCAAATTTTTTGTCACAGTATAGTTACTAATTACAATTAAAAAAATCTTTATTGTTGATGATCTTAACCCTCAGTTTGCTCGTGCCTTTGAATTGCACTTTTCTACAGCCTTCCAAGCCTGTGTGCCAGGCCTACTTAAAAAATATTTACACCAATCATATTTGTTGTGACAGTATTCTAATAATTAAAAATTAAAATTTTTGGTAATAGTTGCTGTGATTTGAATCGTCAGTTTGCTGGTGCCATTGAATAGCACTTTCCTCCTGCCTTGCAGCCTGCTGTGAGCCAGGCCCACCTAGCCAATTGTTGTCAGCAATCATATTTCTGTTAACAGTATTGCAAAAATTGTCAATCATCACTGTTTAGACTGTCAGTAATCAGTCTCCTAGTTTCCTTGAATTGCATCTCCCTCCTGCCTGCCATAATTTTGTGCCAGGCCGTCTTGCCAACTATTTACACCAATCCAAATTTTTTGTCACAGTATAGTTACTAATTAAAATTAAAAAAATCTTTATTGTTGATGATCTTAATCCTCAGTTTGCTCATGCCTTTGAATTTCACTTTTCTACAGCCTTCCAAGCCTGTGTGCCAGGCCTACTTAAAAAAAATATACACCAATCATATTTGTTGTGACAGTATTCTAATAATTAAAACTTAAAATTTTTGGTAATAGTTGCTGTGATTTGAATCGTCAGTTTGCTGGTGCCATTGAATAGCACTTTCCTCCTGCCTTGCAGCCTGCTGTGAGCCAGGCCCACCTAGCCAATTGTTGTCAGCAATCATATTTCTGTTAACAGTATTGCAAAAATTGTCAATCATCACTGTTTAGACTGTCAGTAATCAGTCTCCTAGTGTCCTTGAATTGCATCTCCCTCCTGCCTGCCATCCTTTTGTGCCAGGCCGTCTTGCCAACTATTTACACCAATCCAAATTTTTTGTCACAGTATAGTTACTAATTACAATTAAAAAAATCTTTATTGTTGATGATCTTAACCCTCAGTTTGCTCGTGCCTTTGAATTGCACTTTTCTACAGCCTTCCAAGCCTGTGTGCCATGCCTACTTAAAAAATATTTACACCAATCATATTTGTTGTGACAGTATTCTAATAATTAAAAATTAAAATTTTTGGTAATAGTTGCTGTGATTTGAATCGTCAGTTTGCTGGTGCCATTGAATAGCACTTTCCTCCTGCCTTGCAGCCTGCTGTGAGCCAGGCCCACCTAGCCAATTGTTATCAGCAATCATATTTCTGTTAACAGTATTGCAAAAATTGTCAATCATCACTGTTTAGACTGTCAGTAATCAGTCTCCTAGTGTCCTTGAATTGCATCTCCCTCCTGCCTGCCATCCTTTTGTGCCAGGCCGTCTTGCCAACTATTTACACTAATCCAAATATTTTGTCACAGTATAGTTACTAATTACAATTAAAAAAATCTTTATTGTTGATGATCTTAACCCTAAGTTTGCTCGTGCCTTTGAATTGCACTTTTCTACAGCCTTCCAAGCCTGTGTGCCAGGCCTACTTAAAAAATATTTGCACCAATCATATTTGTTGTGACATATTCTAATAATTAAAAATTAAAATTTTTGGTAATAGTTGCTGTGATTTGAATCGTCAGTTTGCTGGTGCCATTGAATAACACTTTCCTCCTGCCTTGCAGCCTGCTGTGAGCCAGGCCCACCTAGCCAATTGTTGTCAGCAATCATATTTCTGTTAACAGTATTGCAAAAATTGTCAATCATCACTGTTTAGACTGTCAGTAATCAGTCTCCTAGTGTCCTTGAATTGCATCTCCCTCCTGCCTGCCATCCTTTTGTGCCAGGCCATCTTGCCAACTATTTACACCAATCCTATTTTTTTGTCACAGTATAGTTACTAATTACAATTAAAAAAATCTTTATTGTTGATGATCTTAATCCTCAGTTTGCTCGTGCCCTAGAATAGCACTTTTCTACAGCCTTCCAAGCCTGTGTGCCAGGCCTACTTAAAAAATATTTACACCAATCATATTTGTTGTGACAGTATTCTAATAATTAAAAATTAAAATTTTTGGTAATAGTTGCTGTGATTTGAAACCTCAGTTTGCTGGTGCCATTGAATAGCACTTTCCTCCTGCCTTGCAGCCTGCTGTGAGCCAGGTCCACCTAGCCAATTGTTGTCAGCAATCATATTTCTTTTAACAATATTGCAAAAATTGTCAATCATCACTGTTTTGACTGTCATTAATCAGTCTCCTAGTGTCCTTGAATTGCATCTCCCTCCTGCCTGCCATCCTTTTGTGCCAGGCCGTCTTGCCAACTATTTACACCAATCCTAATTGTTGTCACAGTATAGTTACTAATTAAAATAAAAAAAATCTTGATTGTTGTTCTTAATCCTCATTTTGCTTGTGCCATTGAATTGCACTTTTCTACTGCCTGCCAGCCTGTGTGCCAGGCCCAACTATCCAATTAGTGCTAGCAATCATATTTCTTTTAACAGTATTGCAAAATGTGTCAATCAACACTGTTTTGACTGTCAATCTGCAGTCTACTAGTGCCCTTGAATTGCATTTTCCTCCTGCCTGCCTGCCTGCCTGTGTGCCAGTCCCAACTAGCCAATTAGTGCCACCACTCATATTTATTGTAACAGGATTGGAATTTTTGTTAATCATAACTGTTTTGACTGTGATTCTTCAGTCTCCTAGTGCCATTGAATTGCAGTTTCCTTTCTCCCAGCGTGTGTGCCAGACAGGCTCATTTGCCAAATAGTGCCAAACAATCATATTTGTTGCCACAGTACTAGTAATATTTCAAAAAATTAACAATTTGTGATTTTTAAAACATCTGTCTTTTTTGTTGTTGTCAGTCTCACAGCGTATACTGTGCCCACTTTCACAGTGCCACCACTCAATTGGTGTAATAGTATTGTTAGTGTCCATTTAAAAAAAATGACAGGCAGAGGCAGGCCACCCCGCAGGTTCCGTGGTCGTGGTCGTGGTGCTGTGATTCCTTTAGACCCTACAAATATGCACATTGTTCAGACGCCGGGTGCCAGGGGGGATGCAAAAACTTCTGAGGAGGACCTAGTTGAATGGCTAACACAGGAAACCCAATCTTCTTCAGCTTCCGCTGCTAGTCCTCCTAACCTTGACGCACCATCTAAGTCCAGCTGTGCTTTGGGCAGGTCTCAAGTGACCAGTGCCACTCCGCCGCCTGTCGCCACCACCAACACTAGCACCACAGCCGCTTCACTTGATCTGTCACAGGAGTTTGTTCTTTTCACAAAAGGCAATCCCAAACCTGTACTCTGTTGTGAGAAAGGAAGTTATGGCATGTCTGGCACACAGCGTTGGGGCAAGGGTCCATATGACCACGGATAGCTGGTCTGCAAAGCATGGTCAGGGCAGGTATATCACCTACACTGCGCATTGGGTAAACCTGCTGACTTCTGACAAGCATGGAATGCGTGGCTCTGCAGAAGAGTTGGTGACACCGCCACGACTTGCAGGCAGGCCTGCTGCTACCGCCTCTACTCCTCCTACTCCATCCTCTTCCATAACCTCTTCCTCGGCTGAGTCCTCTTCAACTTCTGCGTCTTGCTCCACATCTATGGCACCCTCCCAGCTCCCCAGGTACTATGCTACATCCCGGGTACGGCAGTGTCACGCCGTCTTGGGGTTGACTTGCCTGAAAGCGGAGAGTCACACCGCACCAGCACTCCTGACCGCCCTGAACGCACAGGGGGATCAGTGGCTGACTCCGCACCAACTGGAGATTGGCAAGGTTGTTTCTGACAATGGAAGTAATTTGGTGGCGGCATTGAAATTGGGCAAGTTGACACATGTGCCGTGCATGGCACATGTGTGTAATCTGATTGTACAACGATTTGTCCATAAGTACCCAGGCTTACAGGACGTCCTGAAGCAGGCCAGGAAGGTGTGTGGTCATTTCAGGCGTTCCTACACGGCCATGGCGCACTTGTCTGATATCCAGCGTCGAAACAACCTGCCAGTGTGGCGCTTGATTTGCGACAGCCTGACACGGTGGAATTCAACACTCCTAATGTTTGACCGCCTGCTCCAACAAGAAAAAGCTGTTAATGAGTATTTGTATGACCGGGGTGCTAGGCCAGCCTCTGGGGAGCTGGGGATATTTTTGCCAAATTACTGGACGCTCATGCGCAATGCCTGTAGGCTCATGCGTCCTTTTGAGGAGGTGACAAACCTTGTCAGTCGCACCGAAGGCACCATCAGCGACATCATACCATTTGTTTTCTTCCTGGAGCTTGCCCTGCAAAGAGTGCTGGATCAGGCAGTAGATGAGCGTGAAGAGGAAGCGGGAGAGTTGTGGTGTCCATCACCCCCGCAAACAGCCGAATCAGCATTGCTTGCTGGACCTGCGGCAACGCAGGAAGAGGATTGTGAGGAAGAGGAGTCAGAGGAGGAATGTGGCTTTGGGGAGGATGAGGAGGAGGAAGACCGAGCACAACAGTCATCCCAGGGTGCTCGTTGTTGTCACCTCTCTGGTACCCGTGGTGTTGTACGTGGCTGGGGGGAAGAAGATACCATCAGTGAGATCAGTGAGGAGGAGGAACGCGACATGATTAGCTCAGCATCCAACCTTGTTCAAATGGGTTCTTTCATGCTGTCGTGCCTGTTGAGGGACCCTCGTATAAAAAAGCTGAAGGAGAACAACCTGTACTGGGTGTCCACGCTCCTCGACCCCCGGTATAAGCATAAAGTGCCTGAAATGTTACCAAATTCCTGCAAGTCGGAAAGGATGGAGCATTTTCATAATAAATTAAAAACTATTCTTTACACAGCGTATAAGGGTGATGTCACAGCACCACGGGAATGTAACAGGGGAAGAGATGAAATTAATCCTCCTCCTCCCACGACCACGGTGGCAAGGACCGGGCGCTTTCCTGACGTCTTGTTGATGGAGGACATGCGTACCTTTTTAACTCCCATGCACCATCAGAGCCTTTCGGGATCCAGCCTTAGAGAAAGACTCAACCGACAGGTAGCAGACTACCTAGCTTTAACTGCGGATCTTGACACTCTCAGGAGCGATGGACCCCTTGACTACTGGGTGTGCAGGCTGGACTTGTGGCCTGAGCTATCCCAATTTGCAATGGAACTTCTGGCCTGCCCCACTTCAAGTGTCCTGTCCGAAAGGACTTTTATTGCAGCAGGAGGTTTTGTCACTGAGAAGAGAAGTCGCCTAGGTCAAAAAAGCCTTGACTATCTCACTTTTATAAAAATGAATGAGGGCTGGATCCCGAAGGGACTGACATTGGGCGATACATTTGAATAAAAAACTACTGATGATGATATGAGCTGGCTTGGGCTACAACTGGTACACAGGCTAGCATTTTTTTTTTGGTTATAAAGACGGAGGACTTGCTTGACTTATCCGCCAACAACTAGTGTTCAAGCCACAAGCTTTTAGGGCACTTTATAAATGTTTTACAAACATCGATTTTTCTGGCCGCTGCTACAGCAGTTGCTACAACAATACCCCAATTTTTCAGTCATTTGTACATTCCTAATTTTTCTGACCTCTGCTGCATCTCTGTGGGTACAAAACTCAAATAAAAAAAATAAGGCACATAACACTAGTGATTAAACTGTTACAAATTGTACAACTTTACACACCACTCATATCCGGTGGACCATTCAATTGAACGCAAAATGCAACAAATTTGAAAGAGTAGGACCGACCAAGCATCTTTATCCGTCTCTTGGTTGCTCTAAATTATCTCTGTGTTCCATCTATGCCATACCTGTACTCTATTGTGCAAAAGGGTGGCATATGTTGTGTTTCATGCTGTTGTGCCTGTTGCGGGTCGTGCCCATGATATAAAAAGGCTGAAGGAGAACGACCTGTAGTAATGGGTGCCCCATCCAGTTTTTATAAAAATGTTCCTGGTTCCTCTCAATTATCTTTGGGTTTCTAAAATGGATGCCATACCTGTACTCGCTTGTGCAAAAGGATGGCATATGTGGTGGTGTTTCCTGCGGTTGTTTCTGTTGAGGGTGCTGGACCCTCTTATAAAAAATCTGAAGGAGAACGACCTGGAGTGGGAGTCCAAGCATGGTTTTTGGGGCTATTTCACTTTTACAAACAATTATCTGTGGGTTTCACAAATCAATGCCGTACCAGTACTCTATTGTTCCAAAGTATGCCATATGTTCTCTTTCCTGCTGGTATTTTGTTTGAGGGTCCAGGACCCTCTTATAAAAAGGCCTAAGGAGAAAGAGGTGTACTGGGTGTCCATTGAATAATTTTTTTGATTCAAATTTACATTTGCAAAAAATTATCTATGGGTTTCTAAAATCAATGCCTTTCCTGTACTCTTACTCTATTGTTCAAAAGTATGCCATATGTCCCCTTTCCTGCTGGTGTTTTGTTTAAGGGTCCTGGACCCTCTTATAAAAAGGCCTAGGGAGAAAGAATTGTACTGGGTGTCCATTCAATCAATTTTTTTGATTCAAATTCACGGTTGCAACAAATTATCCACGGGTTTCTAAAATCAATGCCTTTCCTATAATCTTTTTTTCACAAAGGATGCCATATGTCCTCTTTCCTACTGCTGGTTTTGTTGAGTGTCCTGGAGCCTCTGCTAAAAAGGCAGAAGGATAAAGAAGTGTACTGGGTGTCTATTCAATGTTTTTTTAGATTTCCCGTTTGTAACAAATTTTTTCTGTCTTTCTAAAATCAATGCCTTTCCTGTAATCTATTTTTCAAAAGGATGCCATATGTCCTCTTTCCTGCTGGTGTTTTTTTTGAGGGTCCAGGACCCTCTTATAAAAAGGCCTAAGGAGAAAGAGGTGTACTGGGTGTCCATTGAATAATTTTTTTGATTCAAATTTACATTTGCAAAAAATTATCTATGGGTTTCTAAAATCAATGCCTTTCCTGTACTCTTACTCTATTGTTCAAAAGTATGCCATATGTCCCCTTTCCTGCTGGTGTTTTGTTTAAGGGTCCTGGACCCTCTTATAAAAAGGCCTAGGGAGAAAGAATTGTACTGGGTGTCCATTCAATCAATTTTTTTGATTCAAATTCACGGTTGCAACAAATTATCCACGGGTTTCTAAAATCAATGCCTTTCCTATAATCTTTTTTTCACAAAGGATGCCATATGTCCTCTTTCCTACTGCTGGTTTTGTTGAGTGTCCTGGAGCCTCTGCTAAAAAGGCAGAAGGATAAAGAAGTGTACTGGGTGTCTATTCAATGTTTTTTTAGATTTCCCGTTTGTAACAAATTTTTTCTGTCTTTCTAAAATCAATGCCTTTCCTGTAATCTATTTTTCAAAAGGATGCCATATGTCCTCTTTCATGCTGTTCTTTCTGTTGAGGCTCCGGGACACTCTTCTAAAAAGGCCTAAGGATAAAGAAGTGTACTGGGTGTATAATCTATGTTTTTTTAGATTTCACGGTTGCAACTAATGATCTCTGTGTTTCTAAAATCAATGCCTTTCCTGAAATCTAATTTTCTAAAGGATGCCATATGTCCTCTTTCATGCTGCTGGTGTTGTGGAGGGTCCTGTAGCCTCTGCTAAAAAGGCCTAAGGATAAATAAGTGTACTTGGTGTATAATCGAAGTTTTTTGCGATTTCAAGGTTGCAACTAATGATCTCTGTGTTTCTAAAATCAATGCCTTTCCTGTAATCTAATTTTCTAAAGGATGCCATATGTCCTCTTTCATGCTGCTGGTTTTGTGGAGGGTCCTGGAGCCTCTGCGAAAAAGGCCTAAGGATAAATAAGTGTATTTGGTGTATAATCCAATTTTTTAGAGATTGCACGGTTGCAACTAATGATCTCTGTGTTTCTAAAATCAATGCCTTTCCAAAAATCTATTTTTCTAAAGGATGCCATATGTCCTCTTTACTGCTGCTGGTTTTGTTGAGGGTCCTGGAGCCTCTGCTACTAAGGCCTAAGGATAAATAAGTGGTTGTCTAATCCATTTTTTTTTAGATTTCCCGGTTGCAACAAATTATCTCCGGGTTTCTAAAATCAATGCCTTTCCTGTAATCTATTAGTCACAAGGATGCCATATGTCCTCTTTCATGCTGTTGTTTCTGTTGAGGCTACGGGAGACTCTTCTAAAAAGGCCTAAGGATAAAGAAGTGTACTGGGTGTATAATCTATGTTTTTTTAGATTTCACGTTTGCAAAAAATTATCCACGGGTTTCTAAAATCAATACCTTTCCAGTAATCTATTATTCACAAGGATGCCATATGTACTTTTTGATGCTGTTGTTTCGGTTGAGGCTCCGGGAGCCTCTTATTAAAAAGGCCTAAGGAAAAATAAGTGTACTGGGTGTCTAATCAATGTTTTTTTCGATTTACCGGTTGCAACTAATGATCTCTGTGTTTCTGAAATCAATGCCTTTCCTATAATCATTTTTTCAAAAGGATGCCATATGTCCTCTTTGCTGCTGCTGGTTTTGTCGACGGTCCTGGAGCCTCTGCTGTGCATAATAAAGAAAAAAAAATTAATTTAACTTGACTTAATAACTGAAGCATAACTTCAGGAGTCAGGTGTGGTCGTAGGTAGTGGTTGTTGTTAGCAGATTATTTTTATTGCAAATTGCAATTGCCACAGCGTGCATAAAATGTGCGTCACTAGTCCAAATTTTAATATTTTTTTTTTCATTCAGGATTAGTTTGGGGTACGGCGCAATATTGGAAAGGCAAAAAACAGGTCTCGGTACCCGTTGATATAAGGGGTGACTACTAGTGCTTTTACCAGGCTCCTCTTGGATAGCCCCAGAAAGTGTGAGTATGAATCCCAAAAAGAAAATTAAATTAAGGTTGAAAAATTACTCCTAAGTAAATTGTAAGACCTGGAGCTCCTCAAACACACGTCCTACCGCAACAGCTATAGGCTCCGCCCACCCAAATCTTACCTTTTTAATGCCAATTGATATTGCCACAGCTGGAACAACAGTAACTAACATGTGCGTCACCACAGTCTCCGAAGCTATTGTCGGATGTATACAAAAACAACAATAAAGAATTCCTTTTGGGGCGCAAAGAGATGGCTACCGGAACACTCCAGGAACTTCACAACAGTGGCTGTCTTGTGTTTCCTGTGATGTTGTAGACATCTGGGTAGTGTACAGGAGGGCAAAAATCGTCTCCATCTCTGTGCACCACAGGACAGGACGTCCTTGTCATCCATAAGCACATGAAATTGCTGGCATTTTCGTTGCTTCAAGAAGTTCAGTTTTTGTGGTGATAGTACAGAATAAAATAAACTTTGGTTTTCTACCATACTCAAGACAATCTTGTAGTTCAAGCTTCGGACTTGCTGTGGGAAACACTGGGCTGTCCATAGCAGGAAGATGATTTAGACAGAAGTAACGGGCTCTGATTGCAGGTGACACATTTTTATCGTCAATCATCAAAGGGGTTGCGTGCAGAATATGGCTGATGGCCCCTTATTCACATGTTTGTCCAGAGCAACAACATTTGCAAACAGCCAGAAGAGAGGTCGGTTCTCACCAGCCTTAAGTTGAGCTTCAATTACCAAATGCTGATATTCAAAAAATAGACAAACAGTGCCTTAAAAAACACATTTGCAATATGGATTCACCAGAGCAAGGTCATTGCAAGTATTTCCCACAATAACAAAATTAAAATGACACAACTCCGCAATCTTCCCCTTCACATTATTATTGTCACACTCCATTGTACTCCTATGCCCACCTCCCTGCTCTTGTTTTTGTTGAGGGTCCTGGAGCCTCTGCTAAAAAGGCCTATGGATAAATAAGTGTACTGGGTGTCTAATCAATGTTTTTTTCTATTTCATGGGTCATATAAATGATCTGTGGGATTCTAAAAACAATGCCTTTCCTGTAATCTATTATTCAAAAGGATGACATATGTCCTCTTTCATGCTGTTGTTTCTGTTGAGGCTCCGGGACCCTCATATTAAAAAGGACTAAGGATAAAGAAGTGTACTGGGTGTCCAATCATTTTTTTTTTCTATTTCACTGGTCATATAAATGATCTCTGTGTTTCTAAAATCAATGCCTTTCCTGTAATCTAATTTACAAAAGTATGCCATATGTCCTCTTTCCTGCTGCTGGTTTTGTTGAGGGTCCTGGAGGCTATGTTTAAAAGGCCTAAGGATAAAGAAGTGTACTGGGTGTCTAATCTATGTTTTTTTAGATTTCATGGTTGCAAAAAATTATCCACGGGTTTCTAAAATCAATGCCTTTCCTGTAATCTATTATTCACAAGGATGCCATATGTACTTTTTAATGCTGTTGTTTCTGTTGAGGCTCCGGGAGCCTCTTAATCTTATTAAAAAGGCCTAATGAAAAATAAGTGTACTGGGTGTATAATCAATGTTTTTTTCTATTTACCGTTTGCAACTAATGATCTCTGTGTTTCTGAAATCAATGCCTTTCCTATAATCATTTTTTCAAAAGGATGCCATATGTCCTCTTTCCTGCTGCTGGTTTTGTCGAGGGTCCTGGAGCCTCTGCTGAGCATAATTTTTTTTTTTTTTATTTAACTTGACTTAATAACTGAAGCATGACTTCAGGAGTCAGGTGTGGTCGTAGGTAGTGGTTGTTGTTAGCAGATTATTTTTTTTTTTTTTTAATTTTTAAAACAAGCTTTATTGACATAAAATGAAAAATGTTTACAGACATGTAAGCCAGTATGACAAAAATGAAAATCACAAAAGAAGAAATCTTACAGACAATCTGGAGGCTTAGGGCATTGCTGCCTACATTGAAAATATAAGGTAGTCCGTAGTGTCCTGTTGGGTAAAGGCTTTCCGGAAAACAAAGCTTGCAAAATTTATTTTTTTTTTTTCAAAATCAAACAACAGTTATTATAATCACAGAAGAAAAGAGAAAAGAAAGAGAAGAGAAAAAGAAAACAAAGGAGGAAAGGGAAAAATGTGTTACGTGACTTGGGTAGTGAGATATCAGTGAGAGAAATAAAGTTCGCAATGTAGTAGTCTTGGAGTGTCAGAGTACATCAATTATTATAACGCCATAAAATCTAATAAAACATTTAAACCGGGATAAGAACTTGGCTGGAACGTCTGTAAAGCTTTTAATTGCCAGTCCTGTCAAGATAGAGTTTCATTAGGGACTATTGCATGGGGAGAGGTCACGTCAGTAGAATGAATATATGTTTCCCAATAAAGAGACATTGCACAGTAAAAGTCAAGCCTGTTAGTCTTAAGATAATGATATTTTTCTAGGGATAGAAGGAGCGTGACATTCTGTGTCCAGTCCCTTGTGGTGGGTATCGTCTTCTGCTTCCATAGTCTTGGGACCAGTTGTTTTGCGCTACTAATCATAATATATAATAACGTAGACTTATATTTGCATTTGACCTTAGAGGGCTTGTTAAATAACAGTACCAAAGGGTCATAGGGAATCTCGTGGGAGAGGGCTTTCTGGATCTCTCTATGTATATTTCGCCAAAAGGGTTGAAGTGTAGGGCATTCCCACCAGATATGATATAGTGTGCCTGTCTGTTTGCAGTCCCTCCAGCATAAGGGGTCAGTGGACCCGTAGATCTTAGCTAGCCTACTTGGGTGGAGATACCATCTGCCCAAGAGTTTCATATTTGTCTCAGTGATACTCATTGAGGATGGTGCTTTACCCATTTGTTGGAAAATGGTGTCCCAGGTCTCTGGGGGGACAATGAAGCCCAACTCTGCTTCCCAGACTCTGGTATATGGTGGGGTTTTTTTGGAGTGTATGGTTAATAAAAGTTTATAAATCGATGAAAGCGTGCCTCTCGTTGGCTGTGTAGACCAACAAAGCATCTCGAAGGAGTTGAGGCTCCTAGTAATGTTAGCTTTATCTTTGTGAAATTTAATAAAGTGGGACAGTTGAAGATATTCAAACCATCTATTGAAATATGGGATGTTTTTATCTACTAGAGTGGATTTTGGCAGAATATTGCCTCCCTCCATCACAGAATAACAAGGTAACCCTGCTGCGGTGCTGTAGGAACCCTCTGCCCATAAATGGTGATAGGGAGGAAAGTCTTTGTTGTGGAAGAGGGGAGTTAACGGAGAGGGAATAGTAGAAATCCCCTTACAAGATCTAGTGAGGAGGTCCCATGTAAGCATTGTATCTCTGACAAATGCGGGGAGGGGTGATAGTGTGTACCTTTGATGCTTATGTAACCAGCACTGTGTCCCTAGGCTTTTTGATCCGACTAAATCATGCTCCAGGTGTACCCATTCCTTGTCTTGGGCATTTTGGCACCAGTCTATCACCCTGGTTAAGCATGCTGCTTGCTGATAGAATAGGAGACTGGGTACACCCAGTCCTCCTCTATTGCGGGGTCTATAGAGTGTAGCCTTTGCTATTCTAGGGTGTTTATGTGCCCAGATAAAAGAGTTTACTAATGCTTGTGCTGTGTTAAAGAATTGTGTGGGGAGGTGTGTCGGCACCGTTTGGAACAAGTATAGAAAGCGGGGCAAAATACTCATTTTAAACGCCTGTATCCTCCCGAGCCAAGAAAGGCTTTTGTTCTGCCAGCTCTTTAATTCTACTCTAACAGAATCCAATAAATTCTGATGATTCAGCTGATATAGGGAATCCCATACGTTAGTAATTTGGATTCCCAAGTACTTAATCGAGGAGTGTTGTTGCGTAAATTGATATTGTTCAGTTATTTGAGTGGCCATATGAGCCGTAATCCCCACTCCCAGGAATTCTGATTTTAACATGTTGATTTTAAAGTTAGAGAGGTTGCTATAGGCCTCTATTACCGGCATTAACTTACTGAGCGATTGCAAAGGGGAGGTTAATGTAAAAAGAATATCATCGGCATACATCGTTGTTTTATATTGTGTATCCCCTACCTGTATTCCATGTATCTCCGTATTGTTCCTAACATTAGAGGCCAAGGCCTCCATTGCCAAGACAAACAATAGAGGGGAAAGAGGGCAGCCCTACCTTGTGCCGTTAAGAATGGGAAAGGGGTCTGACATGGAATCGTTTAGTTTAATGCGGGCTCTTGGGGTGTGATATAGGGCAAAAAATTTTCCTATGAGTTTTTCACCTATGCCGAAGCGAGCTAGTATAGATTTTAAAAAAAAGCCAATCTAATCTATCAAAGGCCTTTTCGGCGTCAATGGCCAGGAAGATGGCAGGGATATTGTGGGTTTGGGAGTGTTCAAGTAAATTTAAGATCTTGATGGTGTTGTCTCGCGCCTCTCTATGAGGCATGAAACCCACCTGGTTTACGTGGATTAGTTGTGGCAAGATTTTGTTAATTCTGGAAGCAATGAGTTTTGCATACAATTTAATGTCGACATTTAATAATGAGATGGGGCGAAAATTAGCGGGGGTATCTGTGGATTTCCCAGGCTTAGGGATTACTGTGATATGGGCCTCTAACATAGCGGGCAGAAAAGGGTGATCTTGGCCTGCCTCATTAAAGAGTGTGCATAAGTGAGGGAGTAAGATAGGCGCGAATTTCTTATAATAAAGAGTCGTGAACCCGTCGGGCCCCGGGCTCTTTCCCGTGGGTAGTTGTTTAAGAGCTGCTAAGACCTCTGGCACTGTGAAGGGTGTTTCTAATTCTGCTGCCTGGGCTTCTGTCAGTTGAGGTAAAGGCGTGTCTGACAAGTAGTTAGCAGATTATTTTTATTGCAAATTGCAATTGCCACAGCGTGCATAAAATGTGCGTCACTAGTCCAAATTTTAAGTTTTTTTTTTCATTCAGGATTAGTTTGTGGACCGGCGCAATATTGGAAATGCAAAAAACAGGTCTCCGTACCCGTTGATATAAGGGGTGACTACTACTGCTTTTACCAGGCTCCTCTTGGATAGCCCCAGAAAGTGTGACTATGAATCCCAAAAAGAAAATTAAATTAAGGTTGAAAACTAACTCCAAAGTAACTTGTAAGACCTGGAGCTCCTCAAACACACGTCCTACCGCAACAGCTATAGGCTCCGCCACCCACAAATCTTAACTTTTTCATGCCAATTGATATTGCCACAGCTGGAACAACAGTAAATAACATGTGCGTCACCACAGTCTCCGAAGCTGTTGTCGGATGTATACAAAAACACTGATAAAGTATTCCTTTAGGAGCGCAAAGAGATGGCTACCGGAACACTCCAGGAACTTCACAAGAGTGGCTGTATTGTGTTTCTGGTGATGTTTGAGACATCTGGGTAGTGTACAGGGAGGGCAAAAATCGTCTCCATCTCTGTGCACCACAGGACAGGACGTCCTTGTCATCCATAAGCACATGAAATTGCTGGCATTTTCGTTGCTTCAAGAAGTTCATTTTTTGTGGTGATAGATAGTACAGAATTAAATAAACTTTGGTTTCCTACCATACTCAAGACAATCTTGTATTTCAATATTCGTACTTGCTGTGGGAAACAGTGGCCTGTCCATACCAGGAAGATGATTTAGACAGAAGTAACGAGCTCTGCTTGCAGGTGACACATGTTTATCGTCAATCATCAAAGGGGTTGCATGCAGAATATGGCTGATGGCCCCTTATTCACATGTTTGTCCAGAGCCACAACATTTGCAAACAGCCAGAAGAAAGGTCGTTTCTCACCAGCCTTAAGTTGAGCTTCATTTACCAAATGCTGATATTCAAAAAAATAGACAAACAGTGCCTTAAATAACACATTTGCAATATGGATTCACCAGAGCAAGGTCATTGCAAGTACTAAGTTCCCACGATAACAAAATTAAAATGGCACAACTATGCAATCTTCACCTTCAGATTATTATTGTCACACTCCATTGTACTCCTATGCCCAGCTCCCTGCTCTTGTTTTTGTTGAGGGTCCTGGAGCCTCTGCTGAAAAGGCCTATGGATAATAAAGTGTACTGGGTGTCTGTTCAATGTTTTTTTTTATTTCCCGGTTGCAAGTAATTATCTCAGTGTTTCTAAAATCAATGCCTTTCCTGTAATCTATAATTCAAAAGGATGACATATGTCCTCTTTCATGCTGTTGTTTCAGTTGCGGCTCCGGGACCCTCGTATTAACAAGGCCTGAGGATAAATAAGTGTAACCGGTGTCTAATGAATGTTTTTTTCTAATTTCACGGTTGCAAATAATGATCTGTGGGTTTCTAACATCAATGCCTTTACTGTAATCTTTTATTCAAAAGGATGACATATCTCCTCTTTCATGCTGTTGTTTCGGTTGAGGCTCCGGGACCCTCGTATTAAAAAGGCCTGAGCATAAATAAGTGTCACGGCTGTGTAATCAATGTTTTTTTCTAATTTCACGGTTGCAAATAATGATCTGTGGGTTTCTAAAATCAATGCCTTTACTGTAATCTTTTATTCAAAAGGATGACATATCTCCTCTTTCATGCTGTTGTTTCGGTTGAGGCTCCGGGACCCTCGTATTAAAAAGGCCTGAGCATAAATAAGTGTCACGGCTGTGTAATCAATGTTTTTTTCTAATTTCACGGTTGGAAATAATGATCTGTGGGTTTCTAAAATCAATGCCTTTACTGTAATCTTTTATTCAAAAGGATGACATATCTCCCCTTTCATGCTGTTGTTTCGGTTGAGGCTTCGGGACCCTCGTATTAAAAAGGCCTGAGCATAAATAAGTGTCACGGGTGTGTAATCAATTTTTTTTTCTAAATTCACGGTTGCAAATAATGATCTGTGGGTTTCTAAAATCAATGCCTTTACTGTAATCTTTTATTCAAAAGGATGACATATCTCCTCTTTCATGCTGTTGTTTCGGTTGAGGCTCCGGGACCCTCGTATTAAAAAGGCCTGAGCATAAATAAGTGTCACGGCTGTGTAATCAATGTTTTTTTCTAATTTCACGGTTGCAAATAATGATCTGTGGGTTTCTAAAATCAATGCCTTTACTGTAATCTTTTATTCAAAAGGATGACATATCTCCTCTTTCATGCTGTTGTTTCGGTTGAGGCTCCTGGACCCTCGTATTAAAAAGGCCTGAGCATAAATAAGTGTCACGGGTGTGTAATCAATTTTTTTTTCTAAATTCACGGTTGCAAATAATGATCTGTGGGTTTCTAAAATCAATGCCTTTACTGTAATCTTTTATTCAAAAGGATGACATATCTCCTCTTTCATGCTGTTGTTTCGGTTAAGGCTCCGGGACCCTCGTATTAAAAAGGCCTGAGCATAAATAAGTGTCACGGGTGTGTAATCAATGTTTTTTTCTAATTTCACGGTTGCAAATAATGATCTGTGGGTTTCTAAAATCAATGCCTTTACTGTAATCTTTTATTCAAAAGGATGACATATCTCCTCTTTCATGCTGTTGTTTCGGTTGAGGCTCCGGGACCCTCGTGTTAAAAAGGCCTGAGCATAAATAAGTGTCACGGCTGTCTAATGAATGTTTTTTTCTAATTTCACGGTTGCAAATAATGATCTGTGGGTTTCTAAAATCAATGCCTTTACTGTAATCTTTTATTCAAAAGGATGACATATCTCCTCTTTCATGCTGTTGTTTCGGTTGAGGCTCCGGGACCCTCGTATTAAAAAGGCCTGAGCATAAATAAGTGTCACGGCTATGTAATCAATGTTTTTTTCTAATTTCACGGTTGCAAATAATGATCTGTGGGTTTCTAAAATCAATGCCTTTACTGTAATCTTTTATTCAAAAGGATGACATATCTCCTCTTTCATGCTGTTGTTTCGGTTGAGGCTCCGGGACCCTCGTATTAAAAAGGCCTGAGGATAAATAATTATGTAACGGGTATCTAATGAATTTTTTATTTTATTTTACGGGTCATATAAATGATCTCTGGGATTCTAAAATCAATGCCTTTCCTGTAATCTATTATTCAAAAGGATGACAGTACTACCAAAATACAGCCAATGAAGGGCCTTAGGAATACTGAGCCAAGGTTGGATTGTAGTATTTGGTTAGGCTAATCATGATGGCCATGTAGACCACCACCACCGAGAGTCCTGGAAGTAACAGGGATGATGAGATGAAAGAGCTAAGAATAGTAGAACTTGAAACAACAGAGTTAGCCATGGGTGTTAGTGCAAAACCGCTTGGCTTTTTTTTGGCTTTCGGTGCGGCTATTCATGCAGGCCATATAGAGCTGACAACATTCGGTGTCGTATCAGCTATTAAACTAATAAGAACAGTACTACCAAAATACAGCCAATGAAGGGCCTTAGGAAGACTGGGCCAAGGTTGGATTGTAGTATTTGGTTAGGCTAATCATGATGGCCATGTAGACCACCACCACCGAGAGTCCTGGAAGTAACAGGGATGATGAGATGAAAGAGCTAAGAATAGTAGAACTTGAAACAACAGAGTTAGCCTTGGGTGTTAGTGCAAAACCGCTTGGCTTTTTTTTGGCTTTGGGTGCGGCTATTCATGCAGGCCATATAGAGCTGAAAACATTCGGTGTCGTATCAGCTATTAAACTAATAAGAACAGTACTACCAAAATACAGCCAATGAAGGGCCTTAGGAAGACTGGGCCAAGGTTGGATTGTAGTATTTGGTTAGGCTAATCATGATGGCCATGTAGAACACCACCACCGAGAGTCCTGGAAGTAACAGGGATGATGAGATGAAAGAGCTAAGAATAGTAGAACTTGAAACAACAGAGTTAGCCATGGGTGTTAGTGCAAAACCGCTTGGCTTTTTTTTGGCTTTGGGTGCGGCTATTCATGCAGGCCATATAGAGCTGACAACATTCGGTGTCGTATCAGCTATTAAACTAATAAGAACAGTACTACCAAAATACAGCCAATGAAGGGCCTTAAGAAGACTGGGCCAAGGTTGGATTGTAGTATTTGGTTAGGCTAATCATGATGGCCATGTAGACCACCACCACCGAGAGTCCTGGAAGTAACAGGGATGATGAGATGAAAGAGCTAAGAATAGTAGAACTTGAAACAACAGAGTTAGCCATGGGTGTTAGTGCAAAACCGCTTGGCTTTTTTTTGGCTTTGGGTGCGGCTATTCATGCAGGCCATATAGAGCTGACAACATTCGGTGTCGTATCAGCTATTAAACTAATAAGAACAGTACTACCAAAATACAGCCAATGAAGGGCCTTAGGAAGACTGGGCCAAGGTTGGATTGTAGTATTTGGTTAGGCTAATCATGATGGCCATGTAGACCACCACCACCGAGAGTCCTGGAAGTAACAGGGATGATGAGATGAAAGAGCTAAGAATAGTAGAACTTGAAACAACAGAGTTAGCCATGGGTGTTAGTGCAAAACCGCTTGGCTTTTTTTTGGCTTTGGGTGCGGCTATTCATGCAGGCCATATAGAGCTGAAAACATTTGGTGTCGTATCAGCTATTAAACTAATAAGAACAGTACTACCAAAATACAGCCAATGAAGGGCCTTAGGAAGACTGGGCCAAGGTTGGATTGTAGCATTTGGTTAGGCTAATCATGATGGCCATGTAGAACACCACCACCGAGAGTCCTGGAAGTAACAGGGATGATGAGATGAAAGAGCTAAGAATAGTAGAACTTGAAACAACAGAGTTAGCCATGGGTGTTAGTGCAAAACCGCTTGGCTTTTTTTTGGCTTTGGGTGCGGCTATTCATGCAGGCCATATAGAGCTGAAAACATTCGGTGTCGTATTAGCTATTAAACTAATAAGAACAGTACTACCAAAATACAGCCAATGAAGGGCCTTAGGAAGACTGGGCCAAGGTTGGATTGTAGTATTTGGTTAGGCTAATCATGATGGCCATGTAGACCACCACCACCGAGAGTCCTGGAAGTAACAGGGATGATGAGATGAAAGAGCTAAGAATAGTAGAACTTGAAACAACAGAGTTAGCCATGGGTGTTAGTGCAAAACCGCTTGGCTTTTTTTTGGCTTTGGGTGCGGCTATTCATGCAGGCCATATAGAGCTGAAAACATTTGGTGTCGTATCAGCTATTAAACTAATAAGAACAGTACTACCAAAATACAGCCAATGAAGGGCCTTAGGAAGACTGGGCCAAGGTTGGATTGTAGTATTTGGTTAGGCTAATCATGATGGCCATGTAGACCACCACCACCGAGAGTCCTGGAAGTAACAGGGATGATGAGATGAAAGAGCTAAGAATATTAGAACTTGAAACAACAGAGTTAGCCATGGGTGTTAGTGCAAAACCGCTTGGCTTTTTTTTGGTTTTGAATGCGGCTATTCATGCAGGTCATATAGAGCTGACAACATTCAGTGTCGTATCAGCTATTAAACTAATAAGAACAGTACTACCAAAATACAGCCAATGAAGGGCCTTAGGAAGACTGAGCCAAGGTTGGATTGTAGTATTTGGTTAGGCTAATCATGATGGCCATGTAGACCACCATGTAGTAATAAGAACAGTACTACCAAAATACAGCCAATGAAGGGCCTTAGGAAGACTGAGCCAAGGTTGGATTGTAGTATTTGGTTAGGCTAATCATGATGGCCATGTAGACCACCACCACCGAGAGTCCTGGAAGTAACAGGGATGATGAGATGAAAGTGCTAAGAATAGTACTACTTGAAAGAACAGAGTTAGCCATGGGTGTTAATCCAAGACCGCTTGGATTTATTTTTGTATTGGGTGCAGCTAATCATGCAGGCCATATAGAGCTGACAACATTCGGTGTTGTATCAGCTATAAAAATATTAAGAACTGTACTATCAAAATACAGACAATGAAGGGCCTATGAAGACTGAGCAAAGGTTGGATTGTAGTATTTTGTTCGGCTAATCATGATGGCCATGTAGACCGCCCGTAACAGGGATGAAAGTGCTAAGAATAGTACTAATTGAAACAACAGAGTTAGCCATGGGTGTTAGTCTAAGACCACTCAGCTTTTTTTGGGGTTTGGGTGCAGCTAATCATGAAGGCCAGATAGACCTGCCACCATTTGGTGTTGTAACAGGTATGAAAATGCAAAGAACAGTACTACTTAACACAACCTACTTACCATGGGTCCCAGAGCATATGTTTGGTTGTTATATTTTGTAAGGGTAATCATGCAGGCCATATAGACCTCCACCGATAGGGTGAGTATGAGTAACAGCTATTAAAATGCGAAGGACATTACTAATTAACACAACATAGTTACCATGGGTCGCAGACCAAGAGCAGATGTCTTATTATTATATTTTGTATGGGTAATCATCCAGGCCGTATAGACCTCACCAAATAGGGGGAGTTACAGAGATTAAAGTGCTAAGAATGGTAGTACTTAAAACACAACCTCGTTAAAATAGGTAGCAGACCACATGTCTTATTATTATAATTTTTCAGGGTAATCTGGCAGGCCATATAGAACTCCCCCGATAGGGGGGGGGAAAGGGATTAAAGTGCTAAGAAAAGTACTAATTGACACAAGCTAGTTGGGTCCAAGAACGCATGTTTGATTATTAGAATTTATTAGGGTAATTATATATCTAACAAATCTATCTATTTCTCTTCTATCGATTCTATCTAACTATCAATCTATGTATATCTATCTATCTATCCTATCTATCACTATCAATCTATCTTCTGTCCGAGATGTTTTGAGACAGCCACTTTGGGAATGTTAGTTGATTTAGACCCATTATGGCTTAAAAGCAGACTCTGCATCAACTATGTAATTTTCCATGGGAGTTTTGCCAGGGATCCCCCTCCAGCATGCAACAGTCCAGGTGTTAGTACCCTTGAAACAACTTTTCCATCACTATTGTGGCCAGAAAGAGTCCTTGTAGGTTTTAAAGTTCGCCTGCCTATTGAATTCAATGGCGTTCGCGAACAATACCGGAAGCTCGAGTCTGCGGTTCGCGAACCGAAAATTTTAGGTTCGTGACATCACTACTAGTTGAGCCTTATGAATTCCCTTAAGAGAGGAGCAGATGGCTAATAATGATTTTCATGTCATAAGTTGTTACACATTAAGTAAAAGAAACATTTTAGTTCTTAAGTAAAAACATCTAAATCACGTCTTATGTTAAGACCCTCTGGTTCGCTAGTTTGAAGTGAGAACATCCAGAAAATATCTCTCTTATTAAGGAGTTTTTCTCTATTGCCCCCCCCTTTTCCATTTAGTGATATGATCAATACTTTGTATTCTCAGAGAAGATACATCAGAGTTGTGTTTTAATTTAAAGTCTCTTGATACCGGAGTATCGCTATCTACGTCTTCAATTGATCTTAAGTGCAGTAAAAATCTATCTTTGAGGGGCCTCTTAGTTTTCCCTGTGTATTGTTTTTTGCACAGTTCACATGTAAGCAAATAAACAACATGCGTTGTAGCACAGTTAATGAAATATCTAATATTGTACTCTCTATTGGTAGTACTAAAGATAAATTTGTTTCCCTCACACACAAAGTTACAGGTTTTGCAAATTGGACGCCTGCATTTAAAAAAACTGTTTTTTTGTGAGCCAACACTTGCTTTTAATTGGCTTAATGTCTGAGGGAGACAGGTAGTTAGCCAGTGTCTTAGCTCTCTTAGGGATAAAGTCACAGGATTTCTCTTATAATCGGATCCGAGTAAAGAATCGGAAGTGATTCTTTAACTATTGTGCAAACTTTATTAAATTCAGCACTAAATGTAGTGATAAATTTAAGTTTAGTTGTTTTATCTCTGGCTTTCTTTGACTTTTTTCTTTTGACTTGTACTTTAAAAAATTGTTCCAGAGGGATAAGATCTACGCTCTCCTTGGCTATTTGTAAAAGATCCTCCCTGTAACCACGCTGCCTAAATCTATCAGTTGCCTCTCTGGCCTGTCTTTGATATTCTTCTTCCTTAGTGCAGTTTCTTTTGATACGTATATATTCCCCCTTGGGAATGCCTCTAAGTACGTGTCTGGGATGACATGATTCATATTTAAGTAAAGTATTACCTGCTGTGTCTTTTCTGTACATCTTTGTTTGAATTGGGGACCCAATTTCTCCTCCCTGGACTGTGAGATCCAAAAAGTTGACACTTTCATTGCTGTGTACCCCTGTGAAATCAATTCCATGTTGGTTACAATTTAGATACTTGAAGAAATCATCTGCTGTTGTTTCATCACAGTCCAGGATGAAGAACAGGTCATCAATGTAGCGGTAATATTGAATTATCATGGCCTTGAAGGGATTACTGTCTCCAAAGACGCGGGACAGCTCCCACCAACCCATAAACAGGTTGGCGTAGGAGGGGGCAAACTTGGCCCCCATAGCTGTCCCGCGTCTCTGGAGATAATACTCAGTCTGAAACATAAAAAAATTGTGCGTTAATAGATATTCAATTGCTCTCATTAAAAAAGTTTTAGTCACTTCCTCAAAGTTACAGACCGAATCAATAAAGAATTCAATGGCAGTGAGACCCCTGTGATGTTCAATGGATTTATACAATGAAGTAACATACACTACCATTAATCTATAGTTGGATTTCCATTTAATGTTACCACCAATTTTATTAATAAAAGAAGTGGTATCCTGAATGTAACTGGGTAGTTGGCAGACCAATGGCTGCAGAAAGGTGTCTGCAAGTTCTGACAGTGCTTCATTTAATGACCCAATACCTGCAATAATTGGTCTGCCCGGCAGAAACAAAGGATTTTTGTGTATTTTAGGAAAGTGATGGAATATGGGTGTAATAGGATGTAATACTGTTAATTTTTCCTCAATGGTCTGTGTGATAATGTTGTTATTGCGTGCATATTTAATGATACTTGTGATCTCTTTCTGAAATCTATTTGTCGGATTTTCAGTTAGTCTAGTATATACATTTCTATCGCTCAATTGTTTCTTAGCCTCAGTCACGTAGTCTGTCCTGTTAAGGACAACCACGTTACCTCCCTTATCTGAAGGCCTTATTATGATGTTCTCATTTTTGGATAACTCCTTAAGAGCTAGTTTTTCTTTGATTGTTAGATTAGTATGTACTTTCTTGACTTTTTCAGAGACAGTTTTGTTAAGGGCTTGTAGCTTAATTTCTACGGTTTTCTGAAAGACATCTATCACTTTCAAGCGTGTATGGAAAGGATTAGAAGGTACTTTTGTTCTTGATATGTCTGAGGGAGATATTCCTTTCCTGTAAGAGGTCATCTTTTATATCCCCCCTTCCTCTAAAAGTTTTTCTAAATCCCTCACAGTGTTTAGTTCTGAAAAATTTAGATCAGAGGACAAATTAATGACATTTCTGTCTATGCATCCGAGGACATCATATGTAACCAGATCACAGAAAGTGATGAAGAAATATGCATAGAAAGAAATGTCATTAATTTGTCCTCAGTAACCCTTACTTCTGTACAGGTGAATGTTTTATCTAAAGGTCTAAATTTTGTGCCCTCCCATCATTTCAATGTTTTTGAAACAATCCTTGATATAAACAGGTTTGCTAGAAAAATCACATTACAAAAACATTTCTATGCTAATGATGAGGGGTCTCAAGATGACATTGACCTAAATGTTAATAAGGAATGTGATACTTATGCTATGATAACCACATCTGATCTAATTTTTTCAGAACTAAACACTGTGAGGGATTTAGAAAAACTTTTAGAGGAAGGGGGGGATATAAAAGATGACCTCTTAAATGCAGGTGTCCAATTTGCAAAACCTGTAACTTTGTGTGTGAGGGAAACAAATTTATCTCTAGTACTACCAATAGAGAGTACAATATTAGGTATTTCATTAACTGTGCTATTTACATGTGAACTGTGCAAAAAACAATACACAGGGAAAACTAAGAGGTCCCTCAAAGATAGATTTTTACTGCACTTAAGATTAATTGAAGACGTAGATAGCAATGACAATCAAGACACTTTAAATTAAAACACAACTCTGATGTATCTTCTCTGAGAATACAAGGTATTGATCATATCACTAAATGGAAAAGGGGGGCAATAGAGAAAAACTCCTTAATAAGAGAGAGAGTTTCTGGATGTTCTCACTTCAAACTAGCGAACCAGAGGGTCTTAACATAAGACGTGATTTAGATGTTTTTACTTAAGAACTAAAATGTCTCTTTCATTTAAAGTGTAACAACTTATGACATGAAAATCATCATTAGCCATCAGCTCCTCTCTAAAGGGAATTTATAAGGCTCAACTAGTAGTCGCGTTCTTCACAATATATATAAATATTTCCTTATTACAATATGAGTGTATCTTCAATTAAAAATATTAAGACTTAACAAATAAGATAAACAAACATATCTTACTCATATTTGATACCATCTAAGAGTGTGTGTTTTTATATATAAATATTTTTTTAGTCTGTAGCACTAAACACTAAGTCCCTATAAGAGTAAAATGCTTAGCGTGCCATGCATATAAAAGTAACTTTGCCTGGAATTGAGCAGCGTAATATATCTGCATTTGCAAATTTGGGACATATATTAATTGCTTTAGATAAAATCTCTGTTAAAATGCAATTTGTTATAACAATTCTAAATAGTATGAGAAATGTCTAGTTTGTACCACATATTGCTTATTTGTTCATAGATGAAGTTATACCTTTAAAGTATGTTTAAATGAGATAACAAGTGTTTTCGTTATGCACTATAGTGGGAGGTGTACGCTCTGATATCAGTGTCCAATCAGGTTACGACTTAAAGATTACCATAATTGATACAGCATTAAAAGGTGTATGAACTGATCTCCAGGTAAGCAGTGAACAAGTGCGCATGCGCACGAAACGAGTCTGCATGGAGATCAGTTCTTATACCTGATTGTGCGTGTCATTGCTGGCTTTTTTGTTTTTGGATGTTTATTATAACGTCTTTTTATTTTTTGGAATAAAGTTTGGATTTTTTATTAGTGCTGCCTGGAGTTTATTCATAGAACGACTCTCTTCATATGCTGATTTGGAGCTCTTTATTCGGAGTTTGAGCGCTACTTGGTTCCTGTATGTTTATATATATATATATATATATATATATATATATATATATATATATATACATCAACAGCATGCACTCACTCCTGTATGATTGATATGTTGCCCAGGTGGCTCCTCAATTTTCAAATAGAAGTTTGTACACAAAGGAGGACACTCACAGGTCTTTCCATCATTATAAATTTTCTTTATTACATGAATCACATCACAAATAAGTTAAACTTATTTGTGATGTAATTCATGTAATAAAGAAAATTTATGATGATAGAAAGACCTGTGAGTGCCCTCCTTTGTTTACAAATTTATATATATATATATATATATATATATATATGATTTTTTTTGTAATATATATATGCCTATATATCTATATGAATATATACAGATATAGATATATACAGATATATATATAGAAATATATATTTAAAAATACATATAAAGGACTTCCGGTGGGTGGGTCATAAAGATGGCAGCAGCTCTATAGAGCTCCAACTATGCGCTCTTCCAAAAAACCTAGAAAGAGCCCCAATCTTGTCCCAGCTGAGTTTCCTTGCAGGGTTGAACTCCCTGCAGGACCGGCATCGTCCGAGATTGAGAACATCCGCTCCACCACTGGAACGATCAGATTGTGTGACGATACTCACCACAAGGTGCGGCCTAGAGGAGAAAACCTCACTTCTTGAGTTAGGTTCGCAGGGAAGCGGTAAAGTAAAGCAAGCCCCAGTGAACATATTATCACTGCATTAATTGTATCCCAGCAAACTGTGTATTGAAGAAGTGTACACATTTAACATTAGCTGCTCAGCACACCAGTAGTGAAGGACTGCCATTATTATAACAAGACACAAAACGTGGTTAACCACCCCGCAGCAAGTGGTAGTGAGCTATAAGATATAAGTGAGGTGGAAAACATTAACACCTAGAATCATTTGTATCCAGTCACCTCTTTCATAGACACTATCGGCTAGATTTAGAGTTTGGCGCAAGCCGTCAAAAGCAGCGTTAAGGGGTCCTAACGCTGCTTTTTACCGCCCGCTGGTATTTAGAGTCAGGAAGGAAAGGGTCTACCGCTCACTTCCTTACCGCAACTCCAGGCTACCAGCAGATCCCCTTACGTCAATTGCATATCCTATCTTTTCTATGGGATTTGCCTAACACTGGTATTTGGAGTCTTGGAAGAACTGAGCGGTAGACCCTCTACCGACAAAAAAAGTCAGTAGTTAAGAGCTTTATGGGCTAACGCAGGAATATAAAGCTCCTAACTACTGTGCTACAAAGTACACTAACACCCATAAACTACCTATGTACCCCTAAACCGAGGCCCCCCCACATCGCCGCCACTATAATAAAAATGTTTAACCCCTAATCTGCCGACCGATCACCGCCGCCACCTACATTATACCTATGAACCCCTAATCTGCTGCCCCTAACATCGCTGACACCTATATTATATTTATTACCCCCTAATCTGCCCCCTCCCCAACGTCGCCGTTACCTAACTACACTTATTAACCCCTAATCTGCCGACCGGACCTCGCCGCCACTATAATAAATGTATTAACCCCTAAATGCCACACTCCCGCCTCGCAAACACTAGAATAAATTGTATTAACCCCTAATCTGCCCTCCCTAACATCGCCGCAACCTACCTACAATTATTAACCCCTAATCTCCCGCCCGCAAAGTCGCCACTACTATAATAAATGTATTAACCCCTAAACCTAAGTCTAACCCTAACCCTAACACCCCCCTAACATAAATATAATTTAAATTAAATGAAATAATATTCCTATAACTAAATAAATTAATCCTATTGAAAACTAAATATTTACCTAGAAAATAAACCCTAATATAGCTACAATATAAATAATAATTACAGTGTAGCTATTTTAGGATTTATATTTATTTCACAGGCAACTTTGTATTTATTTTAACTAGGTACAATAGCTATTAAATAGTTAATAACTATTTAATAGCTTCCTAGTTAAAATAATTACAAAATTACATGTAAAATAAATCCTAATCTAAGTTACAATTAAACCTAACACTACACTATCATTAAATTAATTAAATAAATTACCTACAATTATCTAAACTAAAATACAATTACATAAACTAATCTATAATACAAAAAAAAACCCACTAAATTAAAAAAAATAAAAAAATATTACAAGAATTTTAATCTAATTACACCTAATCTAAGCCCCCTAATAAAATAAAAAAGCCCCCCAAAATAATAAAATTCCCTACCCTATTCTAAATTACCAAGTAACCAGCTCTTTTATCAGCCCTTTAAAGGGCTTTTTGCGGGGCATTGCCCCAAAGTAATCAGCTCTTTTACCTGTAAAAGAAAATACAATACCTCCCAAAATTGCAACCCACATACCCCTATTCTAACCCACCCAAACCCCCCTTAAAAAACCTAACTCTAACCCCTGGAAGATCTCCCTACCTTGAGTCGTCTTCACTCAGCCGAGCCGAAGTCTTCATCCAATCCAGCAGATGTGGTCCTCCATCCGGGCGAAGTCTTGATCCAAGCGGCAAAGAAGAGGTCCTCCATCTGGGTGAAGTTTTGATCCAAGCGGCAAAGAAGAGGTCCTCCATCCGGGTGAAGTTTTGATCCAAGCGGCAAAGAAGAGGTCCTCCATCCAGGCGATGTCTTCTTCTAAGTGGCATCTTCTATCTTCTGTCTTCTGGATCCATCTTCATCCCGCCAAGGCGGAACATCCTCCTTCCCCGACGGACTAACGACGAATGTAGGTTCCTTTAAATGATGTCATCCAAGATGGCGTCCCTCGAATTCCGATTGGCTGATAGGATTCTATCAGCCAATCGGAATTAAGGTAGGAAAAATCTGATTGGCTGATTCAATCAGCCAATCAGATTGAGCTCGCATTCTATTGGCTGATAGGAACAGCCAATAGAATGCGAACTCAATCTGATTGGCTGATTGGATCAGCCAATCGGATTGAACTTCAACCTGATTGGCTGATTGAATCAGCCAATCAGATTTTTCCTACCTTAATTGCGATTGGCTGATAGAATCCTATTAGCCAATCGGAATTTGAGGGACGCCATCTTGGATGATGTCCCTTAAAGGAACCTTCAATCATCGTTAGTTCGTCGGGGAAGGACGATGTTCCACGTCGGCGGGATGAAGATGGATCCGGAAGACAGAAGATAGAAGATGCCGCTTGGAAGAAGACATTGCCCAGATGGAGGACCTCTTCTTTGCCACTTGGATCAAGACTTTGCCCGGATGGAGGACCACATCTGCCGGATTGGATAAAGACTTCGGCTCGGCTGAGTGAAGACGACTCAAGGTAGGGAGATCTTCCGGGGGTTAGTAATAGGTTTTTTTAAGGGGGGTTTGGGTGGGTTAGAATAGGGGTATGTGGGTTTTAATGTTGGGGGGGGTATTGTATTTTCTTTTACAGGTAAAAGAGCTGATTACTTTGGGGCAATGCCCCGCAAAAAGCCCTTTTAAGGGCTGGTAAAAGAGCTGGTTACTTGGTAATTTAGAATAGGGTAGGGAATTTTATTATTTTGGGGGGGCTTTTTTATTTTATTAGGGGGCTTAGATTAGGTGTAATTAGATTAAAATTCTTGTAATATTTTTTTATTTTTTGTAATTTAGTGTTTATTTATTTTTTTTAATTATAGATTAGTTTATTTAATTGTATTTTAGTTTAGCTAATTGTAGGTAATTTATTTAATTAATTTAATGATAGTGTAGTGTTAGGTTTAATTGTAACTTAGGTTAGGATTTATTTTACATGTAATTTTGTAATTATTTTAACTAGGTAGCTATTAAATAGTTATTAACTATTTAATAGCTATTGTACCTAGTTAATATAAATACAAAGTTGCCTGTAAAATAAATATAAATGCTAAAATAGATACAATGTAATTATTATTTATATTGTAGCTATATTAGGGTTTATTTTCTAGGTAAGTATTTAGCTTTAAATATGATTAATTTATTTAATTATAGGAATATTATTTAGTTTATTTAAATTATATTTATGTTAGGGGGGGTGTTAGGGTTAGGGTTAGACTTAGGTTTAGGGGTTAATACATTTATTATAGTGGCGGCGAGGTCCGGTCAGCAGATTAGGGGTTAATACTTGTAGTTAGGTTGCGGCGACATTGGTGGGGGGGCAGATTAGGGATTAATAAATATAATGTAGGTGACGGCGATGTTAGGGGCAGCAGATTAGGGGTTCATAGGGATAATGTAGGTGGCGGCGGTGTCCAGTCGGAAGATTAGGGGTTAACAATAAAATGCAGGTGTCAGCGATAGCGGGGGAGGAAGATTAGGGGTTAATAAGTGTAAGGTTAGGGGTGTTTAGACTCGGGCTTCATGTTAGGGTGTTAGGTGAAGACTTAGAAAGTGTTTCCCCATAGGAAACAATGGGGCTGCGTTAGGAGCTGAACGCTGCTTTTTTGCAGGTGTTAGGTTTTTTTTCAGCCCAAACTGCCCCATTGTTTCCTATGGGGATATCGTGCACGAGCACGTTTTGCCAGCTTTCCGCTACCGTAAGCAACGCTGGTATTGAGGGTTGAAGTGGCGTTAAATTATGCTCAACGCTCCCTTTTCTGAGCCTAACGCAGCCACTCAGACATCTCTAAATACCAGCGTTGTTTAAAGGGTGCGCTGGGAAAAAAAGCAGCGTTAGCTACGCGGGTCTTTACCGACAAAACTCTAAATCTAGGCGGATGTTGGAGTTAAACGCTCTTGTCTACCTCCCTTTCCCACCCGACGCATATTTAAAGCTTCTGAATAGGAGTGGGTGGCATCTGGAACCATTATAGATCTGACTCCCTCTGGAAGTTGATGCATTGGGAAAACCCTACTTCACAATATACATATCTAGTACAAGGCCTGTAAAGAAATCCACATAAGCCTCACAACATATGTCTCCAATTCCTAGAATCCTGATATACAACACAAGTGCAGTTTGTGCAGGGAAAGGCTGCATGCAAAAGTACTATAATTCCTACTCTAAAGCCACAGACACCATGTCTAGCAGGCAAAAACAAGGGGATAGGAGACTGCGTCAACAAACTGAAACTCAGACACATTCCACCTCTTCACCTGAACAAAAAGATATGCCTACTCCTGACACTCATCCGATAGTTATGCAATTTTCAGCAGTGTTCCTGCTGAAGATTGAACAGCTACAAACAGGGATGGATTCCCTAACAGCTGACTTTAAAATGTTCTCAGCCAGACTCACTCAGGTAGAGCAGAAAGTTTTTAATGGTGAAATCAAGCAAAGATATATTTCAGCTAATATTTCAACCTTACAACAACAGAATACATTTGTACTTGCAAAAATAGATGACCTGGAGAACAGGTAGAGGCGAAAGAACCTTCGCATAGTAGGCCTCTGAGAAACTTTTCCAAGCACACAGTTAGTGGAATTTGCAGAAACCACCCTGACAACTTTATTACAACTCCCGTCTACTAATTCTCCATACACGGTGGAACGGGCCCATAGAGTGGGGATACCTGGCAAACAAGGGGAGAGGAATCAAGCACCCCATCAAGTAATAGTGAAGTATTTAAACTTCAGAGATAAAATTACCATGCTGCAAGCATACAGGAAAACCTCCAATCTGGAATTTGAAGGAAAGAAGCTATATATTTTCCAGGATTACTCTGCAGATGTCGCTCGGAAAAGAAAATAATTTTCACCTTATTGCAAGCAGCTTCTGGGAAATGGCAGAGAAGCTGCCCTACTTTACCCGGCACGCTTGATATTACAGACCCCAGAGGGTCCAAAGTTTTTCGATTCTCCAAGACGGCTGCAATTGTTCCTAGAGGCTGAACATATGGATGTAGCCTGAGCGCCTCCACTACAAGTAGGCTAGGATGTGAATAGGTAATACACGTGTATTTATTAATGACAATAAATGTTGACAGTTAAAACAATTAAAACAATAATTAAAACAAAGTTTAAAACAATAAATAATATGCAATATGCAAAGGTACCTATGTGGAATATTCAAATAGTACATTAACATGGATTCATGTTTATCGACATACAAAAAGACTGGTAAGATGTGACAGTAGAAAATCTTGATAATAATATGCGAATAAAAGCTATATATACACTATGGCCCCTATTTACTAAAGGTCTTGCGGACCTGATCCGCAGTGTACGCTCTCCGTATTCAGCATTGCACCAGCAGCTCACAAGAGCTGCTGGTGCAACGCCGCCCCCTGCAGACTTGCGGCCAATCGGCCGCAAGCAGGGAGCTGTCAATCAACCCGATCGTACTCGATCGGGTTGATTTCTGGCAATTCCTGTCCGCCTGCTCAGAGCAGGCGGACAGCGTTATGGAGCACAAATTGTTCCTATCAGTTGAGTGTAATTTGTAATCCCAGGTTCAGTGAAAATATGATGTAGAATTTCCAAGCGTATACTTAGGTCCAATATAGTTATGTTATAGATGATCCCTCATTAGTGATGGTGTAGGAGAAAAATGGGGATGTGACTAAAAGCTCAAAAAATTGTGTAAATAGTGAAGGGAAAAAAAGGATAATCCTTCAACAAAGGATAAAAATACAAAAACTGGCTTTGACGTAACCGCTCTGTTTATATAAGCGGTGAACGTATATTAATAGCCTAATATAAACAGAGCGGTGACGTCATAGCCAATCACAACAGCCCAAAATCATCAGGAATTAGTAAATATACTAATAGTCTCTCATAATAACATCACTAAAAAGATAGAACAACCCCACATCACAAGTCCTCACAGCTCCCTAACATGTCGATATTTATATAGAGATAGAGGGTATTTTTCTCTATCACTTTTCGTATTAATAACTGTTCTATTTTCTAAAGAATATGCTAGTTAAAACCTAATATCCAATTTGAACTAGGCAGCATGTACACACCTATCGTCAACACAACGTGGTGTTGATGTCATACCCAATAGGAATAGCTGAATATCGGCATCACTAAATGAGACCAAATAGGATTATCGCAATGGCGAAATCTATTGCTGCAAAAAACACTGCTGTCCTGCATTATATGGCATATCTAGTGCCTTTGAAAGTGTATTTTTATATTTTTAAAATATTATCGATAGGTACAGTAGAGTAGGAGAGGAAAAGCTATCTTTCCCCAATCACAAATATGGAAACACAATATCCAATAGAAAACTGGCTAGGACTACCCACCACTAGAATAACATGGTGATGATGTCACAGCCAATGAAAAGAGCAGAATTTCAGCAGCAATAAACAAAGTAAACTTTTACACTGAATTTGGATAGACATAAAAGTATATAACACATAGAAAATAGAACAAATAAAAATGAATATGTGTGTGCATATATAAAAAACGATTTGAGAAAGAAGATTTGAAGACAAATACTGGATGTGACATCAGCACTTAAATGGTGATCATAAATAAACAAAGACTAAAAGATCATAAAGATATAAAAACGATTTAAGTATATACTTTTTGATATAACATTATTACTCTGTGTACATTAATATGTTATGTTGTAATAAAGATTCATTTAAAAAAAATAAATTAAAAAAAATAAAAATTAAATAAAAAAAATAAAATAAATGGTCACATGTTTTTAGCAACTTGTGACCACAAAGCAAACAATTATGAAACAGGTATAAAAGGCCACCAGCACATACAACAAACCAGTCTTGAAAAAGGCCTGTGAGAGGCTGAAACGCGTTGACCAAGAATCTGGTAAGACTTATTTCTACATCTATATCTACTTTGAGCATACTACACTATATTGATTTTCTTTCACAGATAAATCCAGCTTTCACAGATAAATCCAGCTAGGAGCAGAACATCCACTAAAATCTCTGGATTTCCACCTGTGGTTGCAGCACTAACCCTGCAGCACCCAGCTGCACTAATCTCGCAACACCCAACTGAACCTTGAGAATAATTTTTAATTCACTAACTTTCATCACTTAGACTTATATTGCACCTACAAATGTATTTATCCTAACTTCAACACATTTTTTCATCTTTTTTCATCAATGGCATCTTTTGGCAATTTCTGCTAAAAAAAATTCTATTTTTTTTCACATTTTGTATTTTTATCCTTTGTTGAAGAATTATCCTTTTTTTTTCCATCACAATTTTGCACTATTTTTTGAGCTTTCAGTCACATCCCTTTTTTTTCTCCTACACCATCACTAATGAGAGATCATCTATAACATAACTATATTGGACTCTACCTAAATATACGCTTGGAAATTCTACATCATATTTTCACTGAACCTGGGATTACAAATTACACTCAACTGATAGGAACAATTTGTGGCTTCTCACTACACCACGGCCAAGACCCCGATGGGAGCTTAGTGCCCCATTTGTGTACCAAGGTGGTGTAGTACTGCTTTAGTGGTACTTTCTTTAGTGTTACTTTTTCCATGTATATGTATATAGTGTATATATAGCTTTTATTCGCATATTATTATCAAGATTGTCTGCTGTCACATCTTACCAGTCTTTTTGTATGTCAATAAACATGGATCCATGTTAATGTACTATTTGAATATTCCACATAGGTACCTTTGCATTTTGCATATTATTTATTGTTTTAAACTTTTGTTTTAATTGTTTTAACTGTCAACATTTATTGTCATTAATAAATACACGTGTATTACCTATTCACATCCTAGCCCACTTCTAGTTGAGGCGCTCAGGCTACATCCATATATTCTTAGAGTTCCTTATTGACAGCTAGAGGTCGAGACAGCATATAGGATTACACAGGCACTAGGTATATATTCCATCAATCCTAGATGCTAAACACCCACGCAGACAGTCGGAAATGGAAGAACATCAGGAGGGCATAACATGAAGTAGTCTTTTTGGAAATTAAAAATCTACCGTCCTGGTCCAGATGTGACTGACTCTTTATATCCTTACATAGTAGGGAAGGGGGAAAGACACATTTGACAAGGTTTTTTTTCTAGTTCATTGAAAGTTCACAGATACCAGTTTCTATGTATTTGTTTTTAATATTGTTTTGTTTTTCTCACCTTCTCTACAGCCTACAGAGATTTCTTGTTTAGGCAAGCCTGAGGTATCATTCCCGACCAGAGACACAGAATATCTTCTATTGTGTAAGTATCATATTTCTGTAGCAACTTAGTAGACAGGATCTGACACTTTAAGAACCACCTTACCACATCCCAGTAAATACACCTGGAACATAAATAAGCCACACTTCAACATAATGAAAATTATAACTTGGAATGTGGATGGGATCATGTCCCCAACTAAGAGGAGGGCAATACTGAGGTTTCTTCGTACCAAAATGGTAGATATTGCAATATTAGAGGTTACCCATCTTACTGCCCCAGAACATCAAAAGTTGAGACAAAGCTGGGTGGGGGAGGTGCTCTTTACCCCATATAAGAAGAAGAGGACCAGAGGAGTCACATTTCTCTTTAGAAAACATTTAAACTACTAAGTTCTGCAGGTTCTAACAGATCAAGAGGGAAGGTATGTAATTGCTAAGGTACAGGTTGAGGGATGTCATTTGTACTGTGTGGGGTTTATGGGTAGTGATGTCGCGAACTGTTCGCTGGAGAACAGTTCCCTGCGAACATAGGTTGTTCGCGTTCGCCACTGCGGCTGAACATATGCGATGTTCGATCCGCCCCCTATGTGTCATCATTGAGGAAACTTTGACCCTGTATCTCACAGCCTTCTGACACATTTGAGCCAATCAGCAGCAGACACTCCCTCAAAGACCCTCCCAGCTCCTTGGCAGCAGCCATTTTAGAATCATTACGATCTTGCTTTCTTAGTGAGAGGAGCTTTAGTGTTGCTGCTGCTGACTATAGGGAAATAGATAGCTAGGCTAGTGTATTTAGTGTCCACTACAGTCCTGAAGGACTCATCTAATCTCTGCTGTAAGGACAGCACCCCAAAAAGCCCTTTTTAGGGATATAACTTCAGTCGTTTTTTTTTTTTTTATTTGTAATTTTATTTGCATTTGCCTGGCTTTCAGCCTGTGTGTGAGGCTCACAGCATATACTGTGATTAGTGCCACCACTTATATCTGCTTAACATTAGTGTAAATTTAACCAACAAAACTTTTAAATCATTTTGCTAGTGTAATCTAATTTCATTTTCTATCAGGCCTGTGTGTTTCTGACTTACACAGCATACTGTGGTTAATTGCTGCCCTACCAAGGCTAGCAGCCACCACTCATATCTGCTTAACATTATTTTAAATTTTTTAAAAAAACTTTTAAATCATTTTGCTAGTGTAATCTAATTTCATTTTCTATCAGGCCTGTGTGTTTCTGACTTACACAGCATACTGTGGTTAATTGCTGCCCTACCTAGCAGCCACGACTCATATCTGCTTTACATTATTTTAAATTAAAAAAAAAAAAAACTTTTAAATAATTTTGCTATTGTAATCTAATTTCATTCCAGGCCTGTGTGTTTCTGGCTTACACAGCATACTGTGGTTAATTGCTGCCCTAGCAGCCACGACTCATATCTGCTTAACATTATTTTAAATTAAAAAAAAAACCTTTTAAATCATTTTGCTAGTGTAATCTAATTTCATTTTCTATCAGGCCTGTGTGTTTCTGGCTTACACAGCATACTGTGGTTAATTGCTGCCCTAGCAGCCACGACTCATATCTGCTTAACATTATTTTAAATTTTTAAAAAAAACTTTTAAATCATTTTGCTAGTGTAATCTAATTTCATTTTCTATCAGGCCTGTGTGTTTCTGGCTTACACAGCATACTGTGGTTAATTGCTGCCCTAGCAGCCACGACTCATATCTGCTTAACATTATTTACAATTTAAAAAAAAAACTTTTAAATAATTTTGCTAGTGTAATCTAATTTCATTTTCCATCAGGCCTGTGTGTTTCTGGCCCACATCATATAGTGTGATTAATAGATCTTTTTTCCACCACTTATATCTGGTGTAAATTTTTTTAATTTTTTTTTTACATCAGTCTGCTATTGTTATTTCATTTTAGTTGCCAGGCCAGCCTGGCTGCAATTAGTGCCAGCCTGTGTGTCAGGCTGCCAGCATATACTGTGCCTACTTCCATCCTCAGTGCCAGTCCACCACTCCTATCTGGTGTAACATTAGTTTAAATTTTGTAAAAAAAAACTTTTACATCAGTCTTCTAGTGTTATTTAATTTTAGTTTACAGGCCAGCCTGCCACTAGTGCCAGCTTGCCACTAGTGCCAGCCTGTGTGTCAGGCTGCCAACACATACTGTGCCTAGTTCTATCCTTAGTGCTATCACTCCTATCTGTTGTAACATTAGTGTAACTTTTTTAAAAACAAACTGTTACATCAGTCTGCTATTGTTATTTAATTGCAGTTGCCTGTCTGCCAGCGTGTGTGCCAGGCCCACTTTCCAACTAGTGCCACGAATCATATTTGTTATAACAGTAGTGTAAATATATAAAATAAAAACTTTTTTGACTGTGAATCATCAGTCTGCTAGTGGAATTGAATTGCAGTTGTCTGCCTGCCAGCGTGTGTGCCAGGCCCACTTGCCAACTAGTGCCACCAATCATATTTGTTATAACAGTAGTGTAAATATTTAAAAAAAATATTTTTTGACTGTGAAAGATCAGTCTGCTAGTGTAATTGAATTTCAGTTTCCTGCCTGCCAGCGTGTGTGCCAGGCCCACTAGCCAACTAGTGCCACCAATCATATTTGTTGTAACAGTATTGAAAATAATTAAAATAAAAAAATTATTAGACTGTGAATCATCTGTCTGCTAGTGCAATTGAATTTCAGTTTCCTGCCTGCCAGCGTGTGTGCCAGGCCCACTAGCCAACTAGTGCCACCAATCATATTTGTTGTAACAGTATTGAAAATATTTTAAATCAAAACTTTTTTGACTGTGAATCATCAGTCTGCTAGTGCCATTGAATTGCAGTTGCCTGCCTGCCAGCGTGTGTGCCAGGCCCACTTGCCAACTAGTTACACCAATCATATTTGTTCTAACAGTATTGTAAATATTTAAAATAAAAAATTCTTAGACTGTGAATCATCTGTCTGCTAGTGCAATTGAATGGCAGTTTCCTGCCTGCCAGCGTGTGTGCCAGGCCCACTAGACAACTAGTGCCACCAATAATATTTGTTGTAACAGTATTGAAAATATTTTAAATCAAAACATTTTTGACAGTGAATCATCAGTCTGCTAGTGCCATTGAATTGCAGTTCCCTGCCTGCCAGCGTGTGTGCCACGCCCACTTGCCAACTAGTTACTCCAATCATATTTGTTCTAACAGTATTGTAAATATTTAAAATAAAAAATTCTTAGACTGCGAATCATCTGTCTGCTAGTGCAATTGAATGACAGTTTCCTGCCTGCCAGCGTGTGTGCCAGGCCCACTAGCCAACTAGTGCCACCAATCATATTTGTTGTAACAGTATTGAAAATATTTTAAATCAAAACTTTTTTGACTGTGAATCATCAGTCTGCTAGTGCCATTGAATTGCAGTTGCCTGCCTGCCAGCGTGTGTGCCAGGCCCACTTGCCAACTAGTTACTCCAATCATATTTGTTCTAACAGTATTGTAAATATTTAAAATAAAAAATTCTTAGACTGTGAATCATCTGTCTGCTAGTTCAATTGAATGGCAGTTTCCTGCCTGCCAGCGTGTGTGTCAGGCCCACTAGCCAACTAGTGCCACCAATCATATTTGTTGTAACAGTATTGAAAATATTTTAAATCAAAACTTTTTTGACAGTGAATCATCAGTCTGCTAGTGCCAATGAATTGCAGTTGCCTGCCTGCCTGCCAACGTGTGTGCCAGGCCCACTTGCCAACTAGTTACACCAATCATATTTGTTCTAACAGTATTGTAAATTTTTAAAATAAAAAATTTCTTGACTGTGAAACATCAGTCATCTAGTGTAATCTAATTGCAGTTGCCTTCCTCCCAGCATGTGTGCCAGGCCCACTTGCCAAGCCAACTAGTGCCACCAATCATATTTGTTCTAACAGGTTTGAAAATATTTAAACTAAAAACTTTTTTTTACTGTGAATCATCAGTCTGCTAGTGCCATTGAATTGCATTTGCCTGCCTGCCAGCGTGTGTGCCAGGCCCACTTGCCATTTCCAACTAGTGCCACCAACAGTATTGTCAATTTTTTTAAAAAAAAATGTTTGGACTGTGAAGCATCACTCAGCTTGTGTAATTTAATTGCAGTTGCCTTCCTCCCAGCGTGTGTGCCAGCCAGGCCCTCTTGCCAACTAGTGCAACCAATCATATTTGTTGTCACAGTACTTTTAATATTTAAAAAATAAACATTTTTGACTTTGATACATCAGTCTTTTTGTTGTTGTCAGGCTCACAGCGTATACTGTGCCCACTTGCCCAGTGCCACCACTCATAATTTGTTTAATAGTATTGTAAGTGTACATTAAAAAAAAAAATGACAGGCAGAGGCAGGCCACCCCGCAGGTGCCGTTGTGGTCGTGGTGCTGTGATTCCTTTAGACCCTACAAATATGCACATTGTTCAGACGCCAGGTGCCAGGGGGGACGCGAAAAGTTCTGAGGAGGACCTAGTTGAATGGCTAACACAGGACACCCAATCTTCTACAGCTTCCGCTCCTAGTCCTCCTAACCTTGACGCACCATCCACCTCCAGCTGTGCTTTGGGCACCTCTCAAGTGACCAGTGCCACTCGCCCGCCTGTCGCCACCACCAACACTAGCACCACAGCCGCTTCACTTGATCTGTCAGAGGAGTTATTGACACATCAGTTGGAAGAAATGAGTGATGCGCAACCATCATTGACAGAGGATGTAGATAACAGTTATATGTCTCAGTCAGGCAGCATTACAGACATGGAGGTACGGTGTGATGATGATGATGATGATGTTGTACACGCTGCTGCTTCCTTTCTTGATGTGTCAGATACAAGTGAAGCGGTTGATGATGATGTGTCGGTGGATGTCACGTGGGTGCCTGCTAGAAGAGAAGAAGAAGAGGGGGAAAGTTCAGATGGGGAGACAGAGAGGAGGAGGAGGAGACGAGTTGGAAGCAGGGGGAGGTCGTCTCAAGGAGCTAGTGGCACAGTCAGACAGCATGCATCGGCACCCGGGTCAGCCAGACAGCACACCGATGCCAATCAACGCATGCTGTTGCCACCACCAGAATGCTGTCATCGCAGAGCTCAGCAGTGTGGCTTTTTTGTGTGTCTGCCTCTGACAACAGTGATGCCATTTGCAACCTGTGCCAAAAGAAACTGAGTCGTGGGAAGTCCAACACCCACCTAGGTACACCTAGGTACAACTGCTTTGCGAAGGCACATGGTCTCACATCACAAACGCCAATGGGAAGAACACATGAGTAGAAGCAGCACACAAACTCAAAGCCGCCCTCCTCCTCCTGCTCCAGCATCTTCAGCCACGTCAACCACTGCTGTCCTCCTTGCCCCCTCTTAACCATCCTCCACTGAGTCTCTCTTACGTAGCAGTTCCTGGTCATCTGCCCACAGTCAGGTGTCTGTCAAGGACATGTTTGAGCATAAGAAGCCAATTTCTCAAAGTCACCCCCTTGCCCAGCATCTGACAGCTGGCTTGTCTGAACTCTTAGCCCGCCAGCTTTTACCATACAAGCTGGTGGAGTCTGATGCTTTCAAAAAATTTGTATCTATTGGGACACCGCAGTGGAAGGTACCTGGCAGAAATTTCTTTTCACAAAAGGCAATCCCAAACCTGTACTCTATTGTGCGAAAGGAAGTAATGGCATGTCTGGCACGCAGCGTTGGGGCAAGGGTCCATATGACCACTGATAGCTGGTCTGCAAAGCATGGTCAGGGCAGGTATATCACCTACACTGTGCATTGGGTAAACATGCTGACGTGTGACAAGCATGGAATGCGTGGCTCTGCATCGGTGTTGATGACACAGGCAGGCCTGCTGCTACCTCCTCTACTCCTCCTACTCCATCCTCTTCCATAACCTCTTCATCAGCTGAGTCCTCTTCTGCTTCTGCGTCTTGCTCCACATCAACGGCACCCCCCCCAGCTCCCCAGGTACTATTCAACATCCCGGATACGGCAGTCTCATGCTGTCTTGGGGTTGATTTGCCTGAAAGCGGAGAGTCACACAGCACCAGCACTCCTGTCCACCCTGAACGTACAGGTGGATCAGTGGCTGACTCCGCACCAACTGGAGATTGGCAAGGTTTTTTCTGACAATGGAAGTAATTTGGTGGCGGCATTGAAATTGGGCAAGTTGACACATGTGCCGTGCATAGTACATGTGTGTAATCTGATCGTACAACGCTTTGTGCATAAGTACCCAGGCTTACAGGACGTCCTGAAGCAGGCCAGGAAGGTGTGTGGCCATTTCAGGCGTTCCTACACGGCCATGGCGCACTTGTCCGATATCCAGCGTCGAAACAACCTGCCAGTGATGCGCTTGATTTGCGACAGGTGGAATTCAACACTCCTAATGTTCGGCTGCCTGCTCCAACAAGAAAAAGCTGTTAATGAGTATTTGTATGACCGGTGTGCTAGGACAGCCTCTGGGGAGCTGGGGATTTTTTTGCCAAATTACTGGACGCTCATGCGCAATGCCTGTAGGCTCATTCATCCTTTTGAGGAGGTGACAAACCTTGTCAGTCGCACCGAAGGCACCATCAGCTACATCATACCATTTGTTTTCTTCCTGGAGCATGCCCTGTGAAGAGTGCTGGATCAGGCCGTAGATGAGCGTGAAGAGGAGTTGTGGTGTCCATCACCACCAGAAACAGCCTTATCAGCATCGCTTGCTGGACCTGCAGCAACGCAGGAAGAGGATTGTGAGGAAGAGGAGTCAGAGGAGGAATGTGGCTTTGAGGAGGAGGAGGAGGAGGAAGACCAAGCACAACAGGCATCCCAGGGTGCTCGTTGTTGTCACCTATCTGGTACCCGTGGTGTTGTACGTGGCTGGGGGGAAGAAGATACCCTCAGTGAAATCAGTGAGGATGAGGAACAGGACATGATTAGCTCGGCATCCAACCTTGTGCAAATGGGGTCTTTCATGCTGTCGTGCCTGTTGAGGGACCCTCGTATAAAAAAGCTGAAGGAGAACAACCTGTACTGGGTGTCCATGCTACTAGACCCCCGGTATAAGCATAAAGTGCCTGAAATGTTACCAAATTCCCGCAAGTTGGAAAGGATGGAGCATTTTAAAAATAAATTAAAAACTATGCTTTACACAGCGTATAAGGGTGATGTCACAGCACAACGGGAATCTAACAGGGGAAGAGATGAAAGTAATCCTCCTCCTTCTCCTCCCACGACCATGGCGGCAAGGACAGGACGCTTTCCTGACGTCTTGTTGATAGAGGACATGCGGACCTTTTTAACTCCTATGCATTGCCAGAGCCTTTCGGGATCCAGCCTCAGAGAAAGACTCAACCGACAGGTAGCAGACTACCTAGCATTAACTGCGGATCTCAACACTCTGAGGAGCGATGGACCCCTTGACTACTGGGTGTGCAGGCTTGACCTGTGGCCTGAGCTATCCCAATTTGCAATTGAACTTCTGGCCTGCCCCGCTTCAAGTGTCCTGTCCGAAAGGACCTTCAGTGCAGCAGGAGGTTTTGTCACTGAGAAGAGAAGTCGCCTAGGTCAAAAAAGTCTTGATTATCTCACCTTTATTAAAATGAATGAGGGATGGATCCCGAAGGGACTGACATTGGGCGATACATTTGAGTAAAAAAGGCCTGATGATGAGATGAGCTGCCTTGAGCTACTAATGGTACACACACTGGCTTTTTTTTTCTTATAATGCAGGATGACTTGCGTGACTTATCGGCCAACAACTAGTGTTCAAGCCGCAAGGTTTTAGGGCACTTTCTAACTGTTTTACAAACATCAATTTTTCTGGCCGCTGCTACAGCAGCGGCTGCAACAATAGTGAATTTTTAAGGCATTTGTACATGCCTAATTTTTCTGGCCTCTGCTGCTGCACTGTGGCTACAAAACTCAAAGCAAAATAAAAGGCACATAACAGTGATTAAACTGTTAAGAATAGTACTACTTAACACACCACTCATATCTGGTGGCACAGTACATTGCACGCGCAGTGCCCCAAATTTGAAGTAGGAGGACCGACCAAGCATCTTTTTCCATCTCACGGTTCCAAAAAATTATCTCCGGGTTCCTAAAATCGATGCCATACCTGTACTCTATTGTGAAAAAGGATGGCATATGTGGTGTTTCATGCTGTTGTGCCTGTTTTGGGTCATGGGCCATCGTATAAAAAGGCTGAAGGAGAACGACCTGTACTGGGTGTCCATGCACGTTTTTTGTTCAATATTCCCGGTTCCTCTAAATTATCTCTGGGTTCCTCAAATCAATGCCATACCTGTACTCAATTGTGCAAAAGGATGGCATATGTGGTGTTTCATGCTGTTGTACCTGTTGAGGGTCGTGGGCCACCTTATAAAAAGGCTGAAGAAGAATGACCTGTACTGGGTGTCCAAGCACATTTTTTGTTCAATATTCCCGGTTCCTCTAAATTATCTCCGGGTTCCTCAAATCAATGCAATACCTGTACTCGATTGTGCAAAAGGATGGCATATGTGGTGTTTCATGCTGTTGTGCCTGTTGAGGGTCGTGGGCCATCGTATAAAAAGGCTGAAGGAGAACGACCTGTACTGGGTGTCCAAGCACATTTTTTGTTCAATATTCCCGGTTCCTCTAAATTATCTCCGGGTTCCTCAAATCAATGCAATACCTGTACTTGATTGTGCAAAAGGATGGCATATGTGGTGTTTCATGCTGTTGTGCCTGTTGAGGGTCGTGGGCCATCGTATAAAAAGGCTGAAGGAGAACGACCTGTACTGGGTGTCCAAGCACATTTTTTGTTCAATATTCCCGGTTCCTCTAAATTATCTCCGGGTTCCTCAAATCAATGCCATACCTGTACTCGATTGTGCAAAAGGATGGCATATGTGGTGTTTCATGCTGTTGTGCCTGTTGAGGGTCGTGGGTCATCGTATAAAAAAGCTGAAGGAGAACGACCTGTACTGGGTGTCCAAGCACATTTTTTGATCAATATTCCCGGTTCCTCTAAATTATCTCTGGGTTCCTCAAATCAATGCCATACCTGTACTCGATTGTGCAAAAGGATGGCATATGTGGTGTTTCATGCTGTTGTGCCTGTTGAGGGTCGTGGGCCATCGTATAAAAAGGCTGAAGGAGAATGACCTGTACTGGGTGTCCAAGCGCATTTTTTGTTCAATATTCCCGGTTCCTCTAAATTATCTCCGGGTTCCTCAAATCAATGCCATATCTGTAATCTATTGTGAAAAAGGATGGCATATGTGGTGTTTCCTGCTGTTGTTTCTGTTGAGGGTCCGGGACCCTCGTCTAAAAAGGCTGAAGGAGAACAAAGTGTACTGGTTGTCCAAGCATTTATTTCCATCTCCCGGTTCCTAAAAATTATCTCCGGGTTTCTAAAATGGATGCCATACCTGTACTCTAGTGTGCAAAAGGATGGCATAAGTGGTGTTTCCTGCTGTTGTTTCTGTTGAGGGTCCTGGACCCTCTTATAAAAAGGCTGAAGGAGAACGAAGTGTACTGGGTGTCCAATCATTTTGTTTGTTCAATTTCCCGGTTCCTAAAAATTATCTCCGGTTTCTAAAATCAATGCCATACCTGTACTCTATGTTCAAAAGGATGACATATGTGCTCTTTCCTGCTGTTGTTTCTGTTGAGGGTCCTGGACCCTCTTATAAAAAGGCTGAAGGAGAACGAAGTGTACTGGGTGTCCAATCATTTTTTTTGTTCAATTTCCCGGTTCCTCTAAATTATCTCCGGGTTCCTCAAATCAATGCCATACCTGTACTCTATTGTTCAAAAGGATGGCATATGTGGTGTTTCATGCTGTTGTTTCTGTTGAGGGTCCTGGACCCTCTTATAAAAAGGCTGAAGGAGAACGACATGTACTGGGTGTCCAATCATTTTTGTTGTTCAATTTCCCGGTTCCTAAAAATTATCTCCGGGTTTCTAAAATCAATGCCATACCTGTACTCTATTGTTCAAAAGGATGGCATATGTGCTCTTTCCTGCTGTTGTTTCTGTTGAGGGTCCGGGACCCTCGTATAAAAAGGCTGAAGGAGAACGAAGTGTACTGGGTGTTCAATAATGTTTCTTTTTAAATTTCCCGGTTCCTAAAAATTATTTCCGGGTTCCTAAAATCAATGCCATACCTGTACTCTATTGTTCAAAAGGATGGCATAGGTGGTGTTTCCTTCTGTTTCTGTTGAGGGTCCTGGACCCTTGTCTAAAAAGGCTGAAGGAGAACACAGTGTACTGGTTGTCCAAGCATCTTTTTCCATCTCCCGGTTCCTAAAAATTATTTCCTGGTTCCTAAAATGGATGCCATACCTGTACTGGATTGTTCAAAAGGATGGCATATGTGGTGTTTCCTGCTGTTGTTTCTGTTGAGGGTCCGGGACCCTCGTATAAAAAGGCTGAAGGAGAACGAAGTGTACTGGGTGTCCAATCATGTTTCTTTTTAAATTTCCCGGTTCCTAAAAATTATCTCCGGGTTCCTAAAATCGATGCCATACCTGTACTCTATTGTTCAAAAGGATGGCATAGGTGGTGTTTCCTGCTGTTGTTTCTGTTGAGGGTCCTGGACCCTTGTCTAAAAAGGCTGAAGGAGAACGAAGTGTACTGGTTGTCCAAGCATCTATTTCCATCTCCCGGTTCCTAAAAATTATTTCCGGGTTCCAAAATGGATGCCATACCTGTACTGGATTGTTCAAAAGTATGGCATATGTGGTGTTTCCTGCTGTTGTTTCTGTTGAGGGTCCGGGACCCTCGTATAAAAAGGCTGAAGGAGAACGAAGTGTACTGGGTGTCCAATCATGGTTTTTTTTTTAAATTTCCCGGTTCCTAAAAATTATCTAAGGGTTACTAAAATCGATGCCATACCTGTACTCTATTGTTCAAAAGGATGGCATAGGTGGTGTTTCCTGCTGTTGTGTCTGTGGAGGGTCCTGGACCCTCGTCTACAAAGGCGGAAGGAGAACGACCTGTACTGGGTGTCCAAACACGTTTTTTGTTCAATATTCCCGGTTCCTCTAAATTATCTCCGGGTTCCTCAAATCAATGCCATACCTGTACTCTATTGTGCAAAAGGATGGCATATGTGGTGTTTCATGCTGTTGTGGTTGTTGAGGGTCGTGGGCCATCGTATAAAACGGCTGAAGGAGAAGGACCTTTACTGCCTTGCTGCTCCTTTTAGGCAGGCCAGCTCTTTGCATACATGCCCACAGACTCTGTAACAGATGCCTCTTTTAGGGAGAGGTGCAGCCATAATGCAGGGTCAGAACCTCTGTCTGCAACTGGTATACTTGATTGTGCAAAAGGAAGTAACCTTACCATGGTTCCCTGACCGCACGTCTTGTTGTTATATTTTGGTGAGGGTAATCATGCAGGCCATATAGACCTCCCCCAATAGGGGGAGTAACAGGGATGAAAGTGCTAAGAATAGTACAACTTAACACAATCTAGATAACATGGGTCCCAGACCGCATGTCTTGTTGTTATATTTTGTCAGGATAATCAGGCAGGCCATATAGACCTCCCCCGATAGGGGGAGTAACAGGGATTAAAGTGCAAAGAATAGTACTACTTAACACAACCTAGTTACCATGGGTCCCAGACCGCATGTTAAATTATTATACTTTGTCAGGGTAATTATATATCTAACAAATCTATCTATTTATCTTCTATCTATTCTATCTAACTATCAATCTATGTATATCTATCTATCAAATCCATCTATCTCGTGTCCGGACTGTTTTGAGACAGCCACTTGTGTTTTTGACAAATTTGAAGTAGGAGGACAGACCAATCACAGGGATTAAACTGCTAAGAATAGTACTACTTAAGAAAACCTAGTTATACCAGTACCACCATGGGTCCCAGACCGCATGTTTGGTTGTTATACTTTGTCAGGGTAATCATGCAGGCCATATAGACCTCCCCCGATAGGGGGAGTTACAGGGATGAAAGTGCTAAGAATAGTACTACTTAACACAACCTAGTTACCATGGGTCCCAGACCACATGTTTTGTTGTTATACTTTGTCAGGGTAATCATGCAGGCCATATAGACCTCCCTTGATAGGGGGACTAACAGGGATTAAAGTGCTAAGAATAGTACTAATATAAACACAACCTAGTTACCATGGGTCCCAGACCACATGTTTTGTTGTTATACTTTGTCAGGGTAATCATGCAGGCCATATAGACCTCCCCCGATAGGGGGAGTAAGAGGGATTAAACTGCTAAGAACAGTACTACTTAACACAACCTAGTTACCATGGGTCCCTGACCGCGTGTCTTGTTGTTATACTTTGTCAGGGTAATCATGCACGTCATATAGATCTCCCCCAATAGGGGGAGTAACAGGGATGAAAGTGCTAAGAATAGTACAACTTAACACAATCTAGATAACATGGGTCCCAGACCGCATGTCTTGTTGTTATATTTTGTCAGGATAATCAGGCAGGCCATATAGACCTCCCCCGATAGGGGGAGTAACAGGGATTAAAGTGCAAAGAATAGTACTACTTAACACAACCTAGTTACCATGGGTCCCAGACCGCATGTTAAATTATTATACTTTGTCAGGGTAATTATATATCTAACAAATCTATCTATTTATCTTCTATCTATTCTATCTAACTATCAATCTATGTATATCTATCTATCAAATCTATCTATCTCGTGTCCGGACTGTTTTGAGACAGCCACTTGTGTTTTTGACAAATTTGAAGTAGGAGGACAGACCAATCACAGGGATTAAACTGCTAAGAATAGTACTACTTAAGAAAACCTAGTTATACCAGTACCACCATGGGTCCCAGACCGCATGTTTGGTTGTTATACTTTGTCAGGGTAATCATGCAGGCCATATAGACCTCCCCCGATAGGGGGAGTTACAGGGATGAAAGTGCTAAGAATAGTACTACTTAACACAACCTAGTTACCATGGGTCCCAGACCGCATGTTTTGTTGTTATACTTTGTCAGGGTAATCATGCAGGCCATATAGACCTCCCTTGATAGGGGGACTAACAGGGATTAAAGTGCTAAGAATAGTACTAATATAAACACAACCTAGTTACCATGGGTCCCAGACCACATGTTTTGTTGTTATACTTTGTCAGGGTAATCATGCAGGCCATATAGACCTCCCCCGATAGGGGGAGTAAGAGGGATTAAACTGCTAAGAACAGTACTACTTAACACAACCTAGTTACCATGGCTGCCAGACCGCGTGTCTTGTTGTTATACTTTGTCAGGGTAATCATGCACGCCATATAGATCTCCCCCGATAGGGGGAGTAACAGGGATGAAAGTGCTAAGAATAGTACTACTTAACACAACCTAGTTACCATGGGTCCCAGACCGCATGTTTTGTAGTTATACTTTGTCAGGGTAATCATGCAGGCCATATAGACCTCCCCCGATAGGGGGAGTAAGAGGGATTAAACTGCTAAGAAAAGTACTACTTAACACAACCTAGTTACCATGGGTCCCAGACCGCGTGTCTTGTTGTTATTCTTTGTCAGGGTAATCATGCATGCCATATAGACCTCCCCCGATAGGGGGAGTAACAGGGATTAAAGTGCTAACAATAGTACTACTTAACACAACCTAGTTACCATGGATCCCAGACCGCATGTTTTATTATTATACTTTTTCAGGGTAATTATATATCTATCAAATCTATCTATTTATCTTCTATCGATTCTATCTAACTATCAATCTATGTATATCTATCTATCTATCAAATCTATCGATCTCGTGTCCGGACTGTTTTGAGACAGCCACTTGTGTTTTAGACAAATTTGAAGTAGGAGGACAGACCAATCATCTTCTTCCATCTCCCTTTTCCAAAAATGCAGGCCATATAGACCTCCCCCGATAGGGGGAGTAACAGTTAGTAGTAAACTGCTAAGAATAGTACTACTTAACACACCACGGGTCCCAGACAGCATGTCTTATTGTTATACTCTGTCAGGGAAATTATATATCTTTCAAATCTATCTATTTATCTATCAAATCTATCTAACTATCAATCGTATCTATCAAATGTATATTGCCTCTATTGATCAATGTAATTCGTATCTATAAAATGTATATTGCATCTTTTGATCAATGTAATTCGTATCTATCAAATGTATATTGCATCTTTTGATCGATAAAATTCGTATCTATCAAATGTATATTGCATCTTTTGATCGATAAAATTCGTATCTATCAAATGGATATTGCATCTATTGATCTATGTAATTCGTATCTATCAAATGTATATTGCATCTATTGATATATGTAATTTGTATCGATCATATGTATATTGCATCTATTGAGCTATGTAATCTATATATCTATCTATCAAATCTATCTATCTCATGGTTGTACAAATGGACTGTTTGCGGTTGTTTGCGGTGCGTTACACTTGGAGTTTGGTCTGTCACTGTGAAACGGGCGTAACCCTTACACTACCAGATCGATACGACATCATAACTGATGTTTTAAAGCACGTTATTGCAAACAATTTATTAATGTTAGGTGATTTAGGCCCTTTATGGGTTAAAAGCAGACTCTGCATCAACTATGTAATTTTCCATGGGAGTTTTGCCATGGATCCCCCTCCAACATGCCACAGTCCAGGTGTTAGTACCCTTGAAACAACTTTTCCATCACTATTGTGGCCAGAAAGAGTCCTTGTGGGTTTTAAAGTTCGCCTGCCTATTGAAGTCAATGGCGGTTCGCGCGGTTCGCCGGTTCGCGAACAGTAGCGGAAGTTCGAGTCCGCCGTTCCGAACCGAACCGAAATTTTTAAGTTTGCGACATCACTATTTATGGGCCACAAACACATAAAAAAAGGAGTTCCTAATGCATCTTCAGACACAACTTATACAATTCTCTGACTTACCCATTATAGCTGGGGGAGACTTTAACATAGCACCTTAAACTCCAGCAGATAGGTTCCGCAATCCGGAAAAAATGACAGAAAAAAGAGGACATGGGGAGGGTTCTAGAAGAGAAACCAGAATTCGCAATTTCTTTAGTAACTCTCTGGCGTTGAGGGATATATGGAGAGAGAAAAATCCTGAAGCTAGTGATTACACATGTTCACCCCCTTCTGGGACCACTCTCTCACGTTATGATTTTTTTTTGGTGTCCACTACATTTTTGTCCAAAGATAATAGATTCCAGAATTGACCCTGTAACCATCTCTGACCATGCACCAGTTACACCAACAATTGACACTTCAACTTAAATAACTCAACATCGTAAATGAACCTTTCCAACATACAGTACCTTTGTCAATATCCTAACTTACACAAACACTTGATAGGGGAATGGCTCGCTTACAAAAGCCTTAACTCCCAACATGCAAAAAAAATACTCTGCTTTACTGGGAGAAAGCAAAAGCAGTCCTTAGGGGGGTGGTGACATCTTATGTACTGACTTTTAAGAAAAAACATAAACAGAACAGCAATCTGCTCCTAAAACAAATTCTAAATGCAAGAAATTGATTTTTACGCAACACCACAAGTTAACTAGGAGGGAATATAACAAAGCAAAATCTCTCAGAGACACCAATTTTACCCAAACATCGATTAACTTTTACATTCGCCTGCAAGCTAAATATTATCGCTATGGTAATCGTACAGGAAAACTTAATAGGCTAGAAATAAAGCCTAATACTATTTCAGAAATTAGGGATGCTGATAGGATCTACACAAAGGAAAACGATATTAACCACATTTTCACTAAATACTATTCAGAGCTATACTTCACCCATGACATAGATCCAGGGACTAAGGAAAACTTTTGGAGTGATATACTCCTCCCACAGCTAGATGCAACCCAACTACAAAGCATAAATGCCACGATAACGGCAGCAGAGACATTATCTCAAGGAAAAACTCCAGGCCCTTACCTGGAGAATTCTACAAGCTGTTAAAAGCAGAGGTTACAGATCCTCTTACCAAATTGTACAATTATATCCTTGAAGAGAAAACAACACTATCCCCAAGATTTGCGGAAGCCAATGTGATATTGTTATCCAAACCAGACAGAGATTCATTACTCCCAACATCTTATAGACCAATATTTCTCCTCAATTCCGATTATAAACTACTCACAGAAATCCTGGCTAATAGACTATCTAACCTCCTACCTCTCTTGATCCACAGAGACCAACTGGGCTTGTGAAGGGAAGAAAATCAGTTGTTAATATGAGGAAATTGCAGTTTATTTTAACCCATAATTGGAACCTTTCAAAAACAAAAGACCTTGTCAACCCTGAAGAAGCCTGTATATTACTTGTTGATGCTGAAAAGGCATTCAACAAGATACTCTGGGATCATCTATTTACAACCCTAATTAAATTTGGCATACAAGGCCCATTCCTACATGCTATCCAAACTATTTACAACAACCCACAGGAAGCATTATTGATCAATGGTGCTCCATCAACACCATTAACACTTCAAAATGGAACTAGACAGGAGAGTCCTCTGTCGCCACTCCTTTTTGGTCTGGTCATAGAGCCCTTAGCACATAGACTAAGGAGAGAAACAGAGGGTTTGCAAACAATATGATCCTATATGTACAACACCCAAGGGTAACCCTCCCCTCTCTAATGCAAATTATAACAGAATTTAGTTTGGTTTCTGGATATCAAATTAATAAAGAGAAGTCTGAGTTTATGTGGCTAAGCAACTATAATCAATCCCAGCCATTACCATTCAAGTTCAAAATAATTACTACTACTTTTAAATATTAAGAATTGACCCTCACTAAAGACCCTAATCAGTGGTATAAATACTGCACAACAATGACCTATTATCTCTTAATAAACTGATACTAAACTTTATTTGGAATTAAAAGAAACATAGACTTAGCTTCTCCAAAATGATGAGTTAAGCAACAAAAGGGTTTTTTGCTCTTCTCAACTTAGAACATTATAATTGGGCAGATCTAGTTAAGTATGTTATTGATTGGCTTTTAAATAGGAATCATTTTACAAATCAAAATCTCGAGGAAGGAGCAATTAAACCGTGGTCCCTGGCTATGCTTCCGCACATGAAGCATACTCAGGCTGAAGAAATTGTTAAATCATTTCCCCTCCTACTTAATCCT